>NW_008343597.1:543605-552808 GCF_000622305.1 Nannospalax galili | reverse complement strand
ACACACACACACACACACACACACACACACACACACACACCATCTCAGGGATTGGGAGAGGAAAAAGAATCACATTTGGGCAGTGGGGAAGTGTCATGTACTGAGAGGAGAAGGTGGGGATGGGGGCCAACCCAGCCCAGTGCCCGCTGTGCTCAGGGCTCCAGGCACTGGGCCAGACCTTCGGGGCCAACCCCGCCTTTGCCAGCTCCCTTCGATACCTGGACCTGAGCAAGAACCCTGGGCTGCTTGCCACGGACGAGGCCAATGTGAGTTCATAGAATGTAACTTCACATACAGAAGCATGCTCAGGACTCTGGGGCTGGGGATCTTCTGTCCTGTGGCCCCTGGGGGTAGAGAGATGCTGTCACTCCTCTCCCTTCCTCTGTCCTTTCCTCCCCAGGCCCTCTATAGTTTCCTGGCCCAGCCCAATGCCCTGGTACACCTGGACCTGTCAGGGACTGACTGCGCTGTTGACTTGGTGAGTTGATGATGAGGAAAGCCAGACAGAGGAAGCTGGTTAGGGACAGGCGGGAGGAGCTCCTGTCTCACCCTCCCTCCCTGAGTAGAGATGTGACCAGAGCTCCAGGATGACTTCAGGTTCATCCATACTGTGTGTACTTTATTCAGATCACAAGGCCCTGGTGCTTTGCCTAAAAGTGGCCCCTCACTCCATTTTCCAGCTGTGCACTCTAGCACAGGGATATGTCCACAAGTAGGAAAGTTCACTTTCCCTAACTTGAATAAGTTCTCTTTAAGAGCCAGTAGTGGCTTTGGTTACCCGTCCACTGTAAGTCTCTCCACATGCTTGCAGCCACACAAGGTATAGCTCCCACCTTCCACAGAGGAGCAAACTTTATGAAACTGAGAGGGCATCCTCAGTGGGGATCTCAGAGAGGGAAGTGCCAGGATGTTGGAGGGGGTGAGGAGGGAGTCCATGCCCCTCTCTGACTTGTTAAGACCCACTGTGTCTCTCCCACAGCTTCTGGGTGCCCTACTTCATGGCTGCTGCTCCCACCTCACCTACCTCAACCTGGCTCGCAACAGCTGCTCCCACAGGTGGGGGCAGGAGGGGCAGGGAGGAATAATAATGTCATGGCTGTTGCCCTCCCCTGCTGACCTCTGGGGTCTCCACAGGAAGGGCCGGGAGGCCCCACCGGCCTTCAAGCAGTTCTTCAGCAGCGCCTACACCCTCAGCCATGTCAACCTGTCAGCCACCAGACTGCCCCTGGAGGCCCTCAGGTCGGGTGGGTGAAGGGTTGGAGGATGCTCAGGAGAGCCATAAAAAATATGAGGGAGGAGGAGTAAAGGTGGGCCTACTGACCTTCCTACTACAGGGCACTTCTTCAGGGCCTCTCCCTCAATAGTCACCTCAGTGATCTTCACCTGGACGTCAGCGGCTGTGAGGTGAGCCCCATCCCCCCTCCAGTCTCCCACCCATCACCCCAATGTTCACTTCTCCCTCGGTCAAAACTTGACTCTGTGATGCTCTCCCATCACACACACACACACACACACACACACACACACACACACACACACACACCAGCAGCAGCAGCAGCAGCAGCCGCCGCAGCAGCAGCCCTGACCTGACCACACTGGCCATTCACCTTCACATGCCGGCATCTCTGCCGCTAATTCTTTGGGTGGCAGATACCAGGTTTGCCCAGCAGAGGGCAGGAGCAAGCTGTCTTTGGGACAGCAGCCTTTGGCTGAGGGAAGGGACACACACACACACACACACACACACACACACACACAGAGGAAAGGATGCAATGTGAAGAGAGAGTCTCCCTGATTTTACCTCCAAGACCTAGTATGGCCATGAGTCCTTTGTGACTACCCTGGTATCTAAGGTTTAAATGTACTCATCCCCTACCTCATCCCTCCATCCCTACCCTTCCCTGTCCTTTCACCCCAACTCCCTCTGTCCACGTAGCTCCGCTCAGCAGGAGCCCAGGCTTTGCAAGAGCAGCTGGGGGCTGTCACCTGTATAGGCAGCCTAGATCTGTCTGACAATGGTGAGTAAGGTTACTCCTTGAGCATGGGGAAGAAGCCCTAAGGAAACTTCAGTGTGCCTTGGGCCTCAAGGCCAGGACCCTCCCACCTACTGACCAGGGTTTGACTCAGACCTCCTGACACTGGTACCTGCGCTTGGCAAGAATAAGTCCCTCAAGCACCTGTTCCTGGGAAAAAACTTCAATGTCAAGGCCAAGTGAGCCCTGCCCTGATGCCCACAGACCCTTGTCCCATCTAGCCTCTTGTCTCACTGCCCCCCTTTCTCATCCCCCAATAGCATGACCCCAGCCCCCTCCCTCCTACCCTGAGCCCCAACTCCCCACAGGACTCTGGAAGAGATCCTTCATAAGCTTGTGCAACTGATCCAGGAAGAGGACTGTGTGAGTGGCCAGGTCTAGGAGGGAATCTTGGGTGGCTGACTGTGGGGATTGGCCCTAACCTCTACTTGCCCACTCAGTCCCTGCAGTCACTGTCAGTGGCAGACTCCAGGCTGAAGCTTCGAACCAGCATCCTCATCAATGCCCTGGGCAGCAACACCTGCCTGGCCAAGGTGGATCTGAGTGGCAACGGCATGGAGGACATCGGGGCCAAGATGCTGTCTAAGGCACTGCAGATAAACTCTTCCCTCAGGTGAGGCCCACACTTCAGCCTGGAGTCCCAGTCCCCACACACATACACACATTCTCCCTGCTGGCCTCCAAGCTTTGTATCCCAGCTTTGAGAAGACCTGTCTCTGAGTCAGCCTCATTACCAGAGGAGGGACAACTCCAAGAAGGTTACATCTCTGACCCTTAATGGGGACCCAGAGAAAGTAATGATGAACTGGTATTCACCCTTCCCCAGAACTATCCTATGGGATCGGAACAATACATCTGCCCTGGGCTTCCTGGATATTGCAAGGGCCTTGGAGAGGTGAGTAGACCAAGGCTCTGCCCTGATACAGGCCCCCAGCCTCCTTCAGGACAGGACCAAACTACCTTAGTCCCATTCCAGTTCCCTGACCTATTTGCACAGAAATGTAAGGAAGAGCCAGGAAGAGGGAAATGATGAGCAAAGGTGGGCTGGGGGAGGGCCTCCCCTCTTCACCTGCTCCCTCACCTAGCTTTGCTGTTATACTCCACAGCAACCATACACTGCGCTTCATGTCCTTCCCTGTGAGCGACATCTCCCAAGCCTACCGCAGTGCCCCTGAGCGTACAGAGGACGTCTGGCAGAAGGTAAAGGGTGTTGTTGTAAGCAGGGAGAAACAGCAAGGGGCAGAGGGCAGCCTGCATCCCCAACGCTAATCCTATCCACCATCATCTCTAGATCCAGTGGTGCCTGGTGAGGAACAACCACTCCCAGACATGCCCCCAGGAGCAGGCCTTCAGGCTGCAGCAAGGCCTGGTGACCAGCAGCGCCGAGCAAGTAAACATTTCCCTCCGGGACACATGGGGCATGCAGGGTACAGATGCGATGTGCTGAAGCACATGGAGGGGCATGAAGAGGCGTCACATGGTACCCCAAACCGGACTGAACAAAACGACATTCCAATTATGGGCCCTAACTGTATGCAGGCAAATAGCAGGTAGCCCCAGAGAAGGGGTGCAAAAGACTGTAGGGGCTCGACTAGGTATTCAGGAAGGTTATTCTGAGGAGAGAAGGCAGGCCATCCAGAGATCTCACCACCACCACTGTAAGTGCTGGCAGCCTGGCCCACAGGGGCTGACCTGGGAGCCCTGACACTCCCGCCACTGTTCTTCAGATGCTACAGCGGCTGTGTGGACGAGTGCAAGAGGAGGTGCGGGCCCTGAGGCTGTGTCCCTTGGAGCCTGTGCAGGATGAGCTGCTCTATGCCCGGGACCTCATCAAGGATGCGAAGAACTCCCGGGCGGTGAGCCCTCCACAGCCCTACCCTTCTCTGACAGCCATGGAGGGCACCCATACCAAATCCTCTCCGTGCATCTGTCCTCCAAACCCAGGGACCTAGTAGGGCCTAGTTCTGGCCTCTGAAAAAAACATCTTCCTTCCTCAGCTGTTTCCCAGCCTCTATGAGCTGGGCCATGTGCTGGCCAATGATGGGCCTGTGAGGCAGAGACTGGAGTCAGTAGCCAGTGAGGTATCCAAGGCCGTGGACAAGGAGCTGCAGGCAAGTCCTAGGGGAGGGTAGAGATCATTGTTGGGAGCCCGGTGGTGACCAAAGCTGAAGTCAGAGTAAGGAGGTTAGAGGGCAAGAAGGAAATACGGAGTTGAGATTCCCCCAGTGCCAAGGCACTATAACAATATAGGCTGGGTGTTTTGGTTTGGTTTGGGTTTGGTTTTTGCTAACTTCAGCCTTGGATCCTTATCTCTAACCCCTTCGTCTCCCAGATTCTGATCCTTGGGCTGACTCTCCCTTGTCTGTATGGTAGGGTGGAAGGGGCAGTGATTCAATCAGGGTTCTGGCACAAACAGCTGTGTGACCTTGGTTAGGTCCCTCCATCTTACCATGGAGAACTGGACTAAATGTGCTAAACGTTCTTCCATTGTGGTGCCAGTCCTGATCCTGCCCCCCCACTTGGGGTTCTGGCTTTCCTTCCTCCACACTAGGTGATCCTGGAGTCTATGGTCAGCCTAACACAGGAGTTATGCCCCGTGGCCATGCGGGTGGCAGAGGGGCACAACAAGATGCTGAGCAATGTGGCAGAGCGTGTCACTGTGCCCCGGAACTTCATCCGAGGAGCGCTGCTGGAGCAGGCGGGACAGGACATTCAGAACAAGCTGGAGTGAGAGTCAGAGGATGGAGCCAGGGCAAAGCTGGATTTGGCCCAGAGCACTTAGGGAGTTGGGAGCTATCAGCAATGAATAATGAATGTATAACCGCCATTATAAGGGATAAATCTTTAACTGTTGTAGCCTTTGCAGCCTTGTTATTTAGAGTCTGACTGATCTTTGCCCTAGAAATCTGGGTGGTGAGGTGCAGTATAGGGGTCAGGGTGATCCACGGACAGGTGTATATTCACATGCCCCACACATACACCAGGAATTGCCCCCTGGAAACAAAACAGCCTCCTCAGAGACAAGGACAAAGAAAAATATGGTCAGGTTCATAAACACAGTTTCTTCCTCCTAATCCTCATTGCCCCCAGAATTCTTCTACTCTGGATGTAGGTGCCATTCACTGAAGCAAAGGAGGGTTAGTGCGCATGCTGAGAAACAGCCATTGAGGTTTGCTCAGCATCCCGGTTTATCTGGTTCTGTGCCTCTGGGACTCCTGGCCTGGAGCCCCCTTGCTCCTTCTTTAGTTCCTTTCTGTCCATACCAAGGGACTGGGCTGGAGAGCTCACTGGCTGGGACTGGACATGTGTTGGTGGAGACATGAGTGTACTGGACCTAAGATGCCCCCTCCAGCAACCATGCTGTCTGTGGGCAGCCAGGCTAGCTGGCCTATTCTCTGTCATCTGGGGAAGGAAGGGATAGAGGCCCAGGAGTTAGGCAGTGAATAGCTGAGCGGTCCCACCTATGCCCACAGTGAAGTGAAGCTCTCCGTTGTCACCTACTTGACCAACTCCATAGTGGATGAGATCCTGCAGGAGCTATACCACTCCCACAAGAGCCTGGTAAGAATTCTGAACCCAGATGAGCTCACACATGCCCTCCGCCCTGCATCATCCCACGTCCCCAGGTCCCTTCCTCTCCAGCCCCTGGGAAGTGGACAGGTTTCTCAGGATCCTGTTCATGCTCATCCTTCTTCAGGCCCGGCACCTGACCCAGCTAAGGACACTATCAGATCCACCAGGAGGGGCAGGCCAAGGGCCAGATCTGTCCTCCCGAGGCCGAGGCCGGAACCATGACCATGAAGAAACTACAGATGATGAACTCGGGACCAATATCGTAAGCTTCCCACAACCTTCCCCTCCCCTCTTCAGCCTGGGTCCTGCCCCTGAACCTGCACAACTGTCGCTCCTCACCTCTCCGGACTGCACTGCACCTTCCTGTGCCCAGCCTCTCCCTGGCCCCAGTCCAACCCAAACTCTTCTCTCATCCCAATTCCTCAGCCACCTAAGGAGAGGGAGGCAGTGCAGACTCTAAAGGAAAGGTTTTATGAAGGGTGGGAGCATCTGGCCCACTCTTCATCTCCATTTCCACAGGACACAATGGCCATCAAAAAGCAGAAGCGCAGCCGCAAGATCCGGCCAGTGTCGGCCTTCATCAGTGAGTCCACAGCCCCGTTCTAAGAGCCACGTTCCCACCCCTTGCCAAGCCCTCCTCTTCTTCTCTGCCCCTCCATCCTAATTCTCCCAGCCCCTCCTGCTAGTCCTTCTAACATTACTGTACCCACAGGTGGGAGTCCTCAGGACATGGAAAGCCAACTAGGGAGCCTCGGGATCCCTCCTGGCTGGTTCTCAGGACTTGGGGGCACCCAGCCCACAGCAAGTGGCTCCTGGGAAGGTCTATCTGAGCTGCCCACTCATGGCTATAAACTAAGACATCAAACACAAGGGAGGCCTCGGCCTCCCAGGACTACCCCACCAGGACCTGGTCGGCCCAGTGTGAGTCCCAAAATCCTTACAAGAGGACCTTCTTTCCTTAGCAGCACCAGAGTCAGGACTCCTACCTTTAGGACCCAGAAGCCAGAGACAGCAGCTTTGGGGGATTAGAAAGAAATACTTGATAAAATATGTGTGTCTAGCCAGGTGTGATGGCACAAACCTATAATCCCAGCTACTCAGGAAGCTGAGGGAGGAGGCTTACTTGAGCCCACGAGTTCAAGACCAGCTTGGGCAACATAGTGAGACACCCATATCCATCTAAAAGAGAAAAGGAGGAAGGGAAACACGGAGGGAAAGAAGGAGAAAAGAAAGGAAAAAGGGAAGGCTGGAAAGGGGAAGGAATCTCTGCCAGGTTGTGCTAGTGACATTCTTATTTTAGTGACAGATTAAGCCGAGAGCCTCTAAGCTGAGGAAATGCTCTGTTGAACTGATTTTGATGGAGCCACATCCAAAGGGGAGGGCCCTGAGAAGATCTGAGAGGATGGGAGGTGGGACTTCTTGAGGCAGATTAGATATACACACCCGACTTTCCTCCCAGCAGGTACCAGTACCTGGGTCTCGTCAGGAAAACGGGATGGCCACCCGCCTGGATGAGGGGTTGGAGGACTTCTTCAGCCGAAGGGTCATGGATGAGAGCTCCAGGTGTGATGTACATGCCTACCCTGAGCAGGCCCAAGGCCCTGTAAGGGTTCCCATGACCTCCAGCTCCCAGGGAAGTCTCTCCAACAGTACTGCTCCCTAGCCAGGCTCTCTGGGACATTTCCCTATGTTCTCAACTTCCCCACCCATCCTCTAGCCCCCAAGGCCTCTGAATCTACTCGGGAAGATTAAAAAAGATGGAGCCGGAGTGAACCACTGGGGAAGGGGAGATTGGAGGGAATGGGCAGAGGTGACAGGCCCTGGGATGAAATGCCCTTGGGCAGTACGAGGCTCTGAGAAGTCTCTGCCACTGTCCTGTACATTCCCCAAGGTCTATACAGGAACAGCCATGTCGCTTAGAGGAATTGAAAGAAGGAATTGGGGGAGTAATCCGGCAAAAGAGGGTAGATTTGGTGCTAGAGGCCACTGATGGTTTATGACAGGGAAAGTGGGCCAGTGTTCTCCTCAACCCCCCGAGACCAAGCAGGAAGAACCACGGTGCAGGACAGACTAGATGAGAGAGGAAAGTGGGGCAAGTACTTGTTATGCTCAGAATGAACCAGCCCCAGCTCTGCCCTGGGCCCTGCATCTGGCACATACCTCTAACCCACCCCAACTCTACCCAGCTACCCGCGGACTCTGAGAAACATGAGGCCAGGCCTCCCGGAGCCGCCGCTGCCTCCGCGCCAGAAGAGGCGCAGGGGCCTGTTTCACTTCCGCCGGCCCCGGAGCTTCAAGGGGGACAGGGGACCAGGGTCCCCCACTACTGGTCTTCTCCTCCCTCCACCCCCACCTCCACCCCCGACTCAGGAGAGCCCTCCCAGCCCAGACCCTGCAAGCCTTGGCAATAACTCATCTCCCTGTTGGAGCCCAGAGGAGGAGAGCAACCTCCTTCCTGGATTTGGGGGTGCCCGGGGACCTTCCTTCCGCAGGAAGATGGTAAGTGAGGCAGAGGTGCCCTGTCCTCCCCTTCTCCTGTCTCATACATGGCCCACTCCTTGATGCCATCGCAGCCTTCATGGGAGAATGCTAGCATTCAGGTTCTAAGGACCACTGGTCATTCCAGTTCCCTTCTTGAGAATAATCCAGAGCATGAGGACATTGAAGGGATTCCTCCTAGAGTCTGGGCAAGACTTCCCTGGAGCTGGGGTCTTGCTGAGGCAGCAGACCTCCCCACAATTCACCTGCTGCCTATAAAGCTCTTTTTCTATCAAGAATGCCTATCAATAAGAGGCTTTGTTCCAGGGCACAGAGGGGTTGGAGCCAGGGGACGGGGCCCCAGCCTCTGGGACAGCACAGCAGCCAAGGGTTCATGGTGTTGCCCTTCCTGGCTTGGGAAGAACCAAGGGCTGGAGCTTTGATGGAAAACGAGAGGTGAGGGGGGCCTGGGGTGACAAATGTAGGGTCCGGTGGCTTCCTGTCCAGCACCCTATTTCCTGCTCCCTCATCCCTGGTGGTCAGTGGACAAAGCAGGTGCCCCTACCACATGGTTGCCATGTAATCTAGGACTCATTACTTTACCTATTGGCACTTGTAAAATAGAGGTGCAGGTCATAAAAATACTTGCCTTTGGTAGTCTTTGGCATTCTGGTTCCCAAACTTTTGTTAGTTGATTATAGCCTTCATGATTGATTTTTTACCTTATTTATGTTATAGATATGAATTATAATTTCCATAATATATTTATTTAAAGCAGTTCACCTTTTAAAACTTAGTCTTGCCGGGCGTGGTGGCGCACGCCTTTAATCCCAGCACTTGGGAGGCAGAGGCAGGTGGATCTTTATGAGTTCGAGGCCAGCCTGGTCTACATAGTGAGTTCCGGGACAGCTGGGGCTACAGGGAGACCCTGTCTCAAAAAGACCAAAACAAAAACAAAAACAAAAAAACTTAGTCTTAACTGTAAGCATTACCATCTTTAAAATCACAGATTTTTTGCAAGATTCACTTTTAACAACACATAAAATTAAATACAACTTCTGGGCGTGGTGGCGCACACCTGTAGTCCCAGCACTTGGGAGGCAGAGGCAGGGAGCTCTG
>NW_008343597.1:514761-543240 GCF_000622305.1 Nannospalax galili | reverse complement strand
TTGGGAGGCAGAGGCAGGCGGATCTCTGTGAGTTCAAGGCCAGCCTGGTCTACATAGTGAGTTCCAGGACAGCTGGGGCTACAGGGAGATGCTGCTTCAAAAAGACAAAAAAATATACATACAACTATTAAAATAGTAATATGTTCATTGGCATAAACCATACCCAACATGGTATGGATAACAGTCTTTAGAAACATGGCCCATGTATCTAGGAAGTAGCAGCATGTGAATGGCATGAGATTCTCCAGCAGAAGCCCTTCGTCAGCTGCAGTTCCCATGTGGAGGGGACTTTTCTCACAACCTGACTCAGCTGTCTTTTAGGGGATAGGCCCAGACCAAGAGGACAGCACCCAGGCTTGGCAGAAACAGCGCTCTTCAGATGATGCAGGTAAGACCGACCACTCTCAGTCCGTCCTTTAGCCCCTCTCTCATGGACACCACCTAATTCCCCCTGTCCCTTTTCCCCTCCCACATCACATCCTGTCCATCCACTCCAGGGCCTGGAGCCTGGAAGCCGCCACCACCACCCCAAAGCACCAAGCCGAGCTTCAGCGCCATACGCCGAGCAGAGGCCACATGGCACATAGGTACGGAAAGCTTCTTCTTAGCCAGCAGCACTGAAAGCCAAGGATGTGTCCAGAGAAAGAGAATCCATGGCCCCCACAATGGGGGATATACCACCAAGGTGGGGCAGCAGGAAGTCAACACAGTGAAAATGTCTAAAAATATTTGCAAAGGTTCATCCAAGAGAGACAACCTAATCCAAAGGAAGGCTGGCACACACATAGCTTCACCAGGGTTAGCAGACATGAGGGACACTGTGTGGATGGCTCTGAGGAATTCACTGCGGCAGGTGCCACCTCTAGTCACTGTCAGCACAGTAACACCCTCTATAAGTGAGGCTTCATTCCACACCTTAGCTGGGAAAAAGGAGCAAGCACGTGTAACCGCCAGCAAGTGGCAGCTGAGACAGGCCCACTTCAAACATTCCAGCCCTGCTTATCAGTCTGTCCTCAGACTTCTCAGAAAAGTACCCCAAAGAAGCAAAAGCTCTGCCTTGGCAGTCAGAACCTGGGATATTAGTCCACTCAACCACCCATGGCCTTAGGCAGGTCACTTTCTGACTCCATGACTATGGAGAGGTCAGGGAGAAAATGATCTAAATGTGAAACTTCCCCCCTTCTGGGTTCAGAGGACCTTCAAGCTACTAAAGAAAAACTAGACAGCCCAACATCGATGGAAGTTCCCAAAGACCTGCAATATGACTCCTGGCAGTGTTGATATGACGGAATCGCCCTAGAAACCCAACCCATCCCCCCATTCCCACCTCTGGGCTAGGGCAAAATACCAGAAGGAGCTAAGTGATGAACAAGCAGATCTGACTGGGGCCACCTCCTCCCCATTGTCCCATCGCCTCCCTCTCGGTCCTCACCCATCACT
This sequence comes from Nannospalax galili, assembly GCF_000622305.1. Classification (NCBI taxonomy): domain Eukaryota; kingdom Metazoa; phylum Chordata; class Mammalia; order Rodentia; family Spalacidae; genus Nannospalax; species Nannospalax galili. The sequence continues at coordinate 541,800 of NW_008343597.1, read as the reverse complement.
CTCCTATAGTGCTGGCCTGAGCTTGTCAGTACCAGAATGCCTAGCCCATCCTCCAAGGCCAACCCAGCCTTTGGGGCAGCCTTACTGATTTCCTGTCGCTCACGCAAATGAGGTGAAGCATCCAGAGCAGAGCGGGGCTTCAGTCTTCATTTAGGAAACCACAGTAGCCAGATACTCCACTGCACACCAACACAGACAACACAACCCAGTATCTGCCAGCCGCTCTACCCTCATGCTTATGTGGCTTAGAGCCATGGGAGTAAGGAGTGAGCATGATAGGGCACCTCTCCTTAAGGCTATCACTGTCTAAATCAGACTACTGAAGAGTGCCAGGCTGCAGCCTTGGCAGGGCCCTGGGGCACTGGACCTAGGAGACTTTGTATACTGGCTCTGCCCAGCAGGTAAGGGACTAGGTCCTGCTCTGTGAGAGGGACTGCCAGGCCAGAGACCCCTTCCACAGGTGTTGGCCTCAGGGCAATCCTGGGAACCAGTGACTAGGACTTGTGAGAGTAGGAGACTAGGAAGCAAGAGGTGTTGGTGCAGATGGCCTTGAACCAGGGAAAGTCCTGGCCTGCAGGGCTTCATAGGAAGAGGAACAGGAGGGCTTTGAACAAATGCTTTTTCCTGTACCTTTCCCTGTCTCCTATCCCCCAGCTGAGGAGAGTGCCCCCAACCACAGCTGCCAGAGCCCTAGCCCAGCTTCCCAAGATGGAGAGGAAGAAAAGGAGGGAGCCTTATTCCTGGACAGGACAATCCCAGCTAAGAATGCCAAGGTAAAGGCCGGCTGGTGGATGACAGGAGTTCTTTGAAACAGGAGGCACTAATTGACCCAGCATCTTCTGTCCTCTGCAGGACCCCACCTTAGCTCCAAGGCCCCCAAAGCCAGTGGCTGTTCCAAGAGGCCGCCGGGCCCCCCAAGTTCCAGGAGGCAGAGAAGAGGCTGAGGCTGGTGGTGTAGCCCCAGGAGTCAACAAGCCCCGGCTGAGACTGGGCTCACAGCAAGACCAAGAAGAGCCAGAAGTCCAAGGTCTGCCACCCTGGCCAAGTGGGGGTGTGGCGGAACCTCTGGGTCCTCAGTGCCCACATCAGATCCCCTTCCAAGGCATGGGACAAGGATAAGCAACAACCAGGAGTCATAGCCTGGCTGAGGACCCAGCCTCTGAGCCCCCTCATGTGCCAGGTTTTCTGTGACTCATTTCAGGACCCTCCGACATGGGCCGCCGGACAGCCCCCCTGAAGCCCAAGAGAACACGGCGAGCACAGTCCTGTGACAAACTGGAGCCTGATAGAAGATGGCCACCTGACCCTACAGGTGCTTCTGGTGAGACAACTGTTCCCCTTTCCCACTGATCTGTCGAACATGGCACCCTTTTAAACCCCAACACTGGGTGGCTGGCTCTCCCTGCCCAGGAAACAGAGTTCCCTGGATTTGTCCCCAGCAGGAACCAGTGAGCCAGGAACCGACTGAAAGCTGCTGAACATCCTCCCCAGCCTTCCTCAATATGTGCCTCATAAGGACTCAGGCCCCAACCACCCCTGCTCCCCAAACTTCCACCAGCCCTTGTCCTACAGGGCAGTGAGTGGACTAGGCATAGGGGAGCAGGAGGGGGGACTGGAAGGGAGGGAGCAACCTGGAGAGAGGGAGGCCCTCAAGCCTGCCTCATGCTGCCTCTGCAGAGAGCTTTGAGCTTGGGTAGAGGCTGTCTCCTCCTCCCCTTGGGAGGTTGGATCTCTGCCCCTCTATGCCCAGGGGCTCTCTCCCCCACTTGTATAGAATAAAAAAATAATCACTGTCTGCCTTGTCTTTGCCTTCTAAACTACACACTGCCCCCACCCACCCCCTCCCCATAAGCTCCCAGGGTTTGGCTATAGATGGGAAAAGTGAGGTACAGCCCACAGGGTTGGGACTGACGCCCCAAGAGAAAAAGAGGGAAGGACAGAACTGTTGACAGAGAAGATGGACAAGTCTGGGTTTCGTGCAGGATAAGGGCCGCAGAAGGAACCAACGTGACAGGAAAGAACAGTCTGGCTTTGAGGGATGTTATAGGATGAGAAGACTTTAGTCAGAGACTGGGAATCTGCACATGTGCATGTGTGTATATGTGTGTGTATGTACCTGTGTTCACACATATGTTCACTAACATTACATGTTGTCTCATAGTCTTTTTAAAACTTTTTTTTTGTTTTGTGTGTGCATATGTGTATATACGTGAGGACACATGCACAGCATGCATGTAGAGATCAGAGGACTTGTGGGAGTTGGTTCTCTCCTTCCACCATGTGAGCCCCTGGAATCTAACTTAGGTCATCAGGCTTGATAGCCATTTTGCCATCTCTCCTGTGTATACTCTTAATAATCAAAAATATCAACAGTAGAGTGACTTATAAATGAACAGGTCTCTATGGCATGAAAAGAAAATATAATAATTATTTCTGGTGGTGTCCAAACAAATTTATTACCTTGGCATGCAGGAACCCCTCAGAGCCTTTTCCCCTGTGACATCCTCCTGACACCTTCCCCACTCATCCAAATTGAACTTTCCTCATTGTGCCACCGTTGCGCCTTGAGCATAATTGTTCCTGTCGTACTTCATTGCATTTCACACTGTCTTAACATCTGTGTGGGTCTCTCTGTTCCATATCCATTTGCCTCCCCCTGGAGAAGAAGCTATGTCCTAATCACCTGACTAGTCCAGTGCCTAGCGCCCAGGAGATAGTTAATAAATGGCTTTTACCTTAATGAATGAGCAGCTTAAAGGACAGAGAGCGAAGGTGTCCCTGTGAATGCTTTTATGTACTCCACGATCACTGTGTGCCCAAATGTCTCCCCCTGTGGCTTGTAGCACTCCAGAAATTGCTCACTTCCCCTGACCTCACTAAGAATGACTAATGCCTCTTTCCTTAAGATTTGTGCCTGACCCAGACCCTCCCACAAGGATGTGGCCATATGGGTTGCATGGGGTGAGGGGCGGAGCACTAGGAACATTGTGGTCCTAGGAAGATGCCCTGGAAATCAGTGTGCAACCCTGTCCTCCAGGGCTGTGTGTGAAATCAATGCAGTCAAAGCATCTCCCATACCTCCTTATAAAATCAATACAGTCACAGCATCCACATACCCTAGAGACCTGGACCTCACTCCCATGAGGTTCAGCATGGTACACGATGGTTTTTAAGAAGCAGGTGGAGCACAACATCCTGTTGTATTCCAGGCTGGTTAGAGTGGGTGTATGTGTATATGTCACAAGTACAGCCTGGTGTTCTTTTATATGTGGCTGCAAATATCCTTAACAAGTGTAATGCTGTTGAAAGTGCTATGAAACTGAGTATGTTTCCCACTGTGCATGGTGGGACTGTAACTGTCATGGTGTCACTGTGAGTTTACATACTGGTGCCTGTGTGAGCCTGTGAGTCGTGGGTGCATGTGTCATCATCATTTCTCTGTGTGGACGTGTGTATGCATGCACCACTGCAATGAGTGCATCTCTGTGACGTGGGGCGTGGGTGTGGTGTGAAGGGGAAGATGTGTGTCACTATGTCTGTGGGGGTCCTGCCTTGGAACTGCCCCCCAGCCCGCCCTTCTCCCCTACTTCTATGGCTCCCTCCCAGGCAGTGGCCTTGCCCCTCCCCTCTTCTCCCTCCCAACCAGTCTGTGCAAGGGGGGGGAGCTGGTGCTGCGCCCCCCCTCCTCCCCATCCAGGCCCCATAAATAGCAGCAGAGCCGGAGCTGGAGCCAGCGCCAGCGGCTGGAGCAGCAAAGGAGTCAGGGGCAGGGCTGGAGAGCTGAACAGAGAAGACCCCGACTAAGAGCCCAGGTGAGCCCACCCTTCCTCCTTAGCCCAGCAGGGGTCCAGCCCTGCTTGACCCAGCCACCGTAACATCGCCTCTGTCCCCCAGAGAAGTCACTAGCCCTACCTGATTCCCTTTCCACCGCATGCCCCTGGCTACCTCAAGGCACCCACAAGACCTAACAGACTTGTGGCTGGAAGGCAGAGCGCCCCAGCACAGACCCTCCCTCACATATCCAGAAAGATACATCATCTGAAGGCTGGTACCCAGACAGGGAATGGTCCTGGTTCTGACGGAAATACAGAAACTGTCACACCCTCCTAGAGATGGACAGAGGACAGAGGGGGACAGACAGAGGGTGGGGCACCCAGGCACACCAATGGACACTCACTCAGGAAGCATGGCATGGAATCAGACAGCCTCATCCTGAGATCTGGACAGGCACAGATAGATGGGCTGACTGGCCATAAACTGGGGCCAGCATACCCCTGTCTGCTGCCGCCGGGGGCTTGGTGCCTCTGCTGGGGGAGGGTAGTGCGCATGCATCCCACGGGCAGCATGGAGGGGGTTGTGGCTCCCCGAAAACCTTGTCGCTAAGAGACAGTGCCTGTGTTGCCAAGAAGTATGAGAACAGGAGGTGGGGAGAGCTGCAGGCTTGTCATAGTGGGAGCCCCTGCCAGGCACCTGGAGGAGTTAACAGAGCCCTGGTCCTGACTCTCACTCCCCAAGCCCACCATCCCTCCTTTCCCATTAGTCAGCTGGAAGGTGAGTTATGGGAGTAAGAAGATGGGGACAGCTTGGCAGAGCACCTTCCAACCTGTCTCTGTTCGCTGCAGACTCTTTTCCTAAGGTCTGTTCCCTTCAGACCTCCAGGGGCCTCTCCACCCTTTGCCCCACCCCCTTGCCCTAGTTCAGTTTCCCGGTGCCAAGAATGAGTGCAGCGCTGGCTCATATACCAGCCGGGAAACAGCAGAAGATGCTGAGACAGGAGAAAGCATGGATCAATCGATGGCCTAAGGAGCCAAGATTGCCAGGAACCCACCTCTGTCCCAACCCTCCAGCCTTTTTCAGCCCCACCCATGATACCTAGCTGGGCAGAGAGACAAAAGCACAGGGCTCTGGACCCCTGCTCGCCCCTGCTCAGAGTTCCAGGGAGGCAAGGTAGCGGGCAGAGGAAGCAGACAGTCTGTGGGCTCTCAGGACCTCAGGAAGGAGGGTAAGGGGTGGTTCCAGAGCCATAAAGGGACAGACCCCCTCCTCTCTTTCCAGTGTCCAGGAAAGTTCTGTCTCCACAGTGATATGTCGGACCCTGAAATGGGATGGGTGCCTGAGCCCCCAGCCATGACACTGGGGGCCTCTCGGGTAGAGCTGCGGGTGTCCTGCCATGGCCTTTTGGACCGAGACACACTCACAAAGCCCCATCCCTGTGTGCTACTCAAGCTCTACTCTGATGAACAGTGGGTAGAGGTGAGAACTGTTTGGTTGGGCTTTCCTTAACTAACCTGTGTCAAGTCTAAGAAGGAGGGGGTGTGTGGGAGTAATGGAAGCCTCATAGGAAAATGTGAGGACTCCAGGGGACTTTCTCTAGGCTATGCAGGTAACCTTGAACACAAGCATGCCATCATTACAAACCCAAACTGTTTCAATGGGAAGCCCACAGAGTCCCAGAGGGTCTTAATAAAAGCCCCCCAAAAAGCTGAGGGTCCAATGGTCCAGCAGTACCCCAAACTCAGGAGTCATCTTAGAAAGAAAAGAACTAGTTGGGGATGTAGGTGCCCAGGGAGTGCTCAGGTGACACAGAAAGTACAGGAGAGGGGAAAGTGTTGGTTCCCAGAAGGTGTCGCTCCCTCCTGCCGCAGGTGGAGCGCACAGAGGTGCTTCGTTCCTGTTCTAACCCCGTCTTCTCCCGGGTGCTGGCCATCGAGTACTTTTTCGAAGAGAAGCAGCCCCTGCAATTCCATGTGTTCGACGCTGAGGATGGAGCCACCAGCCCCAACAATGACACCTTCCTTGGCTCTACAGAGTGCACCCTGGGCCAGGTCTGCTCTCCAGCTCACCCCTGCATCCTCTACCCTACCCCATCAGCTTCTGCCTCTGGATGCCACACAAAGAGAGCAGGAGCTCTAATGCTGGTTCTGAGCTTGGGTCCTGTCTCTGCCATTCATGGGATATACAGCCTTGGGCAAGACATTTAACACACTTTTCCCATCTGAAATATGGGATGAGGTGCTTATAGTGCCCCTTGTTTATTCCTTGTATTTGGTGCTAGGGATTGAGCCCATGGCTAAGCAGGCACTGTCACCAACCTACCTTCCCACCCCTCAGCACCTCCCTGTTAAATCTGCTGTAGACATTGAGTCCAACCCTAGCCTAGTCAAACGATCACCCTGGTGGACACTCAGTGAGCATTTATTTTTCCATCCCTCATACCCTGGGCCAAGGCAGGTGGAAGCATTGTAGACGAGTCTTCACCTTCACCTCTGTCTCTAGATTGTGTCACAAACCAAGGTCACCAAGCCACTGCTGCTGAAGAATGGAAAGACAGCAGGCAAGTCTACTATCACGGTAAGCAAAGTCACTGTGCTCACTTTTGGGCCAGGTGTTCGATGTCCCCACAAGGACATCCACAGTGATACCATGCTTAAGACCATCTCCAGTTATGGGAAGCATTATAGGGCAGCCCTTCTGGTGAGGAGAAAGAAATCCTACCACTGTGTCCCTTTTGCAGATCGTGGCTGAGGAGGTATCAGGTACCAATGACTATGTGCAACTTACCTTCAGAGCTCACAAGCTGGACAACAAGGTTGGAACCCCAGAGTCCAGGCCTTCATGCCCCATTAGAGAACTGTAGGCCTCCCACTGGAGACAGACTCCAGGGTCCCAGCCAATTCCTTTCTCAGTGTTAGCTCCCACCCCACCCGTCCTCGAAGAGCTCACCAGACTCATGAGCCCTTTCTCCTACATCTTCAGGATCTCTTCAGCAAATCTGACCCTTTCATGGAGATCTATAAGACCAATGGAGACCAGAGTGACCAGTTGGTCTGGAGGACTGAGGTTGGTGCCTGGGGCTATGGTACAAAGGTGATTAGGATACCATGGGGAAGCCTAGACAGGAGGTGACCAGGTCTCTTGTGCCTCTCCAAGGTGGTGAAAAACAACCTGAACCCCAGCTGGGAGCCATTCCGCCTGTCCTTACACTCTCTGTGCAGCTGTGATATCCACCGACCTCTAAAGGTAAAGCCCCAGGGAAGCACAGGCAGCCCCTGCCCCCACTTGGAGCATCAAGCCTGCTGTCTGCGACCTTCCCCACTGAGTGTGTCAAGCCTCCTTCCTCCCCATCATGTGATAAGCACTTGTCACTGTGGGATAATAGCAGCTCACAGCTCAAAGTTAAGCTGCCCACATAGGTGCCTTTTATCAGAGGCCAAAGTCCCTGCCAGACTGAGCTAAACAATGATATTTAACAGTGGCTTTCATGGGTGGGTTAAGGACTTCTGTTTGGGCCTAGAGACTATGAGGTCCCTACCACCTTAAATCAGACACCAACCCTAGGAATGACTAGAGAGCATCCCTAACCCCGATTCCACCTCTTCCCCCCCAGTTTCTGGTGTACGACTATGACTCCAGTGGGAAGCACGACTTCATTGGCGAGTTTACCAGCACGTTCCAGGAGATGCAAGAAGGGACTGCAAACCCTGGACAGGAGGTGCTAGAGACCCCATCCTACCCCCAGAACCCCTGCCAGGTCCCTGGGAAAATCCTGAGGGTGATGCTGAAGAGATCTCTGTAGGTGACAGAGGGTAGAGAGCTGTCCAGGCTCAGCAGAAGGATGGGGTCACGTGGTTCTTGCTCTGGGAGGGTCTGCAAAAAGGGGCACAGAGGTCCACCTGATGTACTTCTAACCTTGTGCTTGTGGGATGGGTCTAGATGCAGTGGGATTGTATCAACCCCAAGTATCGGGACAAGAAGAAGAATTACAAGAGCTCAGGGACAGTAGTGCTGGCCCAGTGCACAGTAAGTCACGATTCTCAACTCAAGTCTACCCTGCCCTGCCCCCGACCACAACCTCACATTCTTTCTTTCCCTTGCTTGTTATTTTAATTTTTAATTTTTTTAATATTTACTTATCGTGAGGGGTATGTGAATGTTCGGGCACATCAGTGCCATAGTGCACATGTGGAGGTCAGAGGATAACACTGGGAGTCGGTTCTCTCCTTCCAGAATATGGGTCTTAGGGATCAAATTCATATCATCAGGCTTGGAGGCAACTGCCTTTACCCACTGGGTCATTTCACCAGTCTTTTTTTTTTCCTTTTTAACATTTATTGTACACACACACACAACACACACCCTTCCCTTGCTTTAAAGACCAGTTTTCTCTGCTCCCCAGAACTGGGAACCCTTGTTCTGTCTCATCCTCAACTGCCTCCTTTAAAAAAATCTAGTCCCAGGGCTGGAGAGATGGTTCAGTGGTTAAGAACACTGGCTGCTCTTTCAGAGGACCTGGGTTTGGTTCCCAGCACCCACATGGTGACTAACTGTCCGTAACTCTGGTTCCAGGGGATCCAATGCCTTCTTCTGACCCCCACAGGCATTGCATGACATAGGTGCACTTACACACATGCAGGCAATACACTCTTATACATAAAATAAAATAAAAATAAAATAAAATAAAAATCTAGTCCCTCCACTTTCCCCACGGAAGCCCAAGCTTGCCCCTGAGAGAACCATCTCACCCTCTCATTGTCCCTATCCCTCTGCCAGGTGGAAAAAGTGCACACCTTCCTGGATTACATCATGGGTGGCTGCCAGATCAGCTTCACGGTAAAGGCCCAGGGGATGAGGACTCAAGGAAGAGGGAGGGGCTAAGTCCATGGCAATCTGAAGGAGGCCAGAGTCCCCGTTGCCCTTATTTGGACATCTCATATGCCCTTAGCATTGTCACCCCACACCACGATGAGGCTGTCTATGGGTTCCCCAGACTCATCTTAGTCCTCCCAACATAGCTCTGGCCCAGCCTGTCTGTTGACTCTCACAGCTGCAGCACAACCCTGTCCTCACCATCACCCAGGTGGCCATTGACTTCACCGCCTCCAATGGGGACCCGAGGAGCAGCCAATCCCTACATTGCCTCAGCCCCCGCCAGCCCAACCACTACCTACAGGCCCTGCGCACAGTAGGTGGCATCTGCCAGGACTATGACAGGTAGGGGACTGGGCATAGGTCAGGAAGGGAGGTCTTTCCCCTCCAGCCCCACAGCCTTTTCTTCTCTCCAGTGATAAGCGGTTCCCAGCTTTTGGCTTTGGAGCGCGAATCCCCCCCAACTTTGAGGTAGGTTGGGTGCAAGGGACAGGAGGAGATGTGGGAAAGACAGAAAGGAGATATCCCTTCATTGCACTCGCCTTACTTTCACAGGTGTCCCACGACTTTGCTATCAACTTCGATCCAGAAAATCCTGAATGTGAAGGTAAGCAGGAAGAATCCCCGCTGCCCACACAACAGATGCTCGCAACATCTGTACATCTCTCACAGGAGCACAGACTCCACTCCCATAGATCTGGCCCCCTGTCCTTCCCTCCCATTCAAGGCCTGTCTCCATTTGGGAAAACTTCTGCCCAGTGACCTAGCATCTGCCTTCTTAGCCCTCCCAGCCCCAGCTGAGAGCCATCAGACCTAAAACAGAAAGCCCCATTCTGCCTTAAATATCTGGAAGGACTCCCAACTAATCTCTGTCAGCTTCGCCTCTTCTCTTTGTCCACAGAGATCTCAGGGGTCATAGCCTCCTACCGCCGTTGCTTGCCCCAGATCCAGCTCTATGGCCCCACCAACGTGGCCCCCATCATCAACCGTGTGGCTGAGCCAGCTCAGCGGGAGCAGAGCACGGGTCAAGCCACGGTGAGGAGGCAAAGCAGACAACTAAGTGCTGCCTGCCCTTGTGTGCCAGGTGTCAGGACCTGGGTTCCAGAAGGCTGTCAGTACTTTCTAACACAGGAGTGACCCTCATTCCCCTCCGATTGCCCTCAGAAATACTCGGTACTGCTGGTGCTCACAGATGGTGTGGTGAGCGACATGGCTGAGACCCGAGCTGCCATTGTGCGGGCCTCCCGCCTCCCCATGTCCATCATTATCGTGGGTGTGGGCAACGCTGACTTCTCTGACATGCGGCTACTGGATGGTGATGATGGTCCCCTGCGCTGCCCACGAGGGGTACCAGCAGCCCGAGACATCGTCCAGTTTGTGCCCTTCCGAGACTTCAAGGATGTAAGTATTCAGTACTTTCTCCCAGCTAAAGGGCTCCTCAGCAATTCATGTCCCCAAATCCATATCTCTCATTCCCTTGATGTCCTGAGAAGGTCACTGGAACCCAGCAGGCCACCATGAAGCCACGTCTCTTGCCCATTTGATCCACCCTGCCTCACTCTCCTGCCCCTAACCAACCTCCTTTCCTCCCACAGGCCGCCCCCTCTGCTCTAGCTAAGTGTGTCCTGGCAGAGGTGCCACGGCAGGTAGTAGAGTACTATGCCAGCCAAGGTATCAGTCCCGGAGCTCCCAGGCCCTGTACACCAGCTGTGACGCCCAGTCCTAGCCCATGACAGCCTCTCAACAGACCAGCACTCCCTCAGCCTCTCAGTGAGTTCTGGGGGACCAAAAGGATAGACACAAAAGGGGTACAAAGTGAAGCTTCTGAGAAACCCAACTTGGCTGGATACAGTGTAGCACAGGGTTCTTCTATCCTACTCCCGCCCAGGTGCCTGTCCTTACCCTTGTGACTCCAGTGACCAGTGCCTCTGCCACTTGGACCAGCAGTGCCCTGTGGATCCTAGAAGTGAGTGGTGAGCCCCACTCCCATCCCTCCGAACCCCATAATCCCTAAACTCTGTGGACCCCCATTGACTTCCTTCAGTTATTGTGACTTACTGGCTGTTAATAAAGAGAACTACCCCCCCACAGCACTCTGCTTCTTCCCATCATGCCTCAGATGCCCGTTGGCACTCCCATACCATTCCCACACACACCATAGAAAATGGGGCCAAATCTGAGCCAGAGCTCCCCAAGCAGGCTGCTGTGTTTGTGATCTTATCCCAAGTGCCAGGGGGACCTAAGGAGCCCCACCCTCACCTCCTAAACCCAGGGGGTCTAAACATCATGGGTATTAATTGCAGGAGATGGGTAGGGGTAATAAGAGGCTGTCAAGAGGGCAGGCTGATGCTTTCTTAGACTTGTCTCTCCAGAGAGACCCTGCTGAGTGCCCCAGGGGCTGAACCCCAGCCCCCACACAGCTGGGGGGCAGGCCAAGATAGGTTGTCAAAGAACTGGGGGATTGCAGCAGGTCTGTTAATGAATTTGGAACACAGAGAGGATATCCAAGGTCTGCAAAGTCTGATTTTCCTGAGTGAGTGTTCACACACCATACATCCCTGACCCTCTCTGAGTGTGGCCTCAGCAGTCAGGAAGGTCAGTTGTATGTTTTTAATGATAACATTAACAACAACAGCAAGGACCGTTCTTCGGCATATGCCAAACTTTGCTTCTTTAAATGTGTGCATTATGATGGGAACTTATAGCTCTACGTTCTCCATTATTTCTGACAAAGCAAGTGAGGCTTGAGTTAACTCAACACGCTCAGAAAAGAGTTGGTAGAATTGGAACTTGAACCAAGGCCCACCTAACTACAGCACCATCATTCCAGTGTGCAGCCTTTGAGGGAGAGCCATGTGACCCATGGTGGATCATCTTGAGACCCAGGTATATGTATAAATGTGGCCTGCTTCATGTGCATAGGTGTCTGAGGATGATGTCTCCACCCTCGTATGCCATACAAATGAGAAAGGGAGAAAGGTATACAAGACAATCAGTGGGTCTGGACTGCAGTTCTAAAGAAGAAGGGGGGACACAGGGTAAGATGGGCATGGTGGGCACATGCCTGCAATCCCGACACTTAAAAAGCAAAAGCAGGAGGATCCCGAGTTTGAGGCCAGCCTGGGCTACACAATGGAGAAAGAAAGGGATGGAGGAAGGAAAGAAGGAAGGAGGGAGGGAGGGAGGGAGGGAGGGAAGAAAACTAAAAAAAGAAACAGAGTAAGAAAGAAGAGCTGAATTCTTAGATGGGCCCCCTCTGTCCACGTCCTTTCCTTCAACAATTAATATCAAAAAGAAAGATGCTGTGGGTCTCATAGATGGAACCCAGAGCCAAAGAGAATGGCCATTAGTCAAAGGTAGAAGAAAGTCCAGGGAGCCAGAGGAGAGGACTCCTGTTGTAGGCTCCTGAGCGGAGGAACGGTGAGCTAGGCTAGAGGAGGGGGAAGAGAGAACCAGAACTGTGATGGGAAGAGAAGAGACAGCTGGACAGGGGGTGGATAGTGGGGGCAGAAAGGAAGAAAGACATATGGGAGCCGCTTCCCCCACTCCCGACTGCTTCTCCCATTTATTATGTCCCTTAGAGGATAGATGTCAGTGACTGGTGAGGTGGACACTCCCAGCTCAAAGCTTCTGCTCTACCCAGAGGCCCTCCCCATATGCTGCTGAACCACGGGCTGGGTTACCATGGTAACTGTGAGACCTGGAGGACAGCTGCAGACAGGCCTAACAAGGCCACTGCTGCTCCTGAGCTTTGTAGTGGTGGTAGTGGTGGTGGTGGGTGGGAGAGGCTCCATCTGGATCAATCCCCACCTCCTCCATCCCACTTTCATCAGCCCTTGGAAACTGTGATGTGCACCCCTCATCTCCAAATAGGGTCTCTCTCTCTCTACAAGTTAGGCAAGCAGTCTACCACTGAGCTGTACCCCAACCCACCCAAAAACATTTCTCTCTTCCCTCTCTCCTCCCTCCTCCCAATTTTTCATCCCTTCTCCCTCTCTGACCCCCTCCCACAAGTAGACACACAAAACAGTAACCCAAAGCAGTGATAGAGAATTAACTCTTTTTTAATTGGAAGAACAATTAGCCAATAACAGAAATTTTTCTGGACTTCAGGTTTAATTCACAAAAGTCTAACGCTCTCAGCTCCTTGAGGTCTCCCTTAAACTCTGGGAGAGGCAGGAGGTTGAAGGTCTCTGCAGTTTGGAGGCCAAGGCAATCTAGAGAAACCAACAGAGGACTAGTGCAAGTAAGTGCTCCCACACCCAGGCTGTTTGTTTACTGCCTAGGCCCAAAGCTGAGGCAGAACAGGATGTCCCTTTGGTACCGTCATTCTGCGGCCTCTGTCAGAGATGCCAGAACTGAAACAGTGTCAGAAGTCATCCAATCTAATTGATTAGATGAAGTAATTGAAATCCAGAGAGCAATTGCTTAAGGTGACAGACAGAGTCTGTGACATAGTTGGGACCAGTGCCCAGGTCTCCATACTCCCATTAGGACTCTCTCCCTGCTGTTCTGGGCTCTGAAGGCCACTGGATTTGGGCAGAGGAAAAGTATCTTGGGTCGAGTTCCTACTCTGCTTATTTGGGGGAATTAAAATCTTGAAACTACAGTAGCTTTAAAATGGGAATGTTATAAGATTCAGTGAAAATACAGTTTCATTGCTAATTACAGCCTTAATGTGCTACATGCTGAAACCCTTGAATTAAGAACTACACAGGGGAAAGCTGCACCACTCCCTCTCCTCCGATTCACCGGGCCACCCATCCACTCTCTATGCTATCACCCTCGGTACTGGCACCAGCCCTTACAGAGTTCAGTGCCTGGATCCTGAGGAGCCAGGGCCTGCAAGAGGGGATGGAACCCAGCTCCAGAAAAAGAGCAGCATCTAACTTCTGGCATGCCATGAGGATCAGAAGTTTGGGGGTATTTGTGTGGTCATACAGGATTCAATAAGTGGTGCAGCCCTCTCCTATACGACTTAATACCTGGTGCAGCCCTCTGCTATACGACTTAATACCTGGTGCAGCCCTCTGCTATACGCCTTAATACCTGGTGCAGCCCTCTGCTATACGACTTAATACCTGGTGCAGCCCTCTGCTATACGACTTAATACCTGGTGCAGCCCTCTGCTATACGACTTAATAAATACCTGGTGCAGCCCTCTGCTATACGACTTAATACCTGGTGCAGCCCTCTCCTACGCGGCTCCACCCATTCAACCATCTCCAAACCCCTGTCCTGTCCTAGAGGCTCAGAGGAAGAGCTGAGTGTGATCCCCAGACCCGGGGCCGCTCGACGCCAGCCGGTCACAGCGGGCTCTGTAGAGGTCGCGCTCGCGAGCCAGGCGGGCCACCTCCGCCCGCAGAGCCTCCAGCTGCGCGGCCAGGCGCGTGCGCTCCGCCTCCAGCCCGCGCCGCTGCTGCAGCCGCTTGGAACGACAGGCCTGCGCGTAGCCGCGGTTCTTGAGCGTGCGGCGCCTCTGCTTCAGCCGCAGCGCCTCGTCGCGCCCGCAGCCCCGCAGCCGCCGGTTGAGCTCGCGCACGGACATGGACACCAGCGCCGCGTCGGAAAACCGCTCAGCCGGCTGCCGAGGAAGAGGCGGGGACCGGGTCGGGGCGGGGGTCCCACCGGCCACCACCGGCCCTGAGGACGGTGCCCAATCAGATCCCGCCCTAGCACATGCCACGTTTCCCTGTCCCGAACGCCACAACCCAGTGACCCTCAAAGGATTTGGATTACATCCTAATGCCCTCAACACCCCCACCTGTGTCTGTAATTAATAGGATGAGTCCCGATCCTTCCCGAGAAGGTTGGGTGCTGGGGAAGGACCAAGCTTTAAAAAAGCCAACCACAAACCGCAGCCTTTGCCCGGCTGGATGCCACACATCTTGTTTGTGTTTACATCTACACGATTGTTCATTTCCCATGCTCTTAAATTCTAAGCTCTGCCCCCTTTGAGTCCTCCTCTCCTAATCTTACCTTTCTGTTCCCCATGATTCAACCTACTCTTTTCTCTTTGGGGGACAGGGCTGGGGGGGAGGTAGTTTTCTCTGTTTTCAAGGGCCTTTCTTCCATTCACCTGCCCTGGCTCTTTCCAGGCCAGAAACACTCTTCAGGAACTCTCCTTCCTCTCTTGACTGGCCTCCCTCAGCCTGCCTTCCCTCAGACCAGCCTGTTGGTCACTCACCTGGGCATGCTGGGCTCCTGTCTCTTCTGGGCTCCCTGTATAGTAGCCGTGGGACCCCTCAACAGGAACTGGGCCCTGACTCTGCAGCAGCTCCACAGCCTTATCAGGACTAAACCCCAGTGCTTCCCCAGCCCCCAGCTGCTGCTGCAGGGTGGCCAACCAATAGGGACCCTCACTGCCTCCCACTATGCCTGGCTCACTGAAGGTGGGTGAAGGGGGCACTGAGCTATAAGGTGTGGAGCCCAGTGAGGCTGTGGGGTGTCCAGATCGGCCCTCAGAGGGTTCCCGCTTTACTTCAAACTTCATCAAGTCAAAGTCATTAACATATTCCATGGCCAGAGGGCTGGGGGGCAGAGCCATTCTGGGGCTGACCCGGGAGGGGCACACCTATAAGAAAGAGGAGAAATCTGAGGCACAGGGAAGCTGCCTGCCATCCCTTTCACCACACCCCTCTCCCCCCAAAGCCCAAGCGCCCTGAAGCCAGAATTCTGGAAATCCAGAATAATAATGCAGCCCCCTTCCCCGCACAGCCACTTCCAGGCAGCCCCTGACAGGCAGAGCCTCTCACCCCTTTGGGGTGGGACATGCTGAGAAGTTCTGTCATCTCCAGAGGCATCACTCCATTTACAAGCAATTAAAAAATGTGCTTAATTAACTGTGTCTCTGTGTGTGTGTGTGTGTGTGTGTGTGTGTGTGTGTGTGTGTGTGTACAGTGGGAAGGCGTTACGGTGTGAATTTTAAGATAAGCTACTGTATTATTACATTTATCTGTCTCTCAAAACCCTCAGGATAGTGTCTTAAACATAGAAGACCCTGGGGCTGGAGAGATGGCTCAGCAGTTAAGAACACTGACTGTTCTTTCAGAAGACACATAAGTTCGAATCACAGCACCCACATGGCAGCTAACAATTGTCTGTAACTCCAGTTCCAGGGAATCTGACAGTCTCTTCTGTTCTCCACAGGTATTACATGACACGGGTTGCACTTACCTACATGAAGGCAATACACACACATAAAATAAAAATAAATAAAATATTTTTTAAAAGCTAGAAGACCCTCAGTTACACATTTGTTCACTTCAATCCCCTTTATAGGAGCGAAAGACTAAGGGGGAAAAAAATCCTAGAATCAGTTCTAGAAAGATCAGGGCCAAGTGCTACCATCTCTTCAAGGCCATCTCTCCAAGAAGAACCCACAAAGAATTTCCTCCTTTGATTCAAAACCTGCCATGTTGCATGAGCTTGAGCAGATCAGTTTCATTTTCCTGACCCTACTTTCTGTTCACCTCTGGCAGTTAAACTTGATAAACTCTCCCTAAGAGTGCTTCATGAAACAGCAGTCCTGAACAGTACCCAAGAAGAGGTCTGTGCTCAGATAATTTTAGAGAAAGCTACCTCTTTGCCCCATCTCTCACAGATCCACAAAGCACAAAAGTATATTAATCTAAGAAGCCCTTGAGCAAACCATCTGTTCAACAGAGTGTCCCAAATTTATGATATTAAGGAACTCTTTTTTTAGTCTTTTTGAGAGAGGGTCTCCCTGTAGCCCCAGCTGTCCTGGAACTCACTATGTAGACCAGGCTGGTCTTGAACTCACAGAGATCCACCTGCCTCTGCCTCCCAAGTGGTGGGATTAAAGCCGTGCACCACCACACCCAGCCAGGAACACTCTTTTATGAGCCTGGAGCATATGTTCACCTCTGGCTAGTTGAACTCAGAGATACTTCTCAGTCTATAAATTCCAGCTCTACCCCAGTTCCCAATTCCAACAGCTACACCCCGTCCCCAGAAGGGGCCAGACTGTGGGTCTCATACCCAGCACTTAGACTTTAGCTACCTCTTGATGCCCTCTTTTCAGCCACATCTCAGATCCCCATCCTTTGACCAGAGAGGTGGGAAGACAGACAAGGCTTTTCTCTTCCTGCCCCAGGGTAGAGTTGTCCTCAGCAGAGCTCCTCAACTCTTAAGAGGACAAAGGGACTAGAAGGAACTGGTTCTTGGTAAGGAGATGATGGTACACTGAGAGAGGTGTCCAGAGAGAATGGGATGTGCAAAACAGGTAGGTAAGGCAGGTTGCTTATCTTTCGGATGTGCTAGCAGCCAGAGCGTGAGTGGGCAGAATGCAGAAGAGTGAGGATTCCATTCCAGACAAGATACAACAGAGAGCAGACAGCAGGTATCACAGAAAGCACCCTACATGACCTAGGCCTGCCACCTAGGTTGACCCCCAGATATACTCACTTAAGGAATGGCGGAGAGGACGTGGTCAGTGTCAGAACCAGACAGGCACAGCTTCCCCAGATACTAGAGACCCCATGAAGTAGGGCCTGATGCCCCTGTGTTCAGAATAAGGGAGCTGTGAGCACAGAGCCCAAAGGGCACTCTTAAGGGGCCAGTTCTCTGAGATCATCTGTGGCCCTCAAGCCTCAGCCAATGAGCTAAGGGGCTTATTTGCATACCTAATTGACCTGGGGGTTGGGAGGAATGTAGAGGAGAGGCAAGAACAAGCCCTGCCAGTTCTGAAAAAAAAGAAAGGGGGTATCTTCCCCCAAGATAGCTTCTCACTGATGGTCCAACTTGCAGGTTCTTGGTTTCCCAATACAGAAAGCCACCTTGACCCCAAGCACCACCCCCTTCATGTGGACACAACCCTCAGCTTGTCCTCTCAAAGCCTAGGGCTGGGAAAGGGGCCAGACAAGCACCCAGAAATCTCATCTTTTAAGATTCTGTATCTCTTAACTGTACCTGTGGGAAATATAAGCTTTCCCAAACTCATTCTCATCTGGCTTGTTGGGCCTGCTTCCTCTTTTCAAATATGCTCACATTTCTGCCCCTGCCACATCTTCACCCTGTCTGACCTTATAACCCTCAGAGTCATTTTACCAGAAAGATAAGCAACTGTCTCCATGGAGAATTCACTCTTAATAGCCTAGCCCTAAGACAAGCAGCCTAGCTTGGGAGAAGGAGTAGAAAGAGAGACTGGAGAACTCTGGTCCTACCTTCCAGGCTACTCAAAGACATTGAAACCTAATCGCCACTAGTTCATTGAATACACTTTTGTGACTACACTCACAAGCCCTCTGCTTCCTCTCACCTTTTCCCTGTGTCTGTCTAGGTCCCTCTCTTTTCCTCTCTCACTCATATGGTTCCCAGATGGCTGGGGTATGACCTACATTTTCAGCTTAATCTCCTAACACCTCAGCGCTATCAGCCTCCAGTAGGAGTTAGAACAGGGATACTAGGAATTAGCCAAGGAGATGTTTAAACCTGCCTGAAGCTGTTTAAATAGGGCCCATACTAGAACTCCAGGAGTTAAAGGGTATTCCCTACCTTGTATGGACACCAAAACACTCTCATTGGGTTAACAGGTCTTCTTTCCCAACTCAGAGAGAAGTCTGGGCTTCGGCCATCCTCAAGGGTCCTCCTCGTTTGTAACAACCTGGTCCCAGCCTTATGTGTTAGGGAGATGCTAGTAAATACAGATTATTTAAGACCGTGACTCTCAAAATGTGGTCTCCAGATCAGCAGCCACAGCATCTCCTGGGAACTTGTTAGAGAAATAAATTCTCTGGTTTCATTGCAATCTCTGAATCAGAAACTCTGGGGTAGAACACAGACATCTGTGATTTAATAATCCGTTCCAGCAATTCTGACACACACCAAAGTTTGAGAAGCACTGCAGGTGCCTACATTCAAGCCAGCTTCTCTCCTCTCTCAATCTCTCTCTCTCTCTCTCTCTCTCTCTCTCTCTCTCTCTGTATGTATGTATGTATGTATGTATGTATGTATGTACACCACACTGTGTTACTTGTTTTTCTGCTACTGCTATGGTTTGGACATAAAATGTTTCCCTAAAGACTCACATTGTTTCCCAGCTAAGGCTCTACTGAGAAGTCATTAGATCAAGGGAGTGCTAACTTATCAATGGGTTAATCAATTGATGAGTTCATATTGAATTGACTATCAAGAGGTGGGGGCCTATTTAGAAGAAGTAGGTGGCTAGAAGTGAGCCTTTCAATGGGTGTGTCTTCTCCACAGTTTGAGTTCTCTCTTCCTCCCTTCCTCCCTCCCTCTCCCCCTTCTCTGTTCCATCTCTATCCCTCCCTTCTTCTCCCCCATCCCTTCCTCTCCCGTCTCCCTCCTTTCCTCTCTCCCCTCTCTTCCATCTCTCTCCTTCCCTCCCCCTCTCCATTTTCTCCTGGATACCATGAGGTGAGCAGCTCTGTCTCACCATATATTGTCCATCCTGAAGTTTGGTTTTGTCTTGGGCCCAAGGCAATGGGATCATGTAAGCACCAACTGAAACTGAAACTAAATCACTAGCCAGAATAATTCTCTCCTCCTTTAAGTTGATTTTTCTCAGGCATTTTGTCACAACAAAAACTCACTAACCCAATTGCTCTAATCAATACCTGAGGTAATCAACTTTAAAGAGAAGAGGTTTATTTTGGTTTGCAGTTCTAGAGTTCTAAGCCTCTGATCACTTGCCCCATCAGTTTTTGGCCTGTGGTAACACAGCACTTCACAGCAGGCAGCGCTTGGCAAAGCTTTTTACCTTGTGAATGGGACAAGAACAAGAAGGAGGGGAGGGAATGGGGTTCACCTCAACAGGGGGGCACACTCCAGTGACCAGAAGGCTTCCCACTAGGCACAACCTCTTACAGTTTTTACCACCTTCCAATGGTGACAAGCTTTGAACACACATGCCTTTGGGAGAACATTTAAGATGCACGAATATTAGAAGGCCTAGCTCAGATGGCATAACTCTCTACCTCGATCTCCATTTTATGAAGTAGACTCTATTGTCACTACTCAAATAGAAATGCTATTCTCACCTGGACCTGGAACTGTTTTTTCAGAAGAAGCAAAAAGTTTAAGGCCAGGAACTAGTCACAACATGAGAATGTGGATTATGAAAACAGGGAACCCCGTGTACATTCCCATAGAATATAGCTTTATTGGACACGGGAAAGAAACCCTAGAATTTCCCTAAAGGAAGAAGGAATAGGAAACATTAAAGCCCCTTTTTCAGGCCTGCTCTGGCCTTGCCAGACACTTGCTCCCACTGGGCATCTGTCACGTCTGTCCTGATCCTCTTGTTTACTGGAGGACTCAAAGAAGAGGTGGGAGGGCTAAGCTGCTAAGGGGCTAAAGGAGTCAGACTAAACAAGCTCAGGCAACTTAAGCCTGTCCAGGCTTAGACAAGGTACCACTAACTGGGGAAAGGAGTTGGGATGTGAGGACTAGGCTCAGAGAAGAGAGGTTGTACCAACTCATGGGGACCCAAGAGGCAGAGTGCATGCCAAGCAGGGCAGGGAAGACTTCAAGGCCAGGAAGCAGATGGGAGACTAAAAGATTTTAGGACACCAGGACATGTGGGGAAAGAGCAATAGAGATGAACAAGCTACCACCATAGCTCAGTGGTAGAGTATATTCAATTCCCAGCCCTCTTTCCAAAAAAAATAACAATAATAAGTGAAAGCAAGTTTAGGTCAGATTTTAATTTAGTGGCACATGCCTATAATCCCAACATTCAGAGGCTAAGGTAAGAGAACTGTGAGTTTAAGGCCAGCCCTACACCTCTGGTTCCCCAGAACTGCATTCCAGATATCCACAAATTTACTGCCCAAAGAGCCCATGCTTGCTACTAGAGTTCACATAAACCTCTTTCCCTGGCTTCCCCTTCCATGGCTGGGCCACACTCCTGATACACATTATCCCTAGGACTAAAGGGTAGCCAAGGGGGCTGCTTGTAGAAGCTGTGGACAGAGCAGGGGTGTTTGTGCACACAGCCACTCACAGTCCAAGATGGTGTCAAAGTGGGGATGAGACACAATCCTAGTCTGAAAGTGGCCTTTCTGCACACCCCCCTACACACACTCTGGTACAGAACCTTGAGGATTCCAAGTAAAATCTAAATTTAAATAAGCCCTTTCCAGACCATTATGAAGTATACATGTGTCAAGGCAGAAAAATTAAAAACACATCTTATTTAATAATTTATTTATTACATGGAATTACTTATATTTGTGGTTTTGGAAGTACTGGGGATTGAACCTAGATCCTTAGCACATGCTAGGCAAGCACACTCTACCACTAAGCTACATCCACAGCTTTTTTTTTTGAGACCGGGTTTGGTAAGTTTCCCAGGCTGTCCTTGAACTTCTGTTCCTTCTACTCGGTGGCCTCCCAAGTAGCTGGGATTGCAGGCTTGTGTCACTTGACCCAGCAGAATTACACACTTTATTTATACTCTTGCCACAAGCCCAACATGTTAAAAGTGCTCCCCAACACACTTTTTATTTTCAAAAAGGCTTTCACTGTATTACCCAGGCTTCCCTAGAACTTAAGCCATCCTCCTGCCTCAGCCTCCAGAGAGGCTGTGGCTATCGGCGCAAACAAATCCTTTTGAGAAGACTGCTGTGAAGGAGAGGGCAGGACGCTATGAGATGTTGTTTTGTGAGGATATCTTTATTTACTTATTTATTTAGAGAGAGTAGGTCAAAGGACAACTGGAGGAGTGGGAGCTCTCCTTCTTCCAAGTGGGTCGCAAGAATCAAACTCAGGTCATTAGGCTGGTGGCAAGAGCTTTAACTCATTGAGCCATCTCACTGGTGCTGTGAAGATGTAACCTTCTAATAGGAGTTACAGAGGGGGTGACGGCATTACAAGAACAGGTTACCTAAGGAAGTCATATTAAAGTGAGACCAGTCAGGTGACCGCAGCTGGAAATGTAAAGAGGGTGGGAATTCTAAGCTGCAGCAACAACATATAGACAGCTGTGGAACAGAAAAACAGTAGATATAATTATAAAACTGAAGGAAAAAAAAACAACATAGCCAGAGAGCAGAAAGGAAAGGAGGAAGGAAGAACGGCAATGGGTCGGAGCAGTCAGCAAGCAGAGTGGGGCTGTGCACAGCCCCGTAGGCCCTCAAGGATTTAGGCTCTTTCCTTTTCTTTTCTTTTTTGAGAACAGGTCTCACTATAAACCCCTGGCTGGCCTAGAACTTGCTATGTAGACCAGGATGGTCTTGAACTCACAGATATCCACCTGCCTCTGCCTCCCGAGTGCTGGGACTAAAGGCATGAGCCACCACGCCCAGCTGGGCTTTCTTTAAAAGCAATGAGAAGCTACTTTAAGGATTATCAGCGGAAACAGGATGGGATAACATTTGTATGAGAAAAAAATCACATCAGCACTTTGGGTTTGTGGAGGAGAGCAAAGTGAAATCAGAGAGTGAGCTAAAGCCGCACTGAAGCTACTTTGGAGATATCTTAAACTGGCGACTGCACCAAAGTGCAATGGTGTCGGGGAGGCAGCTTGTGGCCATAGACACTCAAGGAGGACCACTTCTGTTCTGACTCGACATTACATTTGACTGCAAGGGGCTCTGTGTGTGAACATGTGGCCTTCCCATCTACCCATGTTGGGGAGAACTTTCAGAGGAAGTGAGACAAGACTGGAGAGAGAGAAAAGGTGAATTATGTTGGCAGTTGGAATCAGTTGATTCCACAGCAGCTCAGGAGCTAGATGGACCTACAGGTTATCCTGAACTGAGGCAAAGTCGTAGGCCACTGTACCTCTATAACAAACAGCCATTAGACACACCGCCCTGGGGCATTGCATTTGGTAGCAGTTTCCTTTGGCCATAGATAATGCTTAAGCAAGTCCAGCAGGTCTCTCCTACCCAGTTTCCTAACCAAACTTCAGTTACCTATGGCCTAACATGGTCCAAAAATATTAAACTGGTTTTCTGAGTTGTTTGTTTTGCCTGTTTGCTTTTCCTTTTCAGTTTTCGTTCTTTTTAAGACAGAGTCTTCCTGCCGCCCCAGCCGACCCCGGCTGGCCAGGACCAGCCTGACCTCTATCTCACAGAGATCCACCTGTCTCTGCCTCCCAAGAAGTGGGATTAAAGGCTTGTGCCACCATGCCTGGCTTGCCTGTTTGCTTTTGAGGCAGGATCCTACTCTATACCCCAGACTGGCCTCAAACACACGGTGATTTTCCTGCCTCAGTTCCCGTTGGCTGGGATTAGAGTTGTGAGCCACCATGCCCAGCAAATTTGTAAGTTTTAAATTGTATTGTTCTGGTTTGGATATGAAATGTCCTCCACATTTTCCTCCATGCATTGGGGGGTTAGCTGCCAACTGATAGGCTTTGGGGAATGACTGGATTCTAAGGGTTGTGATCTAATGGATGGATTAGTTTCTTGATGTAGTCCTAATCTGATGGCATTATTGAGAGGTGGTGAAAAGCTGGAGGTGGTACCTAGTTGGATGAAGCAGATTACTGCAGTGTGTCCTTAGGAATATATCATAACCTGTTCCTTCCTGTATTTTCTTTACTCTCTTCTTATCTCCCAAAAGGTGAGCAGCCTCTTCTTCAACCTGCTCCTGTCACCACGATGTTCTGCCTCACTATGGAACCAGAAACAACACAACTGGCCGTGGTGGACTAAAACCTTTGAAACCGTGAACTAAAATCCCTTGTTTATGTGAGCTATTTCAGTCACAATAAGAACAGGTAACAAATATGAATGCCACTGGGAGAGCTATGATGAAATTTTATACCTTCTCACCCTGTTCCACCCAGAAAATGATCATCTCTTAGTCTAGTACATCCATGCTGCATATGTACCATCCAGATAGTCATTTAGTAGCTGTCACAGTTAGCAGACTGATTGTTCAAGGACCATATTACTTGTGTTCATTTAACTCTTATTTACTTAATAATAGCCACAAATTGTAAGAGTAATGATGAAAGCAGATGGTTCTTCTGACCGACCATAAGAAGCCTAACACCATGTCACACTTCGCCTTATCATGTAAGCTCAGTTTCACATCACAGAAAGAAGAGTACAGTAGACACTGAACAAGACTGTGCATACATGACTTTCATTATAGTATGTTGTTATAATTATTCTCTCATTAGTTTTTACTTATTTGTTTTTGTGGCTGCATACAGTATGTATGTATACACATTTGTGTGTATGTGTATGTGAAGGAACATGCATACATATGTGCACAAGTGGAGGTGAATGGCCAGCAGTGTTGGATGTCTTACTCTGTTGCTCTCCACCTGATGTTTTGAGACAGGATCTCTCGCTGAACCTTGAACTCACCAATTCAGCTAGACTGGCTGGCCAGCGAGTCCCTGAGATCTTCCTGTCTCTGTTGTCCAGCACTTGGATTATAGTCACATGCCAATGAACTCAGCTTTTTTTAAATTTTTTTTCTGTGTCTGTGTGTGTATATATGTGTGAATGCACACACAGTTGCTCACATGTACACATATGGAGGCCAGAGGTCAACATAGGTGTTTTCTCTACTGTTCTCCACCTTATTTTTAAGAATGGGTCTCTGAGGTTCGATTCCCAGCACCCACATGGCAGTTAACAACCATCCATTCCAGTTCCAGGGGAATCCGACGCCCTCATCTGACCTCTGCAGGCATTGCATGAGACAACTGCACTTACATACATGCAGGCAATGTATAAGTACACATAAAATAACAATGATAAATAAAATATTTTATAAATGAATTGTGTCTCTCACTGAACCTGAAACTCAGTGATTGGCTGGTCTGACTGGCCATGAACCCCTAGGCTCCTCCTGTCTTTGCTTTCCAGCACTGGCGTTACAGATGTGCACCTCCACATCTGCCTTTTTACATGGGTACTGAGGATTCAAACTCGGGTCTTCATAGATGCATGGCAAGCACTTTACCAACTAAGCCATCTTCCCAGCCCCGACTACTGTTATTATTATAAATCTCTTACTATGATTAATTTATAAATTAATTTTATCATAAGTATATGTGCATAGGAAAAATACAGATACATACTGTAGTTGGGAACTTGGTTCTCTTGTGTTCCCAGGTATCCAGTGGAGATTTTGGAAAGCATCTTGCTCAGGTAAGTCAGAGCTGTTCTCAGCCCAACTGATACTCAGCTTCGGGAACAATGAGCACCACAGTCCTAAAGAGGGGTCTAGGTAGTGCACTAAACATCTACTGCAGATCTGTGGACATCCAAGGAATGGAGCAAGAGAGTCTCTAGGAAGGAGAAATACCGCAGACAGGGCAAGGCTAGTCACACCCTGCCCCCTGGTGGTACTCCTTGGACACAGTGCCAGCTGATGGACCAGGCTGGGTTGGGGAAGGAAGTGAACAAGGGTGGAACAAATTACAGTAATGTAAGGAAGCCCTACAGTGTGCCCATTGCTTTATCTTCCTAAGCTAGTAACATAGTGGTAGGAAAGGATTCAGAAATGTGGGCTTGTCTGGTGCAGTGGCTCACGCCTTCAATCCCAGCACTCAGAAGGTGGAGCTCTGTAAGTTCAAGGCCAGCCTGCTCTATATAGTGAGTTCCAGGCCAGCCAGGGCTACATAATGAGATCTTATCTCAAAAAAAATAAAGGTTTGGGGGATGGCTCACTGAGAACATTTACTGTACAAACATGAGAACCTCATGACTGAGGATGCCTATAACCACAGAACTGGGGGTTGGAGGCAAGTGGATCCCTGGGCCTGCATGTAGGTAAGTGCACCCGTGTTGTGCAATGCCCTCAGAAGTCAGAAGAAGCTGTCAGATCCCCTGGGACTGGAGTTACGGACAGTTGTTAGCTGCCATGTGGGTGCTGGGATTCAAACCCTGGTCTTCTGCAAGAACAACTGTGTTCTTAATGGCTGAGCCATCTCTCCAGCCCTATCTCCCAATTGGCGGGTCCTGCTGAGGAGTGTGGACTACTGTGGGGCTGCTGGGAGCCATCTTGGGACAGGAGACGCAGGCTGTGGTGTGGGGAACACAACGGGGAGCAGCTCAAGGACAGAATGGACCTGGGGCGAGATCGCTGGCCCCTGAGGCATGAGTGAATGGTAGCGGTGACTATGGGTGTGGCGGGGTCTGATATGGCGGCCTCTGAGCTGTGCCGCCAGAGGCACGGGGCTAGGCACTGGGTACTCATTCCTCTGTTACTCCCCTCTCCCCCCCATGATAATAATAAATGCACGTAAAGATATGTTATATGGTTTGCTTGATAGCGCAAGAGACCCAGAGGGAATTTAGGTGACCCCTCAACCAACATTTTTTTTTTTTTTGTCATTTTGAGACAGGGTCTCCCTGTAGCCCCCAGCTGTCAACCAACATTTTTAAGTGACTGTCAGGCCAAAAACTGATAGGAAGCAGGATAAAAACAAGACTAAAGTTTGGGTCCTTCTCTCTACAAAGAAAAGAAGGCAAGTAGCCAAATAGGGAGGTGGAGGTAATAATTCTGGATAACAGAAGCCAGATTATGAAGGACATCAGATGTCATATGACAGGGCCAGATTATGAAGGACATGAGATGTCATGTGACACAGCTCCTTAAAGGAATTTTTAAAGATTTTATTTTTATTTATATGTGTGTATGTCTGTGCACATATGTGCAGGTGTCCACAGAAACCAGAAGAGGATACAAGATTCCCAGGAGCTGGACTTACAGGCACTTGTGAACCATCCAATGTGGGTACTAGGAACCAAACTCAGGTCCTCTGGAAGAGTGCTCTTGCCCACTGGGTCATCTCTCCAGGCTGCCTTAAAGGAATTTAGGCCTCTTTTCTTCCCCCTTCTTATTTTATTTATTTATTTATTTATTTATTTATTTTATTTTATTTTTGGTCTTGGTTTTTGCTTCCTCATTTTTTATTTTTTATTTTTTTTGTTTTTTGAGAGTTCCTATAGCATAGCTGGCCTAGAATTCTCTATGTATACCAGGCTGGGCTTGAACTCACAGAGATCCACCTGCCTCCGCCTCTGCCTCTGCCTCCCAAATGCTGGGATTAACGGCATGCACCACCACGCCCGCCCCCCCCCTGGTTCTTTTTTTTTTAATTTATTTATATCTTATGTGTATGAGTGTTATGCCTGCGTGAATGTATGTTGTGCAATGCCTACAAAGGTCAGAAGAAGGTCTTGGATCCCCTGAAACTGAAGTTACAAACAGTTGTTAGCCACCATATGGGTGCTAGGAATCAAACCTGGGACCTCTTCAAGAGCAGCCAGTGTTCTTAACCTCAGAGCCATCTCTCCAGCCCACTGTTTTTAAAATATTTATTATTTTTATTTTTGTGTATATTGTTTGCATGTGTATAAGTGCACCCATATCGTGCAGTGCCTGAAGAGGTCAGAAAAGGACATCAGATCCCCTGGAATATGGTCTACATGCTCA
>NW_008343597.1:472129-512999 GCF_000622305.1 Nannospalax galili | reverse complement strand
CATCCTGGGCTGCTATAACTGAGGACCAGTTGTCTCCTGCAATTTTAACACTGACACCCACTTCCCCGCCCCCCCCCTCGCTGACACACACACACCACTTGATGCTGGGACTGACATTGCTCTCAACAATCATTTTTTTCAAGTTCATTTCCTGGTATGACAACAAATTTGGCTACGACAACAGGACGGTGGACCTCATGGTCCACACGGTCTCCAAGGAGGCCCCCCCCTCGCTGACACACACACACCACTTGATGCTGGGACTGACATTGCTCTCAACAATCATTTTTTTCAAGTTCATTTCCTGGTATGACAACAAATTTGGCTACGACAACAGGACGGTGGACCTCATGGTCCACACGGTCTCCAAGGAGTAAGAAGCCCTGGACCACCTACTCCAGCAAGGGCCCGAGAGGAAGAACAGGCCCTGGGCTGCTGGGAAGTTCCTGTCTCAACACAGCCCCAACACAGCCCCATCTCCCCTCACAGTTTCCATCCCAGTCCCCCAGAAGAAGGGGGTGCCTAGGAAGCTCTACAGTCTCTGCCTACATCAGTAAAGGTCACTGCAGCGGTGGAGGATGCCTGCTCTTTCCTTCTGCTCTGCTTCTGCTAGGCTGGCTTCTCTCAGACAGGTTCATGCTTTGCAGTACGGAGCTGAAACCCAGTAGCGCCGGGGTTTATATCCTACCAGTCAATAAATTAGCTCCTTTTCCAGCAAAAAAAAAAAAAAAAGGAGCTCATTTCCAAAGTTTACAGAAAAGGAGACATCTACCTGTGTCCATCCCTGAACACCCTGATCACTGTGACTACAGCGTGAGAAACACAAATTGGCCCTAAGGGGAGAAAGGCCAGACCCACATGACCACACAGATTGGAGAGATGATTCCCCAAAAGAAAGTCAGGGTGCTGTTACCAGAAATGGGAGAGGATGTGGAACAGATGTTAAAGTCTGAAATGCAGTGATAGACATCCAGTGGTCTCAAGTTGAAGAAACAAGTTGAGAAATTATCCTACAACTTTATGATAGTGGCAAAATGAGCTGGGCAGATGAGTTCCTCCGGAGAATATGCAGAGAAGGACCACATCGGAAGACCAGGGAAACGTCCTGGGGTTGAGAGACCCCACCAATTTCATAGTAAAAGAGAAAGATCCCTTAAAGGAAGCGGGGTCAGGAGGTAAAGGTTTTTAAGGAGTCGGGAGTTGAGTGAGAACTTAGCATTGGGTCCTTGGAAAAAGAAAAGCCCAAGGCTAGAAGTGTCCAGTTTTCAGGAAGAACTGGAAAGGCAAAGCCACCCCCGGGGTTCTGCACATCTAGCTGCCGTGGGCTCCCGCCCCTGGTCGCGCCCCTCATCCCTGGCTAGCTGGCCATTCAGTGTCTCTTAGCTGCTATCTCTCAAGAGCAACAGCCCTCAAAGTTACATCAGTAAACTGCGGCGTGGCGGGTTGTGGGGCGGAGTCGTGAGGTGGGCGGGGTCCGGGTGAACCCAGCCTCCAATGGGGTGAGTAGGTTTGAGGGTATGTATGATGAGGATGGGGCGGAGGCTATGCCGCCGACTTGAGGCTAGGAGTCCCGGGCTGGTGGCCTCCGGGCGGGTGCGAGAACCTGCTGTGTTCCGCCCCTGCGCCCGCCAGCCCGCCTCCCGCCCAGCCTCCGCTCCCTAGGCTTTGCCACTCTTCCCGCCCTTCCCAGTCTCCCAGACCGCACCGGTTCCTGCACCGCGGCCCCCCGCAGCGCCAGCCCAGGTGCCATGGCTGCTGTGTACCGCCCCGGCCTGCGGTGAGTGACCCCCCAGCCCGGGGCCCAGCCGCACTGTCCTCCGCGCTGCCCCTCGGGGTTGCCTCCCCTGCTTTCCCATCCTAGGAGGCGAGCAGGGCGGCTCTCTGTGGATCCCGGCGGCACAGGCTGTGCGTGACCCGGATCAGCCACGCGATGTCTCCGGTTTCCGTCCGCTCCTGCCCCACCCTCCCTGCCTGCTCGCCTGTTCCTGCAGTCTATGTCTGCCATTCTCAACTTCCTCCCCCTTCCCTGCCTTCCCGAGCCCTGTCTCTGCAAATCCGCCTCTCCTTCCAGATGTTAACTATCAAACCCCCGGGGGCTCCCAGTCAGCGCTGGAGGGTGGTGTGAGGACCGGTAAGGCCCTGCTGGCCAAAGGGCAGGAGCCCCTGGGGGCCCGCGCTCAGCGCTCCCCGAAGAAGGTAGGAGGTAAATATCTATTCCCTGCCTCCTCCACAATGGAACGTGGAAAGAAGCCCAGGGCAGCCTGAGGGACCTGGGGACTCGGAGGGAGGGAGGGAAGCACGATGCAGAAGGGAGCCACATTGCCTTCTTTTCGACTTGGCTGGCTTCTTCCCGTACCCAGGCCTGGAGACACGGGTTTGTCCTGGCTGACTGCCATGCCCTTATCCAGCGTAGTCTCCTCTCCGTCGCCCCCTTCTTCCTAGCTTCTCACCCAGAGTCTGAACTGACTGACCCCTTATCCCTCCCATACGGGTTTTACTTGGTCAGTCCAGGTGACAGACTCTGGAGGATAGAGAGAAGGTCCCTCTGAAGATCTGTAGGAGGATGGGGCCAGCGCTTCAGAAAACCTAACTGGAGTCGGATTCCAGAGGAGAGAAGCTTTCAAACATGTGCCTCTAAAATCAATTCACTCTGGAAACCTAA
This sequence comes from Nannospalax galili, assembly GCF_000622305.1. NCBI lineage: Eukaryota > Metazoa > Chordata > Mammalia > Rodentia > Spalacidae > Nannospalax > Nannospalax galili. The sequence continues at coordinate 510,337 of NW_008343597.1, read as the reverse complement.
GTGGAAATGATCCCAGGGGCTCTCCTTTAAGGCCCCTGGGGCCACGTAGGCAACCAGCCTGCTCTATGCTGGAAAACACCCCAGACCAGGTCCAAATGCCCACATCTGTGACCCCTTCCCTTCCCCAAGCATACAGCCTAGGATCTGAACTTCCTACAGTCTCATGTTCCAACCTACCACCAACTCCTAAACTTCTGTAGACAAGGTGCTTCTAGGGAGAAGAGCCAGGGAATGGCTCAAGCCATCATGATGTGCTATGGGTTTCTGGTGGGCAAGGCCTTGCATCTGAGGAAGGTAACTAATTTCTCTTGACCTTTGCTCTCTCACAGTCACTCAGTCCTGGGTCCATACCAATCACAGCAGACCCTGCTCACTCTCTTCCAGGGGCTTAACAGGACAAACAGTCCAGGGCCCTGCCCTTCTGTGAATCAAGGCATGAACCCTAGGCAATGATACTCATTCTCCATGATCAGCCTTTCTTAGTTCAAAAATACTCACCTAGTGGAACATTTTATTCAATCATTGTTGATCCGGTTGAACAGTAGATCCAGTAGCTGGAACCTCAACATCAGGTCACTTATCTCCATGCAAGAATCCTAATCTAAAAACTTGGACTGCTTACTGCCTCACAGACTAAGTCCTTTGCTTGAGGCATTCACATCAAGAGAAAAAGATAAGAATAGCTGCCATTTTAGCATAAAGACTATCTGATTGGAAAGAACATGGATGAAGTTGTAAACGCCAGCCATATGAAGCTCTTCCCTGGGCAGTTTCTTGACTCTTGGGTCAGAGGGCATCTGCTTATTTCTAAACATAGACCCGATAGAGTGAAACCGGGGCATGAGTTACACATGCAGTGATGTCATGCACACTTCCATAGCCAGATGTGTTTTTCTGCTCATTTGGCAGTGTCTCCTTCCCTGATCAGGAGACAGCCATATACCCTATAAAGGCCTCAAATGCAGATGATCTGAGCCTATGCCGTAAACCAGCTCTAACCTGCTCTTCATGGTACCTACACCCAGATATGCTACATACTCTCCAGAGGCACAAGCTTTCTTCTATCCTCTCCCTCCTTCCCCCAGTACTTGTCTGTCTCCCGTGATAGCAACTGGCTGGCTTCTTCTGTTTTTCCTCTTAGGCTTGGCTGGCATCTGCTGAGCCCCTGGTGTTGGTCTCCATGCCGGAGCATCCAGACCCTGCGTGTACTCAACAGAGATCTGGGCCAGCTGCCTGCTGGAGTTCGAGAGTTTGTAGAGTGCAGTGCCCATCTTTGCCAGCCAGAGGGCATCCACATTTGTGATGGGACGGAGGCTGAGAACACTGCCACATTATCCCTGCTGGAACAGCAGGGTCTCATCCGAAAGCTCCCCAAGTATAAAAACTGGTAAATCCTGAAACTAGCAACCCCCAAGATGACAGCTACTGCTTAGAATGAGTTCACTCTGGGTTCACCAAGGCAAAAATATTTCCAGACCATAGCAGCAGGATGAAGAAGAATGGGAGCTTTGGGGAAAAGGGACTATGAAGTGAGATTAGCTAGTGCTTTCTAATTAAATGAAAAAATTGATACAAATTTACAAATTAGAGCTGGGGGAGGCTTACTGCTCCAGTTCAGGGAGCATTTGCCAGAGGTAGAGGCCTAAGGCTGGGCCTTGGGGAACCACCTGTTAATGAGACAAAGCCTGGAGGAAGAGACGAAAATGCAACTGGATGGGAAAAAATAAAACAAACAGAAGACCTGGAGTCAAAGCTACACTTAACAAGTGAATCTGGGAATATACTAAATCTACTAGCCATTATTTTCCTGACAAAGCTCTCTCCCCTAGCTGGCTCGCCCGCACAGACCCCAAGGATGTGGCTCGAGTAGAAAGCAAGACGGTGATTGTAACTCCTTCTCAGCGGGACACAGTGCCCCTTCCAACTAGTGGGGCCCGTGGGCAGCTGGGCAACTGGATGTCCCCAGCTGACTTCCAAAGAGCTGTGGATGAGAGATTTCCAGGATGCATGCAGGGTAACAAGGCAGGGACACAGAAACAGGGGCACAAGGTAGGACCAGGTTTGAAATCCTTCATCCAGTGTCACCTTCCTTCCTTCCTCCACAGGCCGTACCATGTATGTGCTTCCATTCAGCATGGGTCCCGTGGGTTCCCCACTGTCCCGCATTGGAGTGCAGCTCACTGACTCAGCATATGTGGTAGCAAGCATGCGTATTATGACCCGCCTGGGGACGCCTGTGCTTCAGGCACTGGGAGGTGGTGACTTCATCAAGTGTCTGCATTCCGTAGGCCAGCCCCTGACTGGGCATGGTGAGTACTTGCCCTCCTCTGGGTAGGACACTGAGAGGGAGCCCCAGATCTTATCCATGCACAGATTGGGAAAAACTGCCTTCTGTGAAAGCTTTCTCTCCAAGGCCCAGGGATACATTCTGGACTGCAGTGAAGCTGTTTAGCAAACAGTTTACACAAGATTCAGAAGTCAGTTTCCATGCCCAGTAGAGGCAAGAGAGCTGATGGATACTGAGGAAGTGGGTCTAGCCACCCCTGGGCACCACTATTCTCCCAAGTGTCTCTCCTGACAATCCTTGATCCCTCCAGTCCCTGAAACCCCAGTTTCTGACGCCACTGCCAGCAGCCCTATGACCCCATTGTCTCCAGGGGATCCTGTGAGCCAGTGGCCATGCAACCCGGAAAAAACCCTGATTGGCCATGTGCCAGACCAGCGGGAGATCGTCTCTTTCGGCAGCGGCTATGGTGGTAACTCCTTGCTGGGCAAGAAGTGCTTTGCCCTGCGCATCGCCTCTCGCCTGGCCAGGGATGAGGGCTGGCTGGCAGAGCACATGCTGGTGAGGGCCTGATGAGGAACCGAGTAGCTGTTGGGGGGTCAGGGCAGGGAGTGGGGCCTTGCCAGTCTGCCTCAGCCTCACCTCCTTCCTGCCAGATGCCAGGCTGGTAAGCAGGAACTCACTGAAAGCCTGAAGGTTTGGCTCCAGGCTGCAAGCCTGTTGCAGGGTAGTATATCTGCTTAGTGAATAAATATTGGTCTCCCCGAATATCCGCTAGCTGTCCTTACTCATTCAGACTCTGCCCTGACTTTTGGTGACTTCCACCTTTGTTGCCTTTGTCTCCAACACACAGATTTTGGGCATCACCAACCCTGCAGGGAAAAAGCGCTATGTGGCAGCTGCCTTCCCCAGTGCGTGTGGCAAGACCAATCTGGCCATGATGCGGCCTGCATTGCCAGGCTGGAAAGTAGAGTGTGTGGGAGATGACATCGCCTGGATGAGGTTTGACAGTGAAGGTGAGGGGCCCTTTTCCTGAACAGCCAACCTGATCCCATACCTGTTAGCCAACCACCCCAGAGACACAAGCCTTCCTCTGTCAGATATAGGGTCCACATCCAGGATCAAAAAGGACTACAAAAGAGCTTCCTGCAGCCTTACAGCTCAGCTTTTCCTGGTTGGTCTTTCTTTCACTTCCCCAACAGGTCAACTCCGTGCCATCAACCCTGAAAATGGCTTCTTCGGGGTGGCTCCTGGCACCTCTGCCACCACCAATCCCAATGCCATGGCTACAATCCAGAGTAATACTATTTTCACCAATGTGGCGGAGACCAGTGATGGCGGTGTATACTGGGAGGGCATTGACCAGCCTCTTCCACCTGGTGTCACTGTAACCTCCTGGCTGGGAAAACCCTGGAAACCTGGTACGTGGAGGGGAGAAGTTGTATCAAAAGCTCCAGGACTCAGCACTTTCATGATGGAAAAGCCTCTCTACAACCCTAGCTTTATGTAGTTTCCAACCCCAGGCAAGATGTCAGTTCTTGCCCCAGATCCACTAATCATTGTTCTGATGATCTGCATAATTACTTAACTACCCTTTAGTTGTCCTCAAATGGGGGCTACATGGTACTCATCTTGTAAGATTATGGGAGGCCTAAATAATGCATAAAATGAGTTTACTATACTGCCCAAATCATAGCAAACTGTCAACAATAAATATAAGCTAGGTTGGGGAGGCAGGAGGAGGAAGGGGAAAAAAAGACTGTTTGGAAAACTGTTACAGAAGGAATTGGGTCAGTAACATTTCACCCATTTGGAAAGAAGGAAATTTGCCTCCTCTTCCCAACTGTCCCCTTGCCACTTGGCTCCTGTTCACCTGCATTGTCTAAAGTCCCCTCTGGCTCCCCTGTCCTATAACACTGATGCTCTAATCCTCCATGAAATCGGGCTAGCTTTTTAGACTTTCTTAAATGTTGATTTCTCAACCCTGTCATTATCAAAGTGCCTTAGAGTCCCATCCCTCCCCCAGTGTTGCACTCTGAACTATCAGCTTTCCATAGCTTTCTTCAGTTGTAACCGGAAGGCCCAGGGTTGGGAGCAAAGAGCACAGCAGGGGAGGGTAGCCTTGCGGTCACTAAAGCCCATATTTGAGGTTTACAGACTGGCCCTTCATTTTCTCCAGCACTGTCATTAAGCCCCCCTCAGTCTCCCCACCCAACTAAGAAGTCCAAGAAACTCCCATCTCTCCCTACTAGCTAAGCCCCCAACCCTTTCATCAACTCTGAATTCAGTAGTATAACTAAGGTGTAACATGCCCAGCTTCAGCCCCCAGAACCATAAATACCCTGTGCTAGGGTCATAGACTGGGAGCTAATGCAGGATGGTTCTTTAAGCAGACAAGCAGGATCCTGAGGAGAGCAGGGGTAGAGTATTGGCTCTGTGGCTCCTTCACCCCCTTACCCCAGGTCTGGTCCACATCATAAAATGGAGAAGGCACTATGCTTGTTCTGTCTCCCTGGTGATGGCTCACATGTGTGACACTGACTTGGTCCCAACCTCTCTCCAACACACCTGAAGATGCCAGAAGCCCTGGGCTCCTCAGGTTACATCTGCTCAGGTTATATCTCTGGCTTTGTTCCTCAAGCCCTACCACTTTCAGGGTCTAGGTAGGCCCAGAGACATCACCAAAGTCCTGTTAGCTTTAAAATCAATACCTAGGCAGCCGGGCATGGTGGCACACACCTTTAGTCCCAGCACTGGGGAGGCAGACACAGGCAGATCTCTGAGAGTTCAAGGCCAGCCTGATCTACATAGTGAGTTCCAGGCCAGCTGGGGCAATAGAGAGATGCTGTCTCAAAAAGACACACACACACACACACAAATAATATCTGGGATAGCAAGATAGTTCAGCAGGTTAAGGTGCTTGCGAGTAAGCCTGATGGCCTGAGTTCAATCCCCTGGACCCACATGATAGGAGAGGACTGACTCCTGCCAATTGTCTTCTGACCTCCACATGCAGTGACACCACCCCATTCCCAACACAATCAATCAATATATGTATTAAAATCAATTTCTGTGTACATTTTGAAGCTCAGCAGATTATTTTCCCTGGTTTGCTGATGGAAAACCAATTTTGAGCTATTGACCTGACAGTCTCAGTTTTTGCTTTAGGTTTGGGAAAATTTTGATTTGGGAAATAATAATCCTGTAAATAAAGTTTCTAGGGGAGAAATTTTTATACTTTATGCTAATACCCAATTCCATTTCCTTAAGTCCTGGTCAATGCCAAGTAGTCTCAGTGCCCTGCCAAATCCTAATTCTTCCCACTCTTTTCTGTAACAGCATCATTATAGACAAATAGCCAAACCTTTGGGGGAGATGTCCTGGATCCTTTCTCCCCTCTTCCTTACCACATAAGTTATAGGTAGCTGATGAAGCTAAAAGAAACCATGTAAGAGGGCCTGGAAAGATGGTTCAATGGTTAAGAGCACTGACTGCTCTTGCAGAGAACTTGGGTTCAATTCCCAGCACCCACATGGCAGCTAACAATTGTCTGTAACTCCAGTTCCAGGGGATCCGATGCCCTCTTCTGATCTCTGTGGGCACTGCACAACACAGGTGCATTTGCACACATGCAAGCAATACACTCATACACATAATATAAAAATAATAAATAAAATATTTTAAAAGAAACCATGTAAGAGGGTAGTGGTAGAGCACTTGCCTAGCATATCTGAGACCCTGGGGTTAATCCTCAGCATCACAAAAAGAAGAAAAAAATAAATAAAAGAAAATGTGTGACTGTACATCTATTCCCAAGCATCTGGCCTGGGAGTACACACAACCTTGGACATGATGGTATATATACTTCCTCTGCCAGGTGACAAGGAGCCCTGTGCACATCCAAACTCTAGATTTTGTGTCCCGGCTCGACAGTGTCCCATCATGGACCCAGCCTGGGAAGCTCCAGAGGGTGTCCCTATTGATGCCATCATCTTCGGAGGCCGCAGACCCAAAGGTAAACAATATGTGGGCTCTGTGCCTTCTTAGCAAAAGGTCTAGATCTACCATAAAGCCTTCCACCTTCCCGGTACTTGAAATTCGCAGCTGTAGCTGTCCGTCTCTCCTCCTCTTCTGGTGAATGCAAACTTGGGGGGAGACTTGGGGTCTGACAATGGAATAGCCCAGGTCCTAAGCAAAGAAACAGACAGGATAGAGTGAGGATCCAAAGAAAAGGGCCGCCTGTAACCCTGTTAATTGGTACTCTAGGGGTACCCCTGGTCTATGAGGCCTTCAACTGGCGTCATGGGGTGTTTGTGGGTAGTGCCATGCGCTCTGAGTCCACTGCAGCAGCTGAACACAAAGGTGAGTGTACACCTCTGTTGTTCCCTGTCCTCTGTGCCCACAGTGCCTCCTCTCCCCTTTCTAAACTACACCTTCTTGCCCACCCGTGAAGTCTTCAGTGGCCCCACCTCTTCTCCTCACTTTCCCCCATTCCTTCTCTTCACTTTGCCTGAAGGTATTTCAGAACTGTGAGCTTTTACCCAACACCTTCAGCTAGACACGGGGTTCCTTTCCCTTACCCAGAAAGGAAGAAGATTCTTTACCTACCTCCTTCCTGCCCTAGGAAAGATCATTATGCATGACCCATTTGCCATGCGGCCTTTTTTTGGTTACAACTTTGGGCACTACCTGCAACACTGGCTGAGCATGGAGGGACGCAAAGGAGCGCGGCTGCCCCGCATCTTCCATGTGAACTGGTTCCGGCGTGATGAAGCAGGCCGCTTCCTGTGGCCAGGCTTTGGGGAGAACGCTCGTGTACTAGACTGGATCTGCCGGCGATTAGATGGAGAAGACAGTGCCCAAGAGACACCCATCGGACTGGTACCAAAGGAAGGAGCCCTGGATCTCAGTGGCCTTGGAGCCATAGATACCACTCAGCTGTTCTCGCTCCCCAAGGACTTCTGGGAACAGGAGGTCCGTGACATTCGGAGCTACCTAATGGAGCAGGTCAACCAAGATCTCCCCAAGGAGGTGTTGGCTGAGCTTGAGGCCCTGGAAGGACGTTTGCACAGAATGTGATCGAGACCTCTAGACTAGCACAGCACCCTCATCTGGAAATAGGGAGCTCCCAGGCTTATAGAAAATACAAGCAGTTTGACATTATGTGAGTGCCATGAGGCCAGGCCACAGACCTCCCATGCTGTCAAATAAGAGATGATCATTTATTTTATACATCTGTGCTGTTTTCATTTCCTTGTCTTCACAGGCGTCCCTCTTTTTTTTTTTTTTTTTTTTTTTAGTCGTTTTGAGACAGGGTCTCCTTGTAGCCCCAGCTGTCCTAGAACTCACTATGTAGACCGGGCTGGCCTTGAACTCACAGAGATCCACTTGCCTCTGCCTCCAGAGTGCTGGGATCAAAGGAGTGCGCCACCATACCCAGCACAGGCTTCCCTCTAATAACAGTCTCAGCACTGGGTCAACATAGTAGGAATTTCTGAAAGAAGGCATTACTCTTCTGCATCATTAAAAAAGGCGGGGGCCTCAGCAAACTGCTCGGTACAATGTCTAGAGTTAAGATTCTTATGTCCCAAGCATGGTGGTGCTCACTTTTAATCTCAGTGCTCGGAGGCAGAGGCAGGCAGATCACTGTGATTTTGAGGCCAACCTGGTCTATGTAGAGAGTTCCAGAAAGCCAGGGCTACATGACAAGATCCTGTGTCAACAACAACAAAAGATCCTTTTGTTTTGTTTTTCATGTTTTTGAGACAGGGTCTCCCTGTAGCCCCAGCTGGCCTGGAACTTACTATATAGAGGAGGCTGTCCTCACTGTCACAGAGATCTGCCTGCCTCTGCCTCCTGAGTGCTGGGAATAAAGTTTTGCACAAACTTGCCTTTGTTTTTTAACAACAAAAGATTCTTTTTTAATGTTTTATTTGTTATTTTGTTTTATAAGAGTATTGTTTACATGCATATAGATGCACCCTTGTCATGCAGTGCCCATGGAGGTCAGAAGAGAGCATCAGATTCCCCTGGAACTGGAGTTACAAAGTTGTTAGCTGCCATGTGGGTGCTGGGAATTGAACCCCAGTACTCTGCAAGAGCAGTGTTCTTAGCCGCTGAGACATCTCTTCAGCCCCACAACAAAAGATTCTTATGCCCCACAGAGACATGCAGAAGCCTCGTTCTCCAATGAAGGTGGTTCCAATGGTTGGTTTTCATGCTGCTTTCCTGCTGCCTGACCTGGAACCAAGAGACATAAAGCATTTCTGAAAACATACTCAGTACTGACGTTTAATCCTTTGTGTGTGTTTATGCAGCCCAGGATGGTTTCAATTTTACTATGCAGCCAAGGATAATTTTGAACTCCTGATCTTCCTTCCTCCACCTTCTGACCGACGTGTGCCACCAGGCCCAGCTAGACAATTAACACTTTATAGCACCATCTGCGTGCCAGGTACTGTTCTAAGCACATTACAAAAAGCCCTTTGAGGAAAGGATCATTCTACAGTTGAAAAAACAAAGGTGAACTGGGCATGGTGACACATGTCTCAGGAGACAGAGGCAGGAGCATTACAAGTTTGAGGCCATCCTGGGCTGCATAGTGAGATCCTGTCTACAAAACAGTAAAGCGAAAAAACAAAGAAACATCCAAGAGATGGCCCCACACCTGTGTTTATATGGGCAGCAGTAATTGGATTCAGTGGCTTATTTGAGGGAGAAAAAGAGGAAGTGAAGTTGGGCATGTTGGGGAGGGTCCAAGGAAATTGGAGAAGGAAAATAGATATAATCAAAATACATTGCATACGTGTATGAAATTCTCAAAGAATAAGCAAACATTACATATGTAAAAGAAGTAGCTGGAGAGATGTCTCAATGATTAGGAGCACATCCTGCCCACGCAGACGACCCAGCATCAGGCTCCCAACCACCTGTATTTCCAGCTCCCAGGGATGTCACAGCACTAACATCCACAGGCACCTACACTCACATGCACATGCCCACGCACAGATACATACATGTAGTTAAAAATAAAGTGGGGCTGGAGAGATAGCTCAGCGGTTAAGAGCACTGACTGCTCTTGCAGAGGACCCAAGTTCAATTCCCAGCACCCACATGGCGGCTACGAACTGTCTGTCCTTAACTCCAGTTCCAGGGGAATCCGAAGCCCTCTTCTGACCTCTGCAGCAATGTGTGACATGGGTGCACATACATGCAGGCAATACACACATACATATAAAATAAAAATAATAAATAAAATTTTTTAAAATAAGTAGAGTAAATCTTAAAAACTGTTTGAAAAAAAAAAAAAAAGAAAGTAAAGGCCAAACAGTAAACAATAGAGCCACTACCTATTCCATGTAAATCCCCTGGGAAACTTATTAAACTGTACAACCTCTCTCATCAAGTCTGGGGCAGCCTGGAGGTTCTATTTTTCTTAGTGCTGCTGGCCTGCAGACCAGAATATGAGTAGTAAGACTGCAGCCTAAACTCTGGCATCAACTCTGGAAAGGAACAACAAAATAAGAGGAATGAGGGGCTGGAGAGGTGGCTCAGTGGTTAGGAACACTTCCTGCTCTTCCATAGGACCCAAATTTGGTTCCCACCATTAATGTTGGATTGCTTACCACCTGTTAACTCTAGCTCCAGGAGAACCAATTACCTTCTCTGGCTTCCATGGGCACCCACACACATATGGCATACACTTATATAGACACACACACATATATACACATGAATAAAATGCATTTTTTAATTTTTTTATTTTATGTGTATGCATGTATTGCCTTCATGTGTGTAAGTGTACCCATGTCATGCAACAGCCATGGAGGCCAGAAGATGTCAGATCACCTAGAACTGGAGTTAAGGACAGGTGTTAGCTGCCATGTGGGTGCTGGAAATGGTACCCAGGTCTTCTAGGAGGACAGCCAGTGCTCTTAACTGCTGAGCCATCTCTTCAGCTCCCTAAAATAAAACTTTTAAAAAGAGGCCAGGAGTAGTGGCGCATTCTTTTAATCCCAGCACTCAGGAGGCAAAGGCAGAGATCAAATCCAGCCTGGTCTACATAGCAAGTTCCAGGCCAGTTCAGGCCACAGGGGGACCCTGTCTCAAAAAAAAAAAGAAGAAGATGCCTGGTATAGTAGCGCACGCCTTTATTACCAGCACTTGGGAGGCAGAGTCAGGCAGATCTTTTTGAGTTCGAGGCCAGCCTGGTCTACATAGTGAATTCCAGGACAGCTGGGGCTACAGGGAGACCCTGTCTCAAAAAGACCAAAAAAATTATTATGTGTATGGGGTGGGTGGAATATGCATGTGAGTGCAGGTGCCCATGGAAGCCAGAAAAGGACATTGGATCCTCTGGCACTGGAGTTAGGGGTGATTGTTACCTGCCATGTGGGTGCTGGGAATCGAACCTGGGTCCTCTGCAAGAGGAGCCAGTGCTCTTAACCACCAAGCCATCTCTCCAGTTCCTGAATTTTAATGGGAATCTCATCTGTTATTGTAAAGTTTATTGTTGGTCTTTAAGTGTTTGTGCTGATCATATTTAAGTATAGTGATTTCCCTTGGTTCTAATCAGAGATTTAATGGAGGAAATTTAGTATCACTGTTAGATCTGTGGGCACCAGAGCCATGCCACCTTCAAATCTGAGGTCTACCATTTCCTGGATGTGTGAAGTTACCTCACTCAGCTTCAGTTTCCTCTTTTGTAAAATAGGGACAAGAACAACAGTAACAATAGAATTGTTTTTAGAATTAAGTCAGTGAACTGGGCCAACCTGGTCTACACAGTGAGTTCCAGGCCAGCTGGAGCTTCAGAGAAACCCTGTCTCAAAAAGAAGAGCCGGGCGTGGTGGCGCCCACCTTTAATCCCAGCACTCCGGAGGCAGAGGCAGGCGGATCTTTGTGAGTTTGAGGCCAGCCTGGTCTACATAGTGAGTTCCAGGACAGCTGGGGCTACAGGGAGACCCTGTCTCAAAAAGACAAAAAGAAGGAGAAGGAGGAGAAGAAGAGGAGGAGGAGGGGGTAGAATTTTTTTAAAAGAGCAATGATCCCACATGAACTGGGGATAACTTCCATGTTTAGGGCCCAGATGAATGTATAAGCTCAGGAAAAGAGGAAAAACGTCAACAAATAAAATGGAACTCCTGGAAAAATGCTAATGCCCAGGTACAAATAGTCAGAGAAGAAAAAGGTCAGGGTGGACAAGAACCCAGCAATACAATACACTGTGCCTAAAAAATACAGCAGGTAGGAGGGAAAGGTGAGAAAAGGTTGATCAATGGATGCTAGTTATAGCTACAAGTGAGTTCTGGTATGCTACTGCACAGGAAGGAGCTATAAATAACAATAGTTCATAAGAGCTGAAGAACCCTGAATGTTCTTACCACAAAGAAATGACATTTGAGAGGCAGTTTACCCTAATTTGAATATTACACAGTACATACGTGTATCTAAGCATCACATGGTACCTCATTAGTATGCACAGTTTTATGCCTCAAAAGAATGTTTTCTCTTTTTTCAATAATTGAATTTTTTATTTATTTTTATTTTATGTGTATGAGTGTTATGCCTGCATGTATGTAAGTATACTGTGTCATGCAGTGCCTGCAGAGGACAGAAGAGTCAGTCAGATCCCTTGGAACTGGAGTTACAGTTGTTTGCCTCCATGTTGGGATTCCAACCCAGGTCTTCTGCAAGAGCAGCCAGTGCTCTTAACTACTGAGCCACCTCCCCAGCCCCTCTCTGAAGAAGACAGCAAGGAAGAGGTTAAGAGCGGTCAGGGATGAAGTCCAGATATTTCCTTGAAAACAAGAATGTTGGGCTCAGTGGAACACCACCTTAGTCACAGATCAGAGAAAAACATAAGTCTAAGTCATGGTATGCAAAACATAGGATGATTGTTTAATGTTAAATGTAACCACCGCTGACTAGCTTTCCGGGAAATTGTTGATATCTATAGATTGTGTAAGAAACTAATACACTCTTTGTAGTCGACTGATTAACTTTAAATGTAAACCTGTACAATGTGTTTTTTTCTTTGTGAAACTAATTCTTTCATGTATCCTGACACAAATACAAGCTTGTGACTGTAGTTTTGAGAGTATAAAAAAGCACTGCTAAAGAATTAAACCCTCTTCTCCTCCATCAGAGGGTTCAGTCCTTTGCCTTCACTCATTCTGTCCATCCACCAGCAGACCTGAGTCTCTACACCTTTCCCTTGGTTTTTTGAGACAGGGCCTTATTGTGCAGCTCTGGTTGGCCTGGAACTCACTATGTAGACCAAGCTGGCCTCGAACTCACAGAGTTCCACCTGCCTCCTGAGTGCTGGGACTAAAGTGAGCTACCATGCCAAGCCATATTTCCTAAATATAAGTAAACATACAGCCAAGTCCTCGGCTTCATAAATAGCAAATGGTAACTGAAACAATACCTTCAGTACATCGTAGAGAATGGGGCCATAGAATAAAATCAGACCATATGTCAGATAAATCAAAGACATGATTAACGAGTTTTCGGGTTCGGTCTTAGGGAGTTGTTTGCTTGCTTGTTTTGGGTTTTGTTGTGGCTTTGTTTTGTGGAGGTTGTTTTTGATTTTGGTTTTGTTTTATCTTTATTTTTATCTATAAAATAATAGATATTTTATTGAATTTTTGTGCATTCCAGACATCTTAATCATATTTAGACCCCCCTCCCTACCGGATTTCATGCATTCTGTCATATATTTTAAGACCTCTCAAGTTTGTGTCCCCAGATGTCCCTCAATGTGAGTTCATCCACTGGAGCCTTAGTCAGCCTATCTAGCATCACTCCCTTAAAGAAGACCAAGTCTCCCTCACCTAGTTGTTTAGATTTTTGAGCTAGGGTTTCATACAGCCCAAGTTGACATTAAATTTGTTATAGAGGCTGGCTATGAACTTCTGATCCTCCTGCCTCCACTTCCCAAGTACTGGGATTAAAGTGTGTGCTACCATGTCAGCCTTGGTTTTAGTTTTGGTTCTTTTATTTTCTGTCTTTCCATCCTTCCAGTTGTTTTATTTTTAGCCCTGGGGATTAAACCTAGGGCCTCAGGATTGCTAGGCAAGTGCTCCAGCACTGAGCTATATCCCCAGTGGACTTCGTGTGTGTGTGTGTGCCTGCCTGCATGAGTGTAAGTGTACCCAAGTCATACAGCACCCGTTGAGGACAGAAGAGGGCACTGGATCCCCTGGAACTGGAGTTACAGACAGTTGTTAGCAGACAGTTGTTAGTTGCCATGTGGGTGCTGGGATTCAAACCTGGGTCTTCTGTAAGAACAGTCAGTGATCTTAACTACTGAGCGATCTCCCCAGCGTGCCCCCCCCCCTTTTTTGAGACAGTGTCTCCCTATAGCCCCAGCTGGCCTGAAACTCACTATGTAGACCAAGCTGGCCTTGAACTCACAGACATCACCTGCCTCTGCCTCCTGAGTGCTGGGACTTTTGTATTTTTGTTTTTAAGACAGGGTCTTGCTATATACCCCTGTCTTAACCGGAACTCTTCATCCCTCTGCCTCAGGCTCCTGAGTACTGAAATTATAGGCATGTGCCACCATGCCCAGCTAATTAGCACATTTTATAGAAACCATATTAAACCATAGATGTAGTTTAATAGACTATTACAAACATTCTTGAAGCCACTACCCAGAGGAAAAAAATAGAACTTCACCAGACATCAAAGACCCCATATCTCTAACACAGCCCTTTCTTATTGCTGTAAGAATTATTAGGAACAGTAATCGCTTCCTTGTATATTTATTGAAGTTTTATCACCCAAATGTGGACACTTAGACACTACAACTTAGCCTTGCCCAAACTGTTTGCAAATCCAGGGGATTTGGTGCCTACTTCTGGTCTCTGCAGACATTGCACAAATTGTGCACATTAATGCACACACATACATACAGGCAAAACACTCATACACATAAAATAAAAATAAATTTTAAGAGTACTAGAGATGTAGTTCAGTTGTAGGATACTTGGCTAGCATGTGCAAAGCTCTGGGTTCAATCCTCAGAAACATATACACACACACAATCAGACTTAGAGGTTTTACACATCTGTAGCTCCTATCCTACACATGCATACAAATCTAGTTCTTAAGGACCTAAGTCAGTTGGGGATGTAACTCAGTTGGTAGAATGCTTCCCCTAACATGCATGAAACCCTAGCTAGGTATTATCTCAACACCACATAAAATTACGTGTAGTAGTCCAAACCTGTAATCCCTGATCTCAGCACTCACATAAGAGGGCAGGAAAATCACAGTAGTTTAGTTATCCTTGGCTACACAGTGAGTTCCTGGTCAGTCTAGGCTACCTAGGCTATGTAAGATCAGCCTCAAAAAAAAAAAAAAAAAAAAGAGGACTTAAGACATGAGAGTATTGGGCTAGCTCATACTTATTCAATTCAATCGCCTTCTAATAAACACATTTTTGTTTGTTTATTTTTGAGATAGGGTCTCCCTAGTCCCAGCTGGCCAGGAACTCGCTATATAAACCAGATTGGCCTCGATTTCACGGATTCCCCTGCCTCTGCCTCCCAAGGGATGGGATTAATGGCTTGCATCACCACCCCTGGCTAATGAACACATTTCAAGTCTCTGGTAAAGTGGAAAACCTATAGAGAATGCTCATAAGGAAACAGTGTATAAACATGTGTTTGGCAAGGTATCACTTCAAAAGACCAAACTTTCTCAAGTTCCCCGGAGACACGCCCATCCGGCCCAGCTCAATACTTTCACCAGGTTCCCTGGGCGACCAGGAGAGAAGCTAAGGGGTCAGCCACAGAGGAAAACTTGCATTCCTTCTCTCCTCTCCTCTACAGACGGGCTTGCCCTCTAGTGGAGAAGCTCAAGAACAGAAAACAGGCCAGAGCAGGCTTGACATCTACTTAGTGATTACCAGACATGGTCTTAAAACGGGTGCTGAAAGTAGAAAACTTCTTCTTGGCTAGAATGACTTAGTGTAGCTGAGGGGAGAAGCTGCTCAAGTTCAAAGCACTTCACAAGCTCACCAAGCACTGAAAGGCGAAGAATGTGTCAAAACGACTTAACTGTGTCTTTTGTTCTTGTCTGTTTACTTTTTGAGACAGTCTCTAGTAGCTCAGGCCGTCCTCAAACTTACTGAATAGCCTTGAACTCCTGATTCTCCTGCTTCCACCTCCATAGATTAGAACTATGCACCACCCTACCCAGCATAATTTATTTTTTGATGATCTCTTTCCTCTTCTCTTTAGCGCTAACAGCCTTAGCTTAAAGCTAGTCACCAAACAAGGCACAGAGATGGGGAGGGCCCGTGGGACCCCGGGAAGATGGCTGTTGAGAAAGTGCTTGCCATTCAAGCATGAGGTACTGAGCTGAGTTCTGATCCCCAGCACTCACCTAAAAAGATAGGCATTGCCCATATCACATGTCTGTAATCCCAGTGCTGAGGGAGCAGAAACAGAAGGATCCCTAGGGCTTGCTAGGGTGGTGAAGGGAGTATGGGGAAACAGGGAGTGGGTATGATCAAGATACATTGTACACGTGTGGAATTGTCAAAGAAAAAAAGATATTCTAAAGTAAGTTGGAAAAGTGACTGAAGTGTCCATCTCTGGCCTCCACAGGAACTCATGCACATTATGCACATACACCTGAAAATGCAGGAACACACAAATACACACAAACCAGAAAGTTATTAATGAAATGAATGTCACAAAAATTTTTTTTCTGGATTTCAAGTGCTATCATTGGAGTAACCATAACCTTTTGTTGATGTTACACCTTTGTTACTGGATACAGGACCCTGTCCATTTTATTAATTATATAATGAGATTGGCTTTATTTTTGTATTTATTTGTGTAGGGATAATGAGTGGGTATTTATACACACACGTGGAGTTGATTCTCTCTCTCCACCATATGGATCTCAGGGACTGAACTCAGGTAGTGAGCTTTCGCAGCAAGCACCTTTACCTGCTGAGTCATCTCACTGGTCCTAACTTGGATATTTTTATACTTTTTAAAAATTTTTTATTATTTTTACGCGTATGTGTATATTGACTGCATGTAGGTAAGTGCACCGTGTTGGGCAATGCCCGCGGAGGTCAGAAGAAGCTGTCAGAGCCCCAGGGACTGGAGTTACAGACAGTTGTTAGTTGCCATGTGGGTGCTGGGATTCGAACCTGGGTCTTCTGCAAGAACAACCAGTGTTCTTAACCGCTGAGCCATCTCTCCAGCCCCTATTTTTATGCTTTTTAATACAGAATTGAAGCAGCACTCGTTTTGCATTCACGAGAGGACTATCACTTCTTTGTTTTTGGTGCTGGTGACTAAACCCAGGGTATATATAGAGAGTGCCAGGCAAGCACCCTCCCACTGAGACACATTCTCAGCCCACTACAACATCATTTTAATGGCTGCCTGGCATTTTCATGTCTATACTATACTGACCATGACTTACTTAACCTCTCTCTTATTGTGTGATATTTGGATCAGTTTTGTTTCCGGTGTTCTGCTATCATCAGTAACTGTCATGAAGAACGTAAATCTTTATGCAGGTCCAAGCTTGATTATTGGAAGTAGTACCACTGGGTCAAAGTTCAGGGCTCTGAGGGAGACTCGAACTGGTAGAGATAAAGTTTCCCTCAGATAAAAAATTCTGAAAAGGTACCAAAGTAGAAATAAGACACTTATTCTAATTTGGCAGAATTCTTTTTAATGAGGTTAGTAAAATGACAATCAGGTTAGGAAGTCTGCATTTGAAACAACTAAAAACAAAAACTGAAGACACTAGTAAGTTCTTAAAGATAAATACTGTTTGAGGCACCTGAGCAGATCAACTAATGGGAAAGGAATGAAGTGGAAAAAAATTGTAATGACTGTGAAAATAACCTGAGGTAAAAAATTATTAACTTGGAAGAACTGAATTTAAGACAGCATAAGGAAGGAAAAATTATTTAAATTTACTCCCGCTATTTCAGACCAGATAACCCAGCTACCATAGAATTCTGAAATTTCAATAAATATTAAAAGTTGTACCGCCCATGTAACTAATGAAGACGCCGAAGAACAAAATGTAGCGCCCTTGTTTAAAAGGTACAAATTTCAAGGCAGTGACAGCTGAACATTAACTCCAGCTTGAGGGGTCTGGAGAGATGGCTCAACAAGTAAGGGCATTTGCTGCTCTTCCAGAAGATTCGGACCCGGTTCCCACCTAACAGCATGTCTAACTCCAGTTCCAGGGGATCGGGGGCACTGGTATTGCATGCATGTGCTGAACTTACATACATGAAGGCAAAACACTCATACGCATAAAATAAAAATAAATAAATAAATAAAATTAATAAATCCAGCCCGAGACCCTCCTAAACACAAAGGGTCTGGTCGCTGGTCTACGGTGCTGGTCCAGGAAAAAAAGGTCTCAGATATGGGACCAGGGGCATCCCCCAAAGGGCCAGCCACACCCTTGTCCTTGCCCAGTGAGTTGCAGCAGGAGGGCCATGGAGCTAAGGCAGAGGGAAGCTCACAACACTGGCAGGAAAATTCCCACCCGTCCCGGGGCCGATACCCCGCAGCCAGGGTACCGATCCCCAGACGTGGCAGGTCTCGGCCTTGGACTCAGCGGTTACTCAAAAACCACAGGAGGCGGCGCGCTAGCAGCTCTCTGGGTGGACTGGAAACCGGGCGAAGCCGGAGGACAGAGATCCGCAAACCCCACCTGACCAAGGGAGCGTCCCCCGACTGACGCAACCGGAAAAGGGCGTAGGCCAACCGGGAGTTTAGGGAGAGTCTGCAAAGACCGTAAGGGAAGCCAGGGATCGTCTAACAAGGCCACAGCGGTAAGGGGTTGTACCAAGGGCCGTTCCACTAGGAGGGTGCGGACCCACCTGTGACGTAAGCGCGCCGTACACCTTTCCGGCAGTCCGACGGTGCTTTAGCAGGTGGGAAAAGAACGGTTGAACTAGGGGCGGAGGTGAGAGGGGCATAAAAAGGAGGCTCTGGGCACTGTCTAAAAATTCGAGGCCAGAAGCTCTTAAGGGACCGACAACAACTCATAGTCTGTTTCTTTTGTTAAGCCCGCCTCTCGGCCATTAAGGCTAGTTCCGCTATCTCCAATCCAGGAAGCAGCCGGCTCCCACTAGTTCCAGTAGCACTTTCTCCTCCTCCAAGGTCTCCCGCCCACCTATCAATCTCCGCGCTCAGTCATCCAATCAGCGGCCGAGGGGGCGGGGCCATCAGGCGCACCGCCCGACAACTGCTTGGGCAGGTGCCTGGAAGCCGGGAGGTGCGTGACGAACGAGGCTGGTGACCGGGGAGCAGTTGGCACACACTGCCTCGGCAGTCGGTGTAGATAGGGCTTCTCGCCCCTGCGGGTCCTGCGACTGCGCCTAGCTGGTGGGTGGGCTCGTGTGGGGTGGTAACAGCCGGCCGTAGGGGGAGGTGCGTGTGGCCCTCCCCCAGGGGTGTACACACCTCCCGGCGCACCACGTGGGCGGGAAGCGAAGCAGGAGGGCGTGTTAGGCCGAATTCTAACCCCATTGGCTGTCGCTGCTGCCGTCTCTCGCAGGAGAGTGCTCTGATTGGTCATCCGGGGGGGCGTCGCGGTCTCTGAGTTGTGATGTTTGTGATTGGTTAACTGAGATAAGCTAGTGCGGCGCTTCCGCAAAGGGTTTTGATTGGTCGGCCCGAGAGATTATTTGGGATTCCTCCTCCCCCGCCCGGGGACTTTGATAGGTGAGTTTGGGGTAGGAAACTGGGAAATTCCTCTTCTCGGACTCTCCTCGGTGAGCTAGGGTTGCACCCTAGGCTTCACTCTGCTTTCTTTGCTTCACAGGGTTGAGGAAGGTTTATGTTCCCGAAGCCTTGGGAACTGTCATAAGCTAAAGAGAAGGAAATCTTAGTCCCCAGAAAGAGCAGCGCCCCCACCCCACCCCCCATAAAGATAAGCTACTGCCGGGTTTCTGGAGACCCTGGTATTTCTAGAGCAGGATTTGCTTTCACCAAATCCAAGTTGGTGATCAAAAGGAGCCCCTACACAGGACCTAAGGATGCTGTGACCAGAAGATGGGATCACGGAACAGTAGCAGCGCAGGATCCGGGTCTGGAGACCCCTCTGAGGGCTTGTCCCGAAGAGGAGCTGGCCTGCGTCGGAGTGAGGAAGAGGAAGAGGAGGATGAAGATGTGGATCTGGCCCAGGTACTGGCCTATCTCCTCCGCAGGTAACTTACCACTTTGGTGTGACCTTACCAGGTATCACCACAGCCCATTGCTCTCAACTCCAGGCAGGAAATGTGCAGAGGATAGGGATATTAGCCCAAGACAACTGTTGTGTCTCAGCAAAATCACCTTTCCCTGCTGGACACCCATGGCACTCAGCTCCAGTCCCAGAATGCTTTTTACCTAGGGCAGGTCACCAACACCCTCTGATGTGTGATTGAGGGAAGCCTCTTTCACTGTAACAACATACGTGTTGTCTCTCTTTTCCAAGTAAGTAAAAGGGGAAAAAAGGGACCCAGGTGGAAAAGGAGAGGTGTGAGAGGTAAAGAGTTGGGAAGGGGCACGTTAGGGGGACGTTAAATCATTTGCCATGTGATATGAGGCTGTGTGGATTTACTTGAAAAACAAGTTTAAATCGACCTAACTCTAGCCCTATTCTTAAGGAAAGAATGTCTTGAAGGGAGTTGACCACCAGGAACTGCCAAAAAGGGTGAACCTGGCATTGTTTGCTTGCTTATGGTGCTTTAGAAAAAAGCTGAGCTTGAGATCCCTTCAGAATATTGTGTTCTGTGCTGTATTCCTCTCCAGCAGAAGCTGTGAGGTGGGCGACAATTGTCCACGACAGGATCTGGAATCCTCTGGGAGACAAGCCTCCAGGCACACCTATGAGGGATTATTAGTCTCTGGGTGGGCCTCTTAAGGGGTTATGTTGATTAGATTAATTGAGACAAGGAGGCCCACAGTAACAGTGGGTGGCACCATTCCTTGGGTTCGGGCCTGGACTGTATAAAAGAGAAAGCTAATGAAACACAATCGCTCATCCCTCTCTGCTTCCTGCAGTGTGGCCAACTTGTTCAGCTCCTGCCCTCCATGATGGACTCTACCCTTGAACTATGAGCCAAAATAAACCCTTTCTCCCTCAAGTTCACATTTGTCAGGTTATTTTATTACAACAACAGGAAAAGAAACTTAAGAATCTTAGATGGAAATGCTCTCCTAATTTTTAGCTCTTGGGCTGGGGACATAGCTTAATATCACTAAGTGTTTACCTGGGTTAAATCCCCAGCCATGGGGAGAAAAAGATTTTTTAGCTCCCTGGGAAGTCAGTTTAGTAAATCATTCTTCATGACCTATTTAACAGCCAAGGTCTAGTCAGCCTCAAACTTCAAAATGTGAACCAAACGTTCTAATAGCCATTAGAACATTAGAACTAGATAGCCATTGACTCTGAGCTTGGTTAGATGGGGGAGGGGGGAATCCCCTCCTTTATAATGGAGGTCTCTCCACAGAGGCCAAGTGAGGTTGGTGCAGGGAGGAGGTGCAGCAAATTTACAACTCATCCAGGCCCTCTCGGACTCAGAAGAAGAGCATGACAGTGCTTGGGATGGTCGTCTTGGAGATCGATACAACCCACCTGGTAAGAGAAAAACCAGCCCATTCTTAATGTTGAAAGACATTTACTAGATGCCCCCACCCTTTAAAAAACCAATCTGATGAAGTCTAATAAGTTAAATTAAAAAGATAATTCAAGCGATGAGCGAGTCCTTGGAGCCAACCACACTGAGTGGGCTTAGGCTCAATTTTGCTAGCTGTCTTCTGGGCTGGAAGATCTAAAACTGAACTTTCTGGTACTCACAGTGGATGCAACCCCTGACACCCAGGAGCTGGAACGCAATGAAATCAAGACACAGGTGGAATTGGCCACAGGGCGGCTAGGACTTAGGAGGACTGCCCAGGAGCACAGCTTTCCTAGAATGTTACACCAGGTAGGCTTTTCCTCCTCTGGTCAGCTTGGCCATCGACCTGCTGAAGCCAGAAGTTCTGCCACCCCAGAAAAAAACAAAGTAAACTCCCCAAGTGTGGGGGCTGGAATATGTTAGCCCACCTGCTTCCCAGTGCTGTGGAACCTCTGTTTCTGTAGCAAAAGTAATATCCTTGGAGGAGGGGGCATGGTGTGATTTCAGTGGCCCTCTGATTCTGCTAGCAATATCCCCAATCCCTTCCATTTAGAGAGAACGGGGCCTCTGCCACCAGGGAAGCTTCTCCCTTGGAGAACAGTCTCGAGTGATGTCTCAGTGAGTATGGGTTTTGGTGGAGAGACTCTAAGGGCCAGCTAGAGTGTATCTCCTAAATTTTGAAGGGGTAGATATTAGAGAACTCTCAGAGACACTAAGGCTAGATTAAGAGGGTTGAAGTTTTGAGAGTAAACAAAATGGAAAGGTATAGAGGGTGATGGACTGGATGAAGGAGATTACATACAGAGCCTAAGGGGGATGTACTCCCTCCCGTTCTGGTAATTGGGGTCTTCTCCCCAAGCCCCCCCATACCCTCTCTTTCCCTCTGCTTGTCTAGCTTCTTGCCCAATGATCTCAGCTTCACTGACACCTACTCTCAGAAGGCTTTCTGTGGCATCTACAGCAAAGATGGTCAAATCTTCATGTCTGCTTGCCAAGGTACTAGACCTGGGTCATATATACTGCCTCAACCTAGAGCAAGGAACATTCTCAACTGGACTAGAAACCCCCAAACCTAGGGAGCTCAAAACCCAGCTTAGAGATGCTTAACCTAGAGCATGGCTCCCACGATAAAGGGGAGACGCCACAGATAGACCAAGGAAAAGAAGCTACAAGGAGGGTATTCCACAGTTTTCCCCGATACCAACTTTACAGATCAGACAGTCCGACTCTATGACTGCCGCTACGGCCGTTTCCATAAATTCAAGAGCATCAAGGCTCGGGATGTAGGCTGGAGTGTCCTGGATGTGGCCTTCACTCCTGATGGGAACCACTTCCTCTACTCCAGTTGGTCTGATTACAGTGAGTATGTACCAGACTTCTGTGTCCTCTCCATCTTGGAGAGACCTTTCCTGAAGTTTCCATGTACTCTTCTTGAGAAAAGGCACCATACTTTGTCTGGGAACGGTCACTCACAAGGTGCTCTAACATTCTTGCCATTAGCTCTGTCTCTTCTTAGTTTTACTTCCATTCTCTTTCCCCCAAACCCTGAAAGAATCTTGTTTCTCTTCTCTTAGTTCATATCTGCAACATCTATGGGGAAGGAGATACACACACTGCCCTGGATCTAAGGTATTGGCTTTTTCTTGTCATACTTATCAGAAGGAAGGCTTTCTGGAAGCAACCGTGTAAACAGGAGCTCCCACCTAGAGGGAAAAGTACAATGGTTGCAGATTCCTCTGTTGGATTCCTGGGAAAGCTTTGCCCATCCTGTCAGCCATGTTGGAGATTAGTTCTGGGTTCTCACAGAGGTGATCTGCATACTAGCCTGTGTTGACAGGCCTTCTGTGTCCTCTCCAGAATCCTTGTCAGATGCTTTGTAGACTGACAAAAAGTGAAAGGGCATCCTCACTGGGCGTGGTGGCACACACGCCTTTAATCCCAGCACTTGGGAGGCAGAGGCAGGTGGCCTTTCTCTGTGAGTTCAAAGCCAGCCCTGCCTACATAGCAAATTCCAGGACTACAGGGAGACCCTGTCTCAAAAAAATAAAAGACATCCACTTAGCATAGCTTCTCCTTTGCTCTTTAGGCCAGACGAGCGTCGCTTTGCTGTCTTCTCCATAGCTGTCTCCTCAGATGGACGAGAAGTACTAGGAGGGTAAGTATTGTCAAATTCATGAGTAAGAGTTCTGCCAGAGATGAGTGAGTATCTGTCGTGCTGTTGTTTTGCTGTTACAGAGATTGCACTAGCAACTATGAACAACCAGCCTTCTCCAGAGTCGAGGTTTATGAGCCACTTCAGCCGTTGCTCACCATTGCCCTGATACGAGGAGGCCTCAAGCCTCCTTGAAAACCAAGCTGCTATTTCTGCCTTCTGTGAAAGAACACATGTGCTCACCCCATAGTAGAGCTTCCCAGCAGGGTTCTCCAGAGTGCACAAACCAGTAGTCCTCTCAGTCCTGGCTCTAGGACCTTCCTTATCTTTTTTCTTTCAGAGCCAATGACGGCTGCTTATATGTCTTTGACCGAGAACAAAACCGGCGTACCCTTCAGGTACTGTTCTGAGACCAGAACCCTTGCCTTCTGCTCTTTGACCCGTTTTAAGACTAGAAAGAAGGGGCTGGAGAGATGGCTTAGTAGCTAAGAGCACTAACTGCTCTTGCAGAGGACCTGAGTTCAATTCCCAGCACCCACATGGCAGCTAACAACTGTCTGTAACTCCAGTTCCAGGGGATTCAACACCCTCTTCTGACCTTCTCAGGCACTGCACAACACGAGAGCATCTACCTACATGCAAGCAATACATCCATACACATTAAATAAAAATAAATAAAAAATCTTTTTAAAAAAAGACTAGACACTTGGGAGGCAGAGGCAGGCGGATCTCTGTGAGTTCAAGGCCAGCCTGATCTACATAGTGAGTTCCAGGACAGCTGGGGATACAGAGAGACCCTGCTTCAAAAAGACAAAAAAAAAGACTAGAAAGAAATCCTAAGAACTTTGGCTTCCTTCTCTAGATTGAGTCTCACGAGGATGACGTGAATGCAGTGGCCTTTGCCGACATAAGCTCCCAAATCCTGTTCTCTGGGGGAGATGATGCTATCTGCAAAGTGTGGGATCGACGCACCATGAGAGAGGATGACCCCAAGCCTGTGGGTGCACTGGCTGGACACCAGGATGGCATTACCTTTATTGACAGCAAGGTGAGCAAGGGAGCAAGATTGCACAGCTGCCTGCTTAGGTTCCGGTTGCCCAGGAGGGCATCAAAGTAGGCTGCTATGGAAACTTAACAGTTTCCGCCTTAGGGTATGCAGGAGCTGGAATTTAGGGGAGAGGCTGAAGCCAGGCAACATGAATTCCTTCTGTACTCACCGCTCCACAAGGATCAGGGCAGGACTTTATAAGAAGTCAGTGACAATCCAAGTTAGAACAAGGGACATAGCAAGTACCCCAGGCGAAGAAAGGAAGCCCTGGGGGTGGGGAAATCTGAAGCAGAATGTCAGAGTGAACTCATCTGGATGAAGACAGACCCAAAAAAGTTCAGCACATGCGTTCTTACCTCTCAACTACAACAGGGAAACTAGACCTACCGGCACTAACATTGGCAAATTCTGATGCATCCTTCCGTCTTTGGATTCATAGGGTGATGCCCGGTATCTCATCTCTAACTCCAAAGATCAGACCATCAAGCTCTGGGATATTCGGCGCTTTTCCAGCCGCGAAGGCATGGAAGCCTCACGCCAGGCTGCCACACAGCAAAACTGGGACTATCGCTGGCAGCAGGTGCCCAAAAAAGGTAAAAGTAGAAGTAAAACTGAGATCTGGAGATTGAGAGTCAGGGTGTAGTTAAAATACTTAACCATGGGTGCAGTCTGAAGTAAGCATGGTGGATCTGTCTGTTGCCTGGGCGTCCTGGAGCCCTCCCCCTCCTCTCAGTCTCCGCTAGACTACCCTATTGAACTATGGGTTGGCCGTTTGGTAACCAGGGGTTCCCAAGCTTGGGAGCTGGAGATCACAAAGAACCACACGACACAAAAGTATTTTAGTATCATGATAATCAGAAGGGCTGTATTGGTGACTGTTGTTTGACTGTCATGTGGGGAAAGTCAACAGTCTAGGCCTAGATAGGTAAGCATTGATCTTAACCAAAGACTAGTGATATATGACAATCTAGTAGAAACTCCCTGATTGACGTAAGGCTCATCTCCAACTGCATGCATCTTTACCCAGCCTGGAAGAAGCTGAAGCTCCCAGGGGACAGCTCCTTGATGACTTACCGGGGCCATGGTGTGCTGCATACTCTCATCCGCTGCCGATTCTCCCCGACCCACAGCACTGGCCAACGGTTCATCTACAGTGGCTGCTCTACTGGCAAAGTAGTTGGTAAGGATTTTGTGAGACAGAGGCCTCAGGAGCGGTATTCTACCTACAACCGCAGTGACTTCCTGAAAAGGTCAATAACAACTAAAAATGAAATTTAGCTTGGCGCAAGAAAGGCTTAAACAACAAACTAGAAAGCATTCTGTGTATGAGCATTTTTAAATAAGAAAGAGAACATAGAATTCTAGTCACTAAATATAAATTACCAAAACATAGTTAGTTCTTTTTTTTTGACCCAGTCAAAAAGGGATTGCAGATGAGAGGTAGGAGGGACCCGAACTGAAAGGAATGACAAAAAGACAGCATCAGGTGCTGGACAAGGTGGCTCATGCCTGTCACTCCATTATTCGGGAGCCCAAGGAAGTAGAGTTACTGTGAGCTACATAGTGAATTCCCGGCCAGCTTGGGCTGTAAAACAAGACCCTACTGCTAAGAAGAAAAGCATTGAGCAGTAAAGGACATGCAGTCACTGGAGCAGGAGGAGTGCATGAAAAAGCAGGGCTAGGGAGATGGCCGGCTATCCGTGAAGCACTTACTGTACAAGCATGAGGACCTGAGTTCAATCCCCAGTACCCACATATGAGCCAAGCATGATGGTGCATCTCTAACCCTGTGAGGTGGAACAGAGGCAGGAGGATCCCTAGAGTCACTGACCAACTAGTCTAGTGAAATCAGCAAGCTCCAGATTCAGTGAGAGACTTTGGTGAGGGCCAGCCATGCCTTTTAAGGCCAGCACTAAGGAGGCAGTGTCAGGCTGATCTCTGTGAGGTTGAGGCCAGCCTGGTCTACATAGTGAGTTCCAGGTCAGCTGGGGTTACAGGGAGACCCTGTCTCCAAAAACCCAAATTAATTAATTAATTAGTTAAGGAGTGATTGAGGAAGATCTGCAGCATTGACCTGTGCCCTCCACATATAGTAGTACACTTACATATATCTACTTGCTCACAAATACAAACACAAATTTTAAAAAGCAGAGCTATAGCCGGGCATGGTGGCTCACGCCTTTAATCCCAGCACTCAGGAGGCAGAGGCAGGCGGATCTCTGTGAGTTCAAGGCCAGCCTGGTCTACATAGTGAGTTCCAGGACAGCGGGGCTACAGGGAGACCCTGTCTCAGAAAGACCAAAAACAACAACAGAGCTGTAGTGCTGGAGAGCATGTCGCAGGTAGGGAGGTGTGCCCTGTCACACAGGAACAATAGGTACACACCTGTCTATCACAGTCTGCAGTTCACTTTTGGTGCCTTCCATATCTCACTGAAAACTTTAAAGCCAATGCATTTTCTGGGTTGGGTTGAGTTGGGTTTGAGATAAGAGTCTATGTAACTCAGGCTGGCTTTGAACTAACTGTGTAGCCAAGACTGGCCTTGAACTCCTGATCCTTTTGCTTTCACCTCCCAAATGTTGAGATTACAGGTGTGTACCACCATGCCTGGCTTTCCAAAGCATTTTCGTAACTATAGGACTTTGAACTCTAGCAAAGGGTTAGGGATACTTACACTCCACCCTATACCCTCAGCCCAAAAGAAGCAGACATAAAACTATCCCCTGAGGTGGGCTTTGCTCCAATGGGAAAGTGGGATGCTACCTGAGAGGTAGGTCAGTGGTGCCACTTGAGGATCTGAGGGATGGTTTGAAGATCCGATGGCAGCCCCTGTCTACTCTGGTCTTTCCTGGACAGTATACGACCTCCTAAGTGGCCACATTGTGAAGAAGCTGACCAACCACAAGGCCTGTGTGCGTGACGTCAGTTGGCACCCCTTTGAAGAGAAGATTGTCAGCAGTTCGGTAAGGTGGCAAGGGGCGGGGGGTCCAGCATATGTCGAGGTCTTGAGCCAGGGAGGGGCATTACTTCCTGACTGTGTGCCGCCTTCTGCCCTGCAGTGGGATGGGAACCTGCGTCTATGGCAGTACCACCAAGCTGAGTATTTCCAAGATGATATGCCAGAGTCTGAGAAATGCTCCAGTGCTCCCTCTCCGGTGTCCTGCCCATCTATGGCCTTTTCCTCGCTTCAGTAGATCTGACCTCCAGTTCCGTACAGGATGAACTCTCAACATATTCTCTGCCTCCTCCTCCCTTTTCCCTTCTGGGGAATATGTGGAGAAATGACTGGCATTGGGTAGTGAGAAAAAGAAGCCCAGGGTTGGAACCCAAGCTGAGCCCTGGAAAATCCACCCCACTGAGCTGAGTGATCTCCTCATGCATTCACACCCAGTCTGCTTGGGTCCCTATCTGTAGCCAGAGGTTGGCAGGGCTGCCATTATCAGGGGTGCAGCTCCTGCCAACAAGACAACTGCCTGACTGTTTTTAATCATGTGCTGATGTTCGGGATTGATCATAGCATAGATACCTGAGGCCAGGTCTAAACAGGCCTATCAGCCATGCCTTTGCCCAGGTCTTCGGACTGAAGCTTAGACTGGCCAACAGAGGGCCAGGTGTCCTGATCTTTCTTCCTGAGGTCTTTGGGGGAGGACAGGTAGGTAGCAGGGTTTTCTCAGTACCCTGGAGTGGGAACTCTGTCTTCTTTCATTTCTGGGTCTTGGGTTGAATAAGCTGTGGTGTGAGAGGTAGGAGTCTCCAGAAGCTGTATGTGGCCTGACATGGGCCAGGCCCTACTTGCCATGAGATTCCATCATGCTGGTGGCCAGCAGCCTCAACGAAGGAGGTTAAGCTAGGACTCCATTCATCTTCTCACTAGCTTTGCCTCTCCCAATAAATTGTCTCTGGGAACCTGGCTTAAAATCTGTGTCACTCTCTTTTCCCTATCTGAGGTCTTTCATCTTCACACTTCAAGGAAACAGGTTTTTTTTGGGGGGGGGGGGGGGGGCGGGGGGAATGCTGGAGAGATGGCTCAGTGGTTAAAGGGTGCTTACTGCTCTTGCATAAGACCCACATTCAGTTCCAAGCACCCACACCAGGCAGCTAACAACACTCACACCAGGCGACTAACTGCCTTTTGCTCCAGTCCCATGGGCTCCAATGCTATTTGGCCTCCATAGGCACCACTATGCACTTGGTGCACAAGAACTCACACAGGCGCACATACCCACACATAAATAATAAATCTCTAAAGTGGGTGTGGGAACACACAACCCTAGTACTTGGAGGTGAGGGCAGAAGGATCAAGGGTTCAAGGTCATCCTCAGCTATACAGTGAGTTCAGGCCAGAGTGAGCAACATGAGACCCTGTCACAGAAAAAGCTTCTGACAGAAGGTACAGTATAAGAGAAAACACCCCCTTGGTGCCCCTAGATACAAGCAAATAGAAAAACATTTAGTGAGGGTTTAGCAGGCTTTCCCTCACCCGCCTCGAAACCTTCCCTGTAGACCTGGAGCTAGACAATAAGCACGTTTTGTCAGAGCCCAGGAATGCCTGTGCCAGCCGTGCTGTGGAGCTGCTCCAGTATGTACAGGGGGTGGTACATGGATGCAGAGCCACAGAGAACCTGGCCAGCACCGGAGCAAACCAAACCCAAGGGCGATGCCATTAGACAGCAGTATCTAGCTCGTCCCCTCACGTCATGCTCTTCAAAGCTATTTTCAAGCCAGGGTATACACTTGCGGGGTGCTCATGAACCTTCACAGCCACAGAAGTTGAAGCAATCTTATTTTGAAGGGGGCCTCACTATGTTCCCTGGGCTGGTCTTGAACACCTGTGCTCAAGCAATCTTGCCTCATCTTCCTGAGTAGCCAGCATGGCAGATACATACCACCACACACCACCATGCTTGGCCACAAATAGGTAATATTTAAAAAAAAAAAAATAACTGTCTAACTGGAGAGATGGCTCAGAAGTTGTGTAGTTGTTCTTGCAGAGGACCTTGTTCAGTTCCCAGCATTCACGGGGCAGCTCAAAGCTGTCTAAAACTCCAGGAGATTTGGCACCCTCTTTGGACCTTCATGGGCTCCTGCACATGCATGGTATACATGCAATGGTATACATGCATACACTCAGATACGCATAGAAAAAAAATTTTTTTTTGTTTTTTTGTGTTGTTGCTGTTGTCGTTTTGTCTTTTTGAGACAGGGTCTCCCTGTAACCCCAGCTGGCCTGGAACTCACTATGGAGACCAGGCTGGCCTCAATTCACAAAGATCTGCCTGCCTCTGCCTCCCAAGTGCTGGGATTAAAGGCATGCACCACCACACCTGACTGGATAAAATTTTTAAGAATAACTGTCCAGGCCAGGCGTGGTGGCACACACCTTTAATCTGAGCACTCGGGAGGCAGAGACAGGCAGATCTCTGTGAGTTTGAGGCCAGCCTGGACTCCATAGTGAATCCAGGCCAGCTAGGGCTACAGGGAGACCCTGTCTCAAAAAGACCAAAAATAAAATAACTGTCCAGGGATGGCGAAATGGCTCAGTGGGTAAAAATACTTGCCACCAAGTGACAACCTGAGGTTGATTCCTAGAACCCACAAGGTAGAAGGAGAGAACCTACTCCCGCAAGGTGTCCTCCACATGCATACTGTGGTATGCCCCTGCCCCCCAACACACAAAATAAATGTTTAAAAATTTTTGAACTGTCCAGAGCTGAGGATACAGCTCAGTTGGTAGAATGCTTGCCTTACATGCAGGAAGTCCCCAGCACTGAATAAAACTGGATGTGGTGTTTGTCTATAATCTCAGCATTTAGGAGATGGAGGCAGAAGGAACAGAAGTTCAAGGTCTTAGCTACAGAGCAGTTTAAAGCGAGTCTGGGATATATGAGATACACACACACACACACATACACACATGCATGCACACACACAAAATTCTTCACATCTCACCTGCTCTTTCCATCCCTGTTCTAGTTCCCTTTCTGTTGCTGTGATAAAAACACTGATCAAAAGCAATTTAGGGGAGGAAAGGATTTAGGAGGCTTATACTTTCAGGTCACAATCCATCACTGCAGGAAGTCAGAGCAGAAACTCAAGCAGAAACTTAAAGGCAGAAACCATGGTGAACTGCTTGCTGCCTTGTTCATTGTCTCCATTTATTGTTTTGTTTTTTTGTTTTGAGACATGGTCTCACTATCTAGCCTGGCTGGCTGGGAACTCAGTATGTAGACCAGGCTGGCCTTGAACTCACAGAGCTCCACCTGCCTCTGCCTCCCAAATGCTGGGATTAAAGGTATTCACCACCACCGTGGTGCACGCCTTTAATCCCAGCACTTGGGAGGCAGAGGCAAGTGGATCTCCGAGTTCAAGGCCAGCCTGTTCTACATAGTGAGTTCCAGGACAGCTGTGGCTACAGGGAGACCCTGTCTCAAAAAAAAAGACCAAAGAAGAAAAAAAAAAGGTATTCGCCACCACAACTGACTTTACACTGGCTTATTTTTTTTAAAGATTTATTTTTATTTTCTATGTGTATGAGTGTTTTTCCTGTGTGCATGTAAGTGCAACACGTGCATGCAGTACCTGTAGAGGCCAGAAGAGGACACTGGAACTTCTGGAACTGGAGTTAACAGCTGTGAGCCACCATGTACGTGCTGGGAATGGAACCTCAGTCCTCTACTGGTAGAGATCTGTGAGATTGACACCAGCCCAGTTTACACAGAGTCCCAGGCCAGCTGGGGCTACAGGGAGACCTGTCTCAAAAAAAAAACAAAAAAAAAAAAAAAAAAAAAAAAAAAAAAAAACAGCAAGTGTTCTTTACTACTGAGCCATCTCTCTAGCCTCTCATTTTTTTCTTTTTTTTAATATATTTTTTTGCCTTATGTATAAATGTATTGCCTGAATGTGTGTAAATGCACTCATGTTGTACATTGCCCTCAGAGACCAGAAGAAGGCGTTGGATTCCCTGGAACTGGAATTACAAACAGTTGTTAGTCACCATGCAGGTGCTAGAAATTGAACTAGGGTCCTCTGCAAGAGCAGTCATGCTCTTAACCACTGAGCCATCTCTCCACCCCCACCCCCTCATTTTTCTTAATGTGTGTGTAAGTATATGTATACCACGTGTGCAGGTGCCCGTGGAGGCCAGAAGAGGGCACCAGATACCCTGGAATTCAAGTTACAAGCACACGTAAGCCACCTGAGGTGAGTGCTTGGAACCAAACTCAGGTCCTCCAAAAAAACTGCAAGTGCTCTTAATCACTGAGCCATCTCTCTAGCCCTTATTGGATCATCTTTAGCTAGCTTGCTTATGCAACTCAGAACCACCTACCCAGGAAATGATGCCACCCACAGTGGACTGGTCCCTCCTATATCAATTACCAATCAAGACACACATGCCCCCATACCCACAGGCCAATCAGATCTAGGAAATTCTTCAGTCAAGGATTCCCCTCAGATGTCAGTGACAAAGCTAATTAGGACAGTCCCTGCTGCCATTTCACCCCTAAGATAATGCTCATCTCTCCTAGAACTTGTGTTCTATGGTGCCACATGTAGAGACAAGATTGTTAGTACTTTCAGAGCCTCATCTGATCAAGGCCCCACAGAACACCCATTCTCAGACATTTCCATAAAGTCCTGTCAACAAATTACAAATGGTTGTACTAATCATTTACGTGCTACTATCAGTTATAATAGAGATTCAGTCCAGAAGAAAAAAAAATAACTCCTAGGGTTTTATGGTCACTAGAAGTTTTGTTTGCTTTTTATTTTTGAAACAAATTCTCACTTTTATGTAGCCCAAGCTGGCCTGGAACTCACTATGCTAATCAGACTGGCATTGACCTTGAGATGACCCTCCGGCCTCAGATTCCTGAGTGCTGGGATTACGGGAATGAGCCACCATACCTAGCTGTATATATATATTTTTTAATTATGTGGGTTTCTTTGCAAAGATGTAGTAAATCACCACTAAAAGACCATCAAGTTAAAGGCATATTAGGCTGAGTGTGGTAGGGCACACTATTAATGCCAGCACTTGGGAGACTAAGGTAGGAGAATTGTCACAAGTTCCAGGCCAGCCAGAGTAAGACCATCTCAAAAAAGAAAAAAGAAAAGGACTGGGGATGTAAGTCAGTTGGTAAAGAGCATAGCTCTGGGTTCCATCTCCAGTACTGCATCAAACTGGTCATGGGGCGGCCAGATGGTGCAGCAGATAAAAGCACTTGTGCAACCCTGACAGCCTGAGTTTGATCCCCAGAACCCAGTGAAAAGAGAGAACCAACTTCCAAAAGCTGTCCTCTCACCTCCACATGCACATCTGCACTCATAACAGTAATAAATAAAAATTAAAAAGAAACTAGGTGTGGTGGCACAAATTTTTAATCCCAGCACCCCAGAGGCAGAAGCAGGAGGATCTCTGTGATCACGACTGAGTCCCAGGCCAGCTGGGCCTGGCTGTTGGGAAAACCTGTCTCAAAAAATACAGTAAATGCTGGGTGTGGTGGCACACACCTTTAATCCCAGCACTTGGGAGGCAGAGGCAGGCGGATCTCTGTGAGTTCCAGGCCACCCTGGTCTACATTGTGAGTTCCAGGACAGCTGGGGCTACAGGGAGACCCTCTCAAAAAAATTAATTAATTAATTAATTAAATAAATAAAATAAAATAGCTGGGGGGAGGGGTGGTGGCAGCAATGCATGCCTTTAATCCCAGCACTTGGGAGGCAGACACAGGCAGATCTCTATGCCTTCGAGGCCAGCCTGGTCTACATAGTGAGTTCCAGGCCAGTTGGAACTACAGGGAGATCCTGTCTCAAAAAGACAAAAATAAATAAAAAATAATAAATAAATAAATAAGTAAGTAAAATGAAATTTTAAAAAATTCAGTGGGCATAGTGCCACATGCCTATAGTCCCAGCACTCAGGCACTTAAGAGGTGGATACACGAGGATCAGAAGTTCAAGATTATTCTTGGCTACATGGCAAGTTTGAGGCCAGTCTGGGAAATATGAGACGCTGTCTCAAAAAAAAAAAAAAAATGGAATAGAAAAGGAAATAAGGGTTGAGGGACACTGGGGATATGCTCAGTGGTGATGTACTTGCCCACCATGGTTAAGACCCTGTTTGGTTTTCCTAAAGTCACATCTGGGCCCAGAACATGGGCTTGTTCTTGCTTGTTCCTTTCACTACTTCGTGGGCTTCCACTACTCTGAAGTCCCACCACCAGCTTTGAGGAATGAGAAAAGATGACAGGCGGTCTGCTAGCAAGTAAAAGAGCCTGCCTGGATAGGCCACCCTCCACTCTTCTGCTTTAGACCCAGTGATCCGGCTGAGAGGCCAAAGTTTGTGTGAACCATGAGACTCAGGGTACCTGATTAGAGGGCAGACTTAAGGTTTTTTGTTTGTTTTGTTTTTTGTCTTTTTGAGACAGGGTCTTCCTGTAGCCCCAGGTGTCCTGGAACTCACTATGTAGACCAGGCTGGCCTTGAACTCACAGAGATCTGCCTGCCTCTGC
This sequence comes from Nannospalax galili, assembly GCF_000622305.1. Classification (NCBI taxonomy): domain Eukaryota; kingdom Metazoa; phylum Chordata; class Mammalia; order Rodentia; family Spalacidae; genus Nannospalax; species Nannospalax galili. The sequence goes on along the minus strand of NW_008343597.1, from coordinate 476,674 downwards.
TTCCTGAGTGCTGGGATTAAAGGTGTGCGCCACCATGCCCAGCAGACTTAAGGTTTTGATGGATGCCAGACTGGGAACTTTTTTTCCTAGAATCCTTTCCACCTGTCACCTAAACATAGACTTGCTCTCTAGAGCTCTGAGCACCCAGCCTGAGCCACCACCATCTCATTTTGAATGCCTTTCTTAGGCACTCGAATTTTACCTGTTGATTATAATCAAACACAAACAGCGCCCCAACTGTGTGACACAACCACCAATTCACACAGTCATTCTGGGACCAACTAGCCCTTTAGAGCCCCTCCATCTAGATAGGAGCTGGAGCTTAGCTAAGCTGCTGAAGTCATCCTGCACTGAGGTGGAGAGCAGCTAATATGTCTACCCTTGACCTAAGGTGGACAGTGCTGATGATGATAAGATAGACGCTGCTGGTTTGTTTTTAATGACTTCTAAGATTTGGTTGGTTTTATGACTCAGATTTCCTTGTGGGACAAAAACATGCTAGAGTTGAGGGGTGAGCAGAGGGGCTTCAGTTGGCCAAAATAAGACAGGCAGGCTCAAGCAGGCTGGGGACAAGGACAGCCCTGACCGGCAGGCCTGGCCCTGAGACATGAAATAGAATGTGGATGGAGCTGAGGACACTGCTAACAGCAAAGGACACAGGCTGTGTCAGGACACACTTCCACAAACCCAGGACCAGGACCGAGCTGATGTGTCAGCCCTCACCCTGGCCCCTGGCTGCCCCCCGCCCCTCTCCCCCGCCTGCCAGCTGCCCTGTGTCTGTAACACCTGTCACTGCCTATCCTTGTCTGAGAGGGGGGTATTAGCCCCTCCTCAGTCGACCAGCAGAGCAGGCAGTTAAGTGGGGAGGGGAGGGAACATGGAGCGGGGGCCTGTGGTGGGGGCAGGGACAGGGGCCGGGACCCGAGTCCGGGCACTGCTGGGATGCCTGGTCAAAGTACTGCTCTGGGTGGCCTCTGCCTTGCTGTACTTTGGGAGTGAACAGGCCGCCCGCCTCCTAGGCAGCCCCTGCTTACGGCGCCTCTACCATGCCTGGTTGGCAGCTGTGGTCATCTTCGGGCCCCTTCTGCAGTTTCATGTCAACTCTCGGACTATCTTCGCTAACCACGGCAACTTCTTCAACATGTGAGTCCACCCAAGACCATGGGAGCTGGCTGCCTACACTCGGATCCCAGCTTCTTTCTTCAGGCTTCTGTTCTCCTGCCAGTCTGAGCACTAAAAATAGCCTAGGGGGTGGAGAAGGTCAAGGGGAAGGGGGAGGGGAAGAGAGCCTGGGGGTGCGGGGGAAGCAAGGAGAAAGACTGAAGAGGAAATGTGGACCCCAGATTGCGGAGTGGTCCTCTCAGGAGATGGCAAAGTTGAGGTGGCAGGGGGTGTAAAGGACATCGGGAAAGAACTAGAAATGTGTGGGACACGAGACAGCAGTGCTGGGCACACAGACCGGGGTGGGAAGATGATGGGACGTTGGGACTCGCGGGGGGCGGGGGGGCGTCTTACTAGCCTTCTCTCTTCCTGCCCACAGAAAGTTTGTGAATTCAGCGTGGGGCTGGACGTGCACCTTCCTGGGGGGGTTTGTGTTGCTGGTTGTGTTCCTGGCTACACGACGTGTGGCAGTGACCGCCAGGCACCTGAGCCGACTGGTGGTGGGGGCAGCTGTATGGCGGGGAGCTGGCCGGGCTTTCCTGCTCATTGAGGACCTGACTGGTTCCTGCTTTGAGCCTCTGCCCCAGGGCCTGCTGCTCCACGAGCTGCCTGACCGCAGGAGCTGCCTGGCCGCCGGCCACCAGTGGCGTGGCTACACTGTCTCCTCCCACACCTTCCTGCTCACCTTCTGCTGCCTACTCATGGCTGAGGAAGCAGCGGTGTTTGCCAAGTACTTGGCCCACGGGCTACCAGCTGGCGCCCCGCTGCGGCTTGTCTTCCTACTCAACGTGTTGCTGCTGGGCCTCTGGAACTTCTTGCTGCTCTGCACGGTCATCTATTTCCATCAGTACACTCACAAGGTGGTGGGTGCTGCAGTGGGCACCTTTGCCTGGTACCTTACTTATGGCAGCTGGTATCATCAGCCCTGGTCTCCTGGAAGCCCAGGTCATGGGCTCTTCCCTCGAGTTCGCTCCAGCCGCAAGCACAACTGAAGGAAATAAAACCACCGTCAGGCCTGGCTCTGGCTCCTCTTATTCTTTGGGGGCCTGGAAAGGGTGGGAAATGTAAAAATAGGGTCTGACAGACATGGAATTCCTTCCTCAACCATCTCTTGCTGTCATGGATCTTGAATGTCCTTTTTAGAGGGTCTGTGTATGCTTATTTATTTAGCAACTGTTTATTGAGCCAAGCATAATTCTATGCTGTGTGAAACAAGGTTTCTGCTGTGTGGAGGTATATGAGCTACTGGAGAAAGCAAGTGAGAAACAGCTCGCAAATACCGGAATGGTGTTTACAGACACCGTGCTACCGTGCATGTGCCTTTATATAAATCAACACATTTAGAAGCCCAAGAGATGGCTCAATAAGTAAAGTGCTTGCTATGCAAGTATGAGGACCTGAGGTTGGATCCCCAGCACTCAGGTAAAAAGAAAGCCACACAGCATGCACCTGTTATCCCAGTGCTGTGGAGCTAGAAATGGGAAGTTTCCTGGGGCTTGCGAGCCAGCCAGTCTAGCCTAACCTGAGCTCCAGGTTTGGTAAGAGACCTCTTTTCAACAAATAAGGTGGAAAAGAGATTGAGGAAGACACTGAACATTCACTTCTGGCTTTCACAGACTCATGAGCATGTTCAGACACACACACACACACACACACACACACTACACTCATTAACACATTTAGTCCTCATGAAAGCAACATTATGAGGTGAGTTTCGTAGTGTTCCTATTGTACAGTTGGGAAAACTGAGGCACGGAGGTTAAAATAATTTGTTCACAGTTAACAGAGGAGCTATGACTACAAACCTAGGCAATGAAGGTGAATTGTCTTGTGCCCTAAACCAGGAATTGGGAAACGACTGCCCCTCTGTGGCCAGTTTTTGTAAGGCCTGAAAACTAAAACTAGCTTTCACAATTAAAAAATATATATATATATTTATTATTTTTATTTTATGTGTATGAGTGTATTGCCTGCATGTATGTGAGTGCACCCGTGTCGTGCAATGCCTCGGAGGTCAGAAGAGGGCTTTGGATTCCCCTGGAACTAGAGTTAAGGATGGTTTGCAGCCGCCATGTGGGTGCTGGGAATTGAACCCAGGTCCTTTGCAAGAGCAGTTAGCGCTGAGCCATCTCTCCAGCCCCTATTTATTATTTTAATGTGTATGAGTGTATTGCTTGCACATATGTAAGTGCACCCATGTTGTACAATGCTCATGGAAGTCAGAGGAGGGCATTGGATCCCCTGGAACTGGTGTTATGGATGGTTGTTAGCCACCATATGGGTGCTGGGAATCAAACCCAGGTCCTCTGCAAGAGTAGCCTCTTAACTGCTGAGCCATTTCACAATTGTTTTTAAAATTTTGAAAAAATTCAAAGAATATTTCTTGACATGTGGAAATTATATAAAACTCAAAATCTAGTATGCAAAAGTAAAGTCTTATTGAAACCTAGCCACATTAATTCATTTTCATGGGTCGCTTTTCCATCACAGTGGCAGAGCTGAGTAAGTGCTACAAAAACTGTAAAGTCCTCCCCCTGAAAATGAAATAGCTATCATCTGACCCCTACAGAATAACTTTACTCTGCCTTGGTTTAAATCACATTATCCTGTCTCGAAGCTAAACAAAAAACTGGCTAATAACAGACAAATGTTATGAAGATACTGAAACAGGCTGATTTGTAATAGACCTGGTGGGAAGGTACTTTATGGAGAGTGATGAGAAGACAGTCTGAAATTTGACATGTAAGCAGGGAACTGATTGAGGCCATCCAGGGGAAGAGTGTTTCAGGTTCTCCAAGGGCAAAGACCTCGAGGCGGGAAAGAACACTACCTACAAGTGTTTGCATGTGTAATGAATAAGGGGGAAAGGAAGACAGCCACTTTGAAGGGACGGGTGTCAAGCAGACTGTGAAAAAAAGCTCTTCCGATTTTATACTGGTGACCTGAATCCCCTGCTCTGGGAGAGCAGGTTATAGAGGAGCCAGGGAGCCAGGTGTGCCACAACGGCCCTGGGGCGAGCCTTAGGGATGGTGCCGGCATCTGAGTATTTTTGTGGGTCAGGATATGCCCATGCAGCCAGGGACCGCGCTGGCAAGGCTAAGACACGGAGCCCAGGTCCTGCTCCAGATCAGACAGGATGGAAAACCTCCTAAGGCTTATCGAGAGCAGGTTATAGAGGAGCCAGGGAGCCAGGTGTGCCACAACGGCCCTGGGGCGAGCCTTAGGGATGGTGCCGGCATCTGAGTATTTTTGTGGGTCAGGATATGCCCATGCAGCCAGGGACCGCGCTGGCAAGGCTAAGACACGGAGCCCAGGTCCTGCTCCAGATCAGACAGGATGGAAAACCTCCTAAGGCTTATCGTTGTCCTGGCCCTAGCAGAAGAG
>NW_008343597.1:453729-472040 GCF_000622305.1 Nannospalax galili | reverse complement strand
GGGGGGCAGACAGTGGGAGGTGGGGCTGGGGAGGGCAGAGGCAGAGGCAGCAGGCTTGCCAGTCCAGAGCCAGGCCGAGATGCAAACGCTGCCAGGCAGGCTGTGGGAGGCGGGCACCGGGGCAGGGCGGGGAGACACGGGCACCCGGCGGAAACGATAGCATCGGCCCTCCTCCGCGGCCCGCCCCCCGCCTTTCAGTGTGCTGTCCCCGCCTCCTCCAGTCCCTCCACTCCCCGTACCCAGGAAGGCCGTGTGGGTTTCGAGCTCTGCTTTCGCTTTCCCTTCCTGGTACCCACTCCTGGCTCCTCGTGCGGTGCTCGGCCCCCGGCCCCAGCCATGGCCACGCTCAGGGTCCAGCCTGAAGCCCAAGCCAAGGTGAGCCCTGCGGATTCAAAGTGTGTATGTGGGAGGAGGCATTAGAGAGGCGTGGCGCGGAAAAGATGGGGGCTCCCGAGACCTGTCCCTACCCTGCACCTGAGCAGGGGTCAGCTAGCCAAACCTACAGGCCCGAGCACTTGATCCCCTGGGTGTTGGTGAGACGGCTGTGGTTCAGCGGGGTGAGGTGAAGCCGAGAGCTGGTGTGAAGTCTGCTGGCCTGGGGCCCGGGCCACCCAGCCCGGGAGTGGGACTTGCCCCTGACACTGCTTCCTTGTGATCTTAACCTCAGAAAGGGCACCTGGACGCACTGCGCAAGACACTCTGCCTCTGCCCTTTGGCAGACGGTGTTCTTATCCCTCCTTGCACAACCCAGGTGACTCCAGAGATGAAATACTCATTGGCCACCAGGAAATGTCCTTATCCCCAAAACCACCACCCACCCCACCCCCATCCACTCCACTCTCCCTAGATCCAGCTGTACTGAAAGGTACTCCACCACCCCAGGCCACCCTTCACAGGACCATCTCACCTTCTTCAGGTGTGGCCTTAGAGGGATCCACTCCTCCTGTGTCAGGCCCTACACAACCGTCAGGGAACTGACCTTAAATGAACTAGCCTTAAGAGCCTTAAAGTCAGGTTTCTGAAGGGTTGCCTGTGCCCCACAGGTGGATGTGTTTCGTGAAGACCTGTGTAGCAAGGTAAGACTGCCCTCACCAGCACCCCCACCTTTACCTAGCTCCTGCTGATCTGCCCTCTTCTCCTGCTGGGAGTGAGCCCTGACTTCACCGCCTAAGAAAGGGCATTTGATCCTGACCCTATCCTCCACTACCTCACACACAGACAGAGAACCTACTTGGGAGCTATTTCCCCAAGAAGATTTCTGAGCTGGATGCATTCTTAAAGGTACTGGGGCCAAGCAAGGAGCCAAGAGGAGACTGGGGGTGGACTGAGAGCGAGGTGAGAGGGACACCCTCATCTCCAGCCCCTCCCTCACTATACACCAGGAGCCGGCTCTCAATGAAGCCAACCTAAGCAATCTAAAGGCTCCACTGGACATCCCAGTGCCTGATCCAGTCAAGGAGAAAGAGAAAGAGGAGCGGAAAAAACAACAGGAGGTAAGCTGGGAGATCTGGGAGGAGGGGCCCAACCCTAGGGAAAGTCAGCCCTAGTCCTGTCGCCCATGAGCTACTCCCGCCCTACAGAAGGAAGACAAGGATGAAAAGAAAAAAGGGGAGGATGAAGACAAAGGTACTTGAAATTAATGTGCTGGGAAAAGGCTTGGGCCACTCCACAGGAACTCCTAAAGAGTTCTGTTCTACTCTCCCTTTCCCATCCTCGAAGTCATTAACTGAATCTTCGCATTGCGTATTGTACCCTCTAGGTCCTCCTTGTGGCCCAGTGAACTGCAATGAGAAGGTCGTGGTCCTCCTACAGCGCCTAAAGCCCGAGATCAAGGATGTCATTGAGCAGCTCAATCTGGTGAGCCCTGCCACTTCCACCCCCAGGCTTCAGGTCAAACCCTTTGTCCTCTTGGTCTCTGCCAATTATGGCATGACACCTGCCAGGTTCTAGGAGAGAGTCTAGTGAGCCAGCAGTTGCCTGAGGCTCAAGATGGACCTGGCGTCCCTCCACCCACTTTGGGCAGAGATATGAACCTGGATAGTGGGATATGTGGCAGGGGGATGGGGAGGAGGTGTGATTAAAGCCTTGATACCATTCCTTTCCTCCCAGGTCACTACCTGGTTGCAGCTACAGATACCTCGGATTGAGGATGGGAATAATTTTGGAGTGGCTGTCCAGGTAAGAACACTGCCCCCTCATTCTCTAGTCCTCCAATGCAGCTCTTGTATCCTTCCAACCCCCAACTTTCTTTCCTCAGGAGAAGGTGTTTGAGCTGATGACCAACCTTCATACCAAGCTGGAAGGCTTCCATACTCAAATCTCTAAGTGAGTGACTGGCCACTGTACACCCACCCACACCTACTCTCTTTGTTTTGGGACAGGCCTGGGCTCCCTCCTTTTCCTACTATATACAGACCACTTCCACTTTTCGTAGGTACTTCTCAGAGAGGGGTGATGCGGTGACGAAGGCAGCCAAGCAGCCCCATGTGGTAGGTGAGGCCCAGGTCAGGGTGAACCGGGGAAGACAATTCAAATCAGGTCTGACCCTGAGTTTCCACAGGGGGATTATCGGCAGCTGGTACATGAGCTGGATGAAGCAGAGTACCGGGACATACGACTGATGGTCATGGAGATCCGTAATGCTTATGTGAGGAGTAGGACAGGGGTGGGCAGAGGCACCTATCCCAGACCACCCACTTTCTGACCCAGCAGGCATGGGATGGAGGATGACAAAGATCAGCCTTTCCAGAGCTAGAAATGGGACACAGAACCACTGGGGGCCCATGGCTGACTCCCACTCCTCCATGGTCCTATAGGCTGTGTTATATGACATTATCCTGAAGAACTTTGAGAAACTCAAGAAGCCACGTGGAGAAACAAAGGGGATGATCTACTGAGTGCCTCCTCTCATTCTGTGATGGCTACAGCAGAGACCTGCCTGCTTCTCACCAGGCACTCCACACTTTACCCTACCTTCCTCCTGCTGGGGTTTCTCCCTCACTTTGCCTCCCAAACACAATAAATATATCACTGCCCACCAGCCTATCTCTTTATTGGATTCTGATCCTCCTGGCTCAGGCATTTGCATTCGTGGGACCAACCCATTGGGTGATTTGCGTGTTGAGCTGCTGATTTGTCCAGTCCTGCCGAATGTCATCAAGGTGGCAGTCAAAGTCCACAAGGTGCTGGTGGGCCCGGCCTTCCAACAGTGCTCCCACCATCTGCCGTGACTCTTCCCAATCTCTCCACATCACTCTGACATTTAAAAAAAAAAAAATCATAGCAGTCAAACAGTGAGCTAGATACAGACTTAACAAAGGTTCTATCTAGAGAAAAAGTTTTGATGGAGGACCAAGGACAAAGGAGGCCCAGGAGTCTTGGGCTTCCAAGAACGGACAGAGGTAAGGGGCACTCACAAGTTCTTGTCCTTGGGTACCCAGCGAGGACCTTGGCTCTCCAGGACGATGACTGGAGGTACACGAGGCTGAGTTACCAGTTTCTTATTATCCAACTGGGTAGACAAAAGGCAGGTGAGAGTTTTAAGGATCCTTCTCCCTATGTTTCTCCACCTCCCCACTCTATAAAGCCCAAGCCTCACCATAATAAGTACTGCATCAGGGAAGAATTCTGCAATTCGCCCAGCAATTTTCAAGGCCAGGGGCCCAGGGCTGTGTAGAGGGAAGATCAGAGGAGTGAGGCGCCGACTGTGGGCAGACCCAGTCCATCTGAGGTGGGCCTCCCATGTCTCATAGATGTGGGTACAGTTGTAGCCTTTCCCTGAAGCTGCCCTGGGGGTGATGGGCCTGCTTGATGCTTGATGGATGATAGCTTCATGCTTGAGTGCTGTGGGAAACGTGCTCAGATATTGCTGGTGAGAGCAAAAAAATCAAAGGTGGGATTTGGGGAAGGTAGTTTTGCTTAACTATCCAAATTAAAACCAAGAAATTACATTTATAAGGAATATACTGTGTGGGGCAGGATGGCACAGGTCTTTAATCCCAGCACTCTGGAGGCAGAGACAGCAGCAGAGGCAGGTGGATCTCTGTGAGATGGAGGCCAGCCTGGACTACATAGTGAGTTCCAGGTCAGCTGGGGCTACAGGGAGACCCTGTCTCAAAAAAACAAAGAACTTATTGGGTAGAAGGAAGGGGACCAGCAAGAAGGGGGCAAGAGAACAGGGTAGGATACTAGGGGAAGGGACAATTAAGAATAAAGTATGTGCCGGGCGTGGTGGCACACGCCTTTGTTCCCAGCACTGGGGAGGCAGAGGCAGGTGGATCTCTGTGAATTTGAGGCCAGCCTGGTCTACATAGAGAGTTCCAGGCCAACTGGGGCTACAGGGAGACCCTGTCTCAAAAAAGACCAAAAAAAAAAAAAAAAAGTATGAAAATGCCACAGTGAAACCTTTTACTTTGTATGCTAACTTAAAAACAATTCTTGGGACTGGAGAGATGGCTCAGCAGTTAAGAGCATTGACTGCTCTTGCAGAGGGCCTGGGTTCAATTCCCAGCACCCACATGGCAACTGCAAACCATCCTTAACTTCAGTTCCAGGGAATCCAAAGCCCTCTTCTGACCGCCGAGGCATTGCACGACACTGGTGCACTCACTTACATGCAGGCAATATACTCATACACATAAAATAAAAACAACAAATTTAAAAAAATCATTTGTTAAAAAAACACAATTCTTAAAGAATTTACTATAATAATAGGACCGTCTCTGAAATTAAAAATTGGAGATAACTTCAATGCTTAAGGCATTAATTATAGTATGTCCATATTCACACTATACGGTTGTTGGGATAAAATAGATCTCTTGATGTAGAGATGGAAAGATATCAAATATCTATTATGTGAGGGGAGGAGCAAATTACAAAATAGATCTAACTGATCTAAATGCATTTGATGTGTGTGTTCTATGTATCACATATGCATATAAAGTGGAAGTTTTTTAAAGTTGCTGACTGCGCTTTCTCTGTTCCTACAGCACTTGGAGAGTACCTCAGTTAAGATCAGTCTGTAATGTGGAAATGTGCAGCTGCCTCACCCACTGCAGCTCCTCCTGGGCAAGACCCTGTCACACTCATCTTTGATATCTTCTCAGTCCAGGACTCAGTTTAGTGCCTTGGTTCATTTGCACCCCATCCACACCGTCCATAATTCTCTGCCTTCTGCCTCTGGGTCCTCCACTCACCTCTGGTCATCCAAAGCTGCATTGGCGTGGTAGTAACCGGCTACCACTAAACCGGCCTGTGCGCCCCATACATCCACCTGTCATGAAAAAGAGATCATCAGTAACTAAATGGTGCCACTGGCTTTGTGGGCGCACACTGCTGCCAAGGGGCTACGAAGGGATCTGGGCTAAGGGTTCTAGAGGGTTGGCGGGACGAGGGGGGCTGTGGCGCGCGGGGTTCCAGCGCGGGCACCTGGTTGAGCGCGACCTCCAGCATGACGGACAACGCCAGGTGGCTGTGGAAGAGGGGCACACAGTCAGTGAGGCAGAGGCACGCTCCGGAGCGCGGCGTGGGGGCCAGCAGCAGCCCGTTGACCGCAGCGTGCGGGTACCGAGCTGCGTGCAGGCACATCTTCCCGTAGGCCCGGGCGGAGATCTCCACCTCCCCCATTGCGAGCCCCGCCTGTCCGCGCGCAGCAAACCCGATCAGTGCCGCTTCCCCACCACGGCCAACGAGCTAGGCCTTGCCCGGTGCCCTGTGACCTCCGTCGGCAGCCAAGCCAGCGGTCCAGCAGTCAAGACTCGGCTACCGAGCTCCGCCTCCTCCGGCCTCTCCCGGGCAGGCCTCGTCTGCGCCTGCTCCGGCGGTGCCCTCCCGGAGCCCAGCCTCCGCAGTGCTCTTTGATTCGATAGGGCTAGAGGTTCTCAGTTTGTCCAATCCAAAAACTTAAATTTTGTTTTGCCCCGCCTTTCCCTAGAAAGAATTGGAAAGACTACAAAATGGCAAAGAAAGGAAAATAGCCCCTACGTTCATTCCCTGGGTTGCCTGACCTCTGCTTTGTTTTGTTGGGTTTGGGGGGACAGGGTCTCAGGTAGCCCAAGATGGCTTCAAACTTAATGAACCTTTTGCTTCCATCTCTCAAGCGAAAGTGCTGGGGTTACAAACCATAAGCCACCACATCCACTTCCCGACTTAAGCAAGTGATTGTAGGTAGGCTCTCTGGTTTGCCTGCCCTGTCCGCCCCCACAGGCTTCTGACCCAGCCAGCTAGGTGGAGGGCTAGCCCACGGTTGGAGACAAAGCCGACCTCCTTGCTCCTACTGTAGAACGAGTGGATCTGCATGGTAGACTAGATCTCTCACTTAGCCTTACCTTTCCAACTGCAGGTAACTAACCTTTGGCTTCCTTAATGAACCTTTAATGTAACTAAAAGGCCATGACCCTTGAAGGATTAAAAAGATATGGGCTCCGACTTCCAAACTGTCAAGTGCTATGAAGGGCATTCTTATCTCATATTTTAAAACAGAACAAGGCCCTGTATTAAAGAGCAGTCCTTCAGAGTCTATAGCAAACAGCACAGCAGAGGAATCCGTCTCTACCACAGATGTGAATCTGCTGGGTGTGGTGGTGCATACCTGTAACCCCAGCACTCAGAAAGTGGAGGAAGGAAGATCAGGAGTCAAGGCCAGCCTAGCCTATGAAACCTTATCTTAAAAATAAAATAAAATAAATTTTTAAATCACTTAAATCCCAGCAGATATAAAGACAGAAACTGGCCAAGGAAAGGGACAAGAGACAAAAATGTTAGACAAATTATCCTCCCAGTAATGCCCTGTGGTACATTTCAGTGTGACGCCTCCGGAGGACTCTTCCTGCATGTCAGCCCTGAGAAACCCAGGTAACCTCACTCTCCTTCCAGGCTTGCTCTGAGCACCACAACTGTTCCTTTCTGTATTCCCACACCTCAGCCACAAAGATTCCCAGTCTATCCGAAGCCTGATTCCTCCTCTAACGGCTCAGTTCAAATACCACGAGATCAGCAGATGGAAATACCCTTGTGAAATTCCAAACTGTGGGTTACCTTCATGGCTGACAAGACATGCAAACGTCTACCCTGTTCTTTAAGAGGATCTGTCAAGAACAAGATGGACCTCAAATTCATTTTTGCCTTCCTGGCACCCTTTCCCACCTCCACTATCATCTTCACCGAGAGTGTATAGACACAGGTGGTTCTCAATAAATGCTCTTTGAATGAATGACACACAGCAGAGGTAATCCACACAAAGTTTAAGTATTTATTTTCCTTATAGTCTTGAGCTCAGTACATAGATGGCTTTTCTTCACCCTTTGGGTTGACAATTTTCTCTAAGTTGCTGCTGATGATATGATAAAGCTCAGCCTGGAAGAAGGCCATAAGAACAAGAGTTAGGTTCTTGGATTCCCCTCCCCTTCCATCCACCTCTCTCAGAAGCTTATTCTACACTCACATAGAAGGCCCTCAGGTCCAGCACCATGGCCCTGAGCTCCCCATAGGCTGCTTCATCTCGCTCATGAACCAAGGCCCGGTAATCCATCTGAGATGTAGGAGGCAAAGCTGAGTCAGCACCATGGGAGTTTGGAGCATTAATCTTGTTTCCTCATACAGAGACTAGGTAACTTGAAGAGCCCCACCTCAGCACCAACAAATGAGATGACAAAGAATTAAGTAGAGAAAAGCGTCAAGGATACTGAAGCCCTAATCAGTTTTTCTTTTTGGCTTAATAGTCTCCACATTTTGCAAGTCATAAAAAAGACGAGGGAGGACCTTTTCTCCCCACTCCAATCCCACCCCAGCCAGCCTCAGCTCAAAGACTGATGGATTATGCACTCACTACATGGGTCTCCTTGGAGGCCTTGGCCACAGCATCCCCACGTTCGGAGAAGTACCTGCCAGAAGTAAGGGAAGCACCACCGAAATGTGTGTTCAAAGAGAAGTACATCCACAGCCTCCCCCAAGTCTCCCATCATTCTGACAGAACTGCTGGCTTCAGGAATCGTGCAGAAGTGCCCCTGTAGCCCCCTGTGGGGCCTGTAGCTGCTCTCACTTGGAAATGGTTGTCTGGAAGGCTTCTGCTTTGGTCTTGACGGCATTCACTCTCTCCAGCACCTTCTCCTGTGGTAACACGAGAGGCAAAGACTCCATCTCCTCTCCCCCTACCATCTCCCTCCTCCTAGTCCATGTCTCCTTTCTATTTCTCACTCCCAAGTCTCTTCCCACTCTGTGTCTTCAGTCACACAGTTCTTACTTGAATTGCCACCCCAAAATCATTTCCATCCTCAATCTTGGGGATCAGATGCTGGATCCATGTGATCACCTGTATTAAAGGGAGCAATCAGTCAAGGAATCTACCGGATTCCTCCTATTATACTACTTCTTAACAACAGCCTTATCTAACTGAGCATTCATTATGTGCCAGGTACTATGAATTGTCTCATTTAATCATCAGTAATCTTCCAAAGCATATATTATTACTGTACCTATTTAACAGACGAAACAAGCAAACATAGAATGTCTAAGAGAGCTAAATGATAGAATCAGGATTTGAACCTTGTTTCTTTCTTGAACTCATACTTTTTTAAAAAAATGTTTATTTTTATTTTATGTGTAAGAGTGTTTTGCCTACATATATGCAAGTGTACCATGCGTGTGCAATGCCTGAAGAAGACAGAAAAGGGAGTCAGATCCCCTGAAACTGGAGTTAAGGATAGTCATTGGCCACCGGGTGCTAGGAACCCAACCCAGGTCTCCTGGAATAGCAGCAAGAGCTCTTCACTGCTGAGCCATCTCCAGTCCCAGGCTCATACTTTTTTTTTTTTTTTTTCCGGTCTTTTTTTTTTTTTGAGAACAGGGTCTCCCTATAGCCCCAGCTGGCCTGGAACTCACTATGTAGAACAGGCTGGCCTTGAACTCAGAGATCCACCTGCCTCTGCCTCCCAAGTGCTAGGACTAAAGGCGTGTGCCACCACACCCAGCTGGTCATACTTGCTTTTGATTTGTTTTTTGAGACAGAGTCTCTGTGTAGCCCCAGCTGGCCTAGAACTGGATACACCGACCAGGCTGGCCTTGACCTCACAGAGATCTGCCTGCCTCTGCCTCTGGAGTGCTGGGATTAAAGGTGTGTGCCACACCTGGCCAGGCTCATACCTTTAAACCACCCACAGTATCACATAACCCCCACTGTATACCTAATAAATAGATTCTAAGATCATAGAAATGGATACAGTGTAGTCTCTCATTTTGGGGCTGCTATTGTGATACCAGAGGTCGAGCAAAATGAGAAGAACCAAGGGTAGCTAAACCCAAAGGAAGATGATGCAGTGGGCAGTGCTTGTTGTGCACACAGGAGGACCTGAATTCAGATTCCCACACATGCTAAAAGCTAGGCACAGTGGGGCAAGTCTATAACTCCAGTGTTGGGAGGGGCATACACAAGCAGATCCTGGGGGTCTCGCTGGCCAGCCAGTCTAGCCAAAATAACAAGCTCCAGGTTCGGTGAGAAACCCTATCTCAAAAAGTAAGGCGGAAACCAACAGAGGAAGACTCCTGACATTAACTCCACACATGCATGCACTGGCAAGTACACCTGCACATGTACACACCAACACACATGAGCACACACAGTTAAAAAATAAACCTGAGGCACGTAAAGAAGTTTCCTTATTTGAGACTAGGATGAAAGACCTGCATCTCTGGAGCTCTCAACCTTGCCTTGCCCTCCTTCGCTTCACACCACCACCACCCCAGTTCCCAGGCTTACCAGAATGCACTTCTCTTTGAGAGTCCAGACTTCTGGCTTAACCACAGTGAGCAGGGCCAGAAGCTTCTCATTCCCCGGGAGAAAGCCACACTTCGGGACTATAAGAAAGAGGGGATCCAGGCCTTTTTGTTATCCCAGGTCAGGGTGCCATTTTCCTTTGCCTCCCTAGTCACCCAGATACCCATTACCTTCTTTCTTCTCCTGCTTATCTGTTTCCATCTAAGATAAAGGCAGGAAACACAGCTTCAGAAAACTCATGGAGGGTTATCTTCTCCGCTGAGTTTATAGTCTAAGCTCTACACCCTCAGTGCCTCACCTCATCATCCTTGGGTGGGGGATCTGGAATAGGGATGTCCAGTGGAGCCCGGAGGGAGGTCAGATCAGCCACATTGAGGGAGTCCTCCTGCAAAGTTCACTCTCAGTCACTCCCCAGCCTCCTCCTCTCACCCAGGACCACAGCCTTCCCTCCACATATTCCATCTCCTCTCTCCCTCCCAACCTAGGCTGGAGCTTTGCACCTGCATGCTGACATGAGTTGCTGGCTAGAGAGGACAGGTGGTGGGGAAAGTGGAGACGATTCCACACCACTCACCTGCAAGAGCTGACTCAGGGATAGGATTTTCTGTGGCAAGAATTTGCAGAGGAAGTCATCCGCCTATGGGTTACAACAGTAATCATAGATGTCCAATGAGATGTATGAGAAATGTGCCTTAGACATCACTGAGTCCAAGATTCACAAATGAGGAATTGAAGCCCTGAAAATAAAGGGACTTACCCAATATGGTATATGGTTCAGATTTACCCAATTTGGTATATGGCAGGACTAAGGTCAGGACTATGGTGTTACAACTTTGGGAGCCATATCTTTCCCTCCCGATCAAAAGAAAGTAGGGGAAGGGGCAAAGGGCATTGGCATTCTAAGAGCGTACAGCAAGCAGAAACCGATTATTAGTTCACCTTGAATGAGCTTGATAAGGTAAGACCAAGTCTAGGATGAGTTCGGGGGTTACTTGGAGGTTGTGACTCTCAAATACTGCACTAAGATTCTCGGTCAAACTGCACGAATTCAAAGGCTTACCTCCTGGAAAAGATTTTGTCTGAAGACATCCACCTGCACAGAGAGTAGGAACCGGATGCTAGGTAAGGGTTTTGTGTGTAAAGAGTAAGATCCCACCCCCCGCCAACAGGGTGCTCTAACTGTAGCTCAGTCCTTTCCAACAAGCCAGATTTCCCTGGAAGACCCTGCTCAGACTGGCTAGAGGGCAGGACACTAGGAATCCCTCCGCAAAAGTGAAAGCCCTAAAGAAAGAGAAGACAGACCGAGAGTTCTCCGGCACCACCTTGAGGCCCGGGAGCACCGAGCTTTGTCTCGGTTAGGAAGGCTCCTCAACCCCTTCCTAGCCTCCGGTTCCCAGTTACCTGTTTTCGGGCTTCCCCACTCAGGCGCACCCCACAAGGCTTCGCCATGCTCCCCCAGTTGCAAGCCCTCGGGTCTACGGGGCCCCCAGCTTTCGCTTTCACTCTCCAGTCCAGATCCGCCCCCCTCAGCCACGCCCCCCTCCCTCTTTCCCCCTCCCCTTGGCAGGCCACCAGTTGGTTGCCATTCCCAGCCGGTAGCCGGGAGAGGCGGTGCTGACTCTGTCCCCAGCCTAGGGGGCTGTCCAAGGGAGGGACTGGGGACAGAGTGGGACGGCCGCAGGCCCTCGAGAAGGGCCGGGCTGAAAGAGAGGGCCGTCCAGGGGGCGTGTAGGGTTGGTACAAGGACGGGGGAATGGGAGAGGGGGGACCAAGGGTGGGGCTCCCAGAAAAGGATCGATGTTGAGGAGGGGAGATGGAGAGGGAGCCCAAACAGTAGGAAGGACAGGAAGAGGGAAAGCCTGGGTGAAGGGCTGGCAGGATGTGGACTCGAGCGGGCGCGGGGACTGCCCCGGGAAGGTGCCTTGCCTGCAGGACAGACTGCAGGAGCGCGGGACTCGCCTGAGCAGGGCTCGGGCCGGCCGGTGTCGGGTCCCAGGCAAGGTGGGACTTCCCGGCTGGGAATCGGAACAGAGCCACAGACTGGGAACATAGGGAAGTTCGGCGCGAACTAGGTTCAGGCCGGGATCCACCCGGAAGGGGCAGAGACAGCGGAGAGCAGGGTGGGCATCCGAGAGGAAGGTTCCGGGCGCTGAGGGAGGGACCAGGGCCCCTTGCCTCCTGATTTCACCAATCAGGACCTGGCCACGCCCTCCCGCTGCCCGACCTCCCTTCACCTCAAGCCCCGCCCCTTCCCAAGCTGGCGGTCTTTGCTGGCCACTCCCTCCCGCTGCCCGACCTCCAGGCCTCAACCTTAAGCCCCGCCCCTTCCTCTAAGCTGGCCGTCCTGGCCACGCCCTTCCGCTGCCAGACCTCCGGTCCGCAACCTTAAGCCCCGCCCCTTCCTCTAAACTGGCTGGCAGTCCCACCCTCACTGCCAGGACTTCCTCCTGGGGGCTCATCCGGCTGAGAGGCCGAGACTGGGTGGCCCGAGTGACCTCCGGGGCCGTGGGGCGGAGTCGGGCGGCAGGCTGGACGGCGGACCGGAGGGAGGCGGCTCTGGGGCTGCGCGCAGCCTGCGCCCGGGCCAGGCGGGCGGCGATCTCGGGATGCCGGGCGAGGTGGAGCGAGTCTTCCTCGCGGCGCGCGAGGAGCTGGCGAGCGCCCTGAGGAGGGACTCTGCGCAGGGCTTTTCCCTGGAGCAGCTCAAGCCGCTCCTGGCCACCTCTCTACCAGCTGCCGCCCGCTACCAGCATCTGGACGCCGGGCGCCTGGTCCGCTGCAACGCTCATGGAGAGGTGAGGCCAGGCCCGCGTGGGGTCCGGGGCCCCGGGTCGTGGGACCAGGTGTCTGGGCTCACAGCCCTGATTTCTGCCCTCAGCCCCGCAACTACCTCAACACTCTATCCACCGCCCTGAACATCCTGGAAAAATACGGTCGCAACCTCCTCAGCCCTCAGCGGCCTCGGTACTGGCGCGCGGTGAAGTTTAATAACCCAGTCTTTCGGAGCACGGTGGATGCTGTGCAGGTGAACCTCTTGGGCCTTAGGGGAGAAGGGGACTACACCTAGGCTGCGGTTGTCTAGAAGGGGCGTGGGGCCATGCAGAAATGGGGAAAGGTCAATCTTGCTGTCCGGGCGGGAGGACTGCTTGGCCGTGACCCGGGTATGAATGTGTGGCAGGGGGGCCGTGATGTGCTGCGATTGTATGGCTATACCGAGGAGCGCCCAGATGGCTTGAGTTTCCCCGAAGGGCAGGAGGAGCCAGATGAGTACCAGGTCGCCTTAGTCACACTGGAGGTGCTACTGCTTCGCATGGAGCTCAGCCTGCTGTTGCAGGTGAGATGTCCCTCTAATCTATGTAAACCAGGCTGGCCTTCATCTCACACAGATCCTCCTGCCTCTGCCTCCCGAGTGCTGGGATTAAAGGAGTTAGTCACCTCCACCGGCTAAGGTGGGAACTCTTAATCTTGTTTGCAGAATACTCACCCAAGACCCAAGGCACTGGAGGAGCTGCTAAAAGACAGAGTTGAAGATGATGTAAGGAGGGCAGAAAGGGTGCTGTAAAACCAAGGGAACAGGAATTATAGGACTGAGTGCCCAATACTCGCTCAATTCTCTGCTGTTTCTTCCTCAGACGCTGCAGCTTTCAGAGTTTCACCCTCTGTTGAGAGAGATTGTTCCTGGCCCCCTCTCCACACCCTCTACCCCAGGTATTATTGGTCCTGTATGGGAGAGAGTATGTTGATGGACATTTAAGACCTTCCTCTTACCTTCTTGTCTTTATATTTTATTTCAAGAGATTAAAATTATTTTCATGGGTCCAGCCGTGGTGAAGAATGGTATTGTGATTTTCTGTAGTCCATAGCAGATTTATATGCAACCTGGTCTTTTTTTAATATTTATTTTTAATTATGTATATGTGTATGTGCAGGTAAGTGCGTGTGCCTGTGGAGACCAGAGGTGTCTGATCACCTGGTAGTGGTGAGTTGCCCAATGTGGGACTCAAATTCTGGTCCTCTGCAAGAGCAGCAAGTACTCTTTAACAGTTGAGCCACCTCTCCAGCCCCATGACCTCATCTTTGAAAGAAAACATGTTGAGGCGGGTGGATCTCTTTGAGTTCAAGACTAGCCTGGTCTACATAGTGAGTTCCAGGTCACCTGGGGCTACAGGGAGACCCTGTCTCAAAAAGGCAAAAAAAAAAAATAAAAAAAAAGAAAAGAAAACATCTGGGGGAGGCTGGAGAAATGGCTCAGTGGTTAAGAGCACTGACTGCTCTTGCAGAGGACCAGGATTTAATTCCCAGCACCCATATGACAGCTAAGAACTATCTGTAACTCCAGTTCCAGGGCATCCAACACCCTGTTCTGGCCTCCATAGACACTGCATGACACTCGTGTACTTAACACACTTGCAGGCAAAACACTCATATACACAAAATTAAACTTAAAAAAAAAATACTCTGGGGAGCTGGAGAGATGGCTCTGTGGTTAAGAGCATTGACTGCTCTTGCAGAGGACCCGGGTTCAATTCCCAGGACCTACATGGCAGCTACAAACTGTCCTTAACTCCAGTTCCAGGAGAATCCGAAGCCCTCTTCTGACCTCCGCGGCATTGCACTACACAGGTGCACTCACATACATGCAGGCAATACACTCATACACATAAAATAAAAATAATAAATAAGCCGGGCATGGTGGCACATGCCTTTAGTCCCAGCATTCGGGAGGCAGAGGCAGGCGGATCTCTGTGAGTTCAAGATGAGCCTGGTTTACATAGTGATTTCCAGGACAGCTGAGACTACAGGTAGACCCTGCCTCAAAAAGACAAAAAATAATAATAATAAATAAAATAAAATAAAAATATTCTGGGGCTAGAACTATAGACGCATTTGCCCAGCATGCCAGATGCTCTTGGTTGGATCCCCAGCACCACAAAAAAAGAAAAGACAGGACCAGGCATGGTGGCACACGCCTTTAATCCCAGCACTCGAGAGGCAGAGGCAGGCGGCTATCTGTGAGTTCAAGGCCAGCCTGGTCTACATAGTGAGTTCCAGGACAGCTGGGGCTACTGGGAGACCCTGTCTCAAAAAGACCAAAAAAAAAAAAGAAAGAAAGAAATCCATGTTTTAATTCTATTGCTTTTTTTCCAGGCTCCACTCCTGGGCCCTGCTTTCTTTGTGGTTCTGCCCCAGGCACACTGCATTGTCCAGCCTGTAATCAGGCCTCATGCCCAGCCTGTGACCTTTTGTTCCATGGACACCCATCCCGTGCTCATCACCTCCGCCAGACCCTGCCTGGGGCCCTTCAGACCCCCCACCTAAGCCCTAGGTAAAAGGCTTCCATTTCTGGTGGGAGTGAAATTAAGAAAATTTAAGATCACTTGAGTAGCTTATTATGTGTCAGGTTCTGTGTTAAAGACTGAGTAATAGCCCTTAAGGAGATGACAGACATAAACACTAAGCAAGTGGTAATCATAATATAGATTATTATGGTATACAGATATATAGTAGATACAGTCTGATCTGAAGGATCAACTCAATCAATTGGCAGCACCTAGCATGATTATGGCCCTGTGTTAGCGATGGTTACCTGAAAGAAGTTAGCTATAGTCTGTTGTCTAAATATAAATACTCAACAGACTATTGGGATGGGAGTGTTCCAGACAGAACAACATTTACAGAGGTCAGAGTCACATGCCATTACCTAGGCAGTGGGAGGTGCACAGGGGTGGGGGACTTAGTACTAACTCCCCAAATTAGCAGACCATATCTGCTTTTCTGTTACAGTTTACCTGCCTCATCCCAACCACGGTCCCACTCAACCTCCCTGACCCTGGGAGACAGCTCTCTTTCTTCCCCTGATCCTGCAAATGCCTGCCTGCCCTGGCACTGTGCTGCGTGTGCCATGCTAAATGAGCCTTGGGCAGTGCTCTGCGTGGCCTGTGATCGGCCCAGAGGCTGTAAGGTGCTGGGAATAGAGGGTTCCCAAGGTACTGGGAGTGTAGAACCTGAGCTTGCACGGGATCGGTGGGCCTGCCAAAGCTGTACCTTTGAGAACGAGGCAGCAGCTGTGCTGTGTGCCATGTGTGAGCGACCTCGGCTAGCCCAGCCTCCCAGCTTGGTGGTGGATTCTCACAATGCTGGCTTGTGCCTGCAGCCCCTTAAGGTAAAGGTAACCTGTTCTTGGCCTTCCCAGGTCTTTATTCACACCTGTTACCTAAAGCTAGTTTCTATTTCACAGTCCCCATTTTCCTTTAGTTCCTCTAGCTCCCTATAGTTCTATCATGAACCTTGGCCACCCAGTCAGTTGGCTAATTCTCTCTACTTTTCCAGCAGGGGGATACTTTGCTGTCATCTGCCCAGACTCAAGTCTGGTACTGTATTCATTGTACCTTCTGCAACTCGGGCCCTGGCTGGGTGTGTACCATGTGCAACCGGACCAGCAGCCCTAACGCAATACAGCATGACCCCCAGCCCTATGCCAGCTCTTTGGAAAAGGGACTCCCAAAGCCTGGGCCCCCACAACGCTTCAGTACCTCTCTAACCAGTTCCTGTGGAGACCCAGAGAAACAACGCCAAGATAAGATGCGGGAAGAAGGTTGCCAGCTAGTGAGCATGATCCGGGTGAGGATTGGGCCTGAGATGACATGGAGCCAAGCTGGTGGGGAAGAAAAGATGCTGTAGTTTGTTAATAGGGGTTCTTACAAAATTCTTTTTTGGCCAGGCGTGGTGGCACACGTCTTTAATCCCAGCACTTGGGAGGCAGAGGCAGGTGGATTTCTGTGAGTTCAATCTCTGTGATCTCTGAGTTCCAGGCCACCCTGGTCTACATAGTGAGTTCCAGGACAGCTGGGCCTACAGGGAGACCCTGTCTCAAAAAGACCGAAAAAAAACAAAAAAAAAAACCTCTTTGTTGTCAGGCATAGTGGTGCTCACCTGTCGTCCCAGCATTTGGGATGCAGAGACAGGCGGATCTCTGTGAATTCAAGGGCTGCCTGGTCTACATAATGAGTTCTACATAGGACAGCTGGGGCTGCAGGGGGACCACCCTGTCTCAAAAAGACCAAAAAAAAAAAAAAAAAAAAACTCTTTGTTGTTAGCTGTAGCTGCTTCATAGTGAATGCTTCCCAAATGGCAGTTACCATATACTGGTCACATGACCAGTGTATCCTAGCTTAGCTGCTGTTGATATCTTGGATTAGGCTGAGGGTGGGTAGAAAGTTCCTTTCCTGATGTGCCCTCCGTCTTGGTGTGGCTGTTCTAGGAAGGGGAAGCTGCAGGTGCCAGTCCAGAAGAGATCTTCTCAGCTCTACAGTATTCAGGCACTGAGGTGCCCCTACAGTGGTTGCGCTCAGAGCTGTCCTATGTCCTGGAGATGGTGGCCGAGATGGCTGGACAACAGGACCCAGAGCTGGGTGCCTTTTCCTGTCAGGAAGCCCGGAAAGCTTGGCTGGATCGTCATGGCAACCTTGATGAAGCTGTAGAGGAGTGTGTGAGGGCCAGGAGAAGGAAGGTACCTGTTACACTAGAG
Organism: Nannospalax galili; assembly: GCF_000622305.1. Classification (NCBI taxonomy): domain Eukaryota; kingdom Metazoa; phylum Chordata; class Mammalia; order Rodentia; family Spalacidae; genus Nannospalax; species Nannospalax galili. The sequence continues at coordinate 454,743 of NW_008343597.1, read as the reverse complement.
GCGGAATGGGGTTGAGAACCCACAGTCTCTTAGTATTTTTTCTTGCTTGTTTGTCCTTTTTCACTCCTCTCTGCTTCCAATCTGCAGGTTCAGGAACTCCAGTCCCTGGGCTTTGGGCCTGAAGAAGGGTCTCTCCAGGCATTGTTCCAGCATGGGGGTGATGTGGCTCGGGCCCTGACTGAACTACAGCGCCAACGCCTAGAACCCTTCCATCAGCGCCTATGGGACAGAGGCCCTGAGCCCACTCCCTCATGGGATGGGGTAGATAAACAGGTGCTGGGAGGAGGCAAGGCCCCAAGAGCCCACTTAAAGGAGCAAGAGAAGACTGGGGGAGAAGATCCTTGGGGTCTGACAGCCACTTCTGTCTCCTGAATCACATTGCAGAGCCTGGTCCGTCGGCTTTTGGCAGTCTATGCACTCCCCAGCTGGGGCCGAGCAGAGCTGGCATTGTCACTGCTGCAGGAGACACCCAGGAACTATGAGTTGTTGGATGTGGTAGAGGCCGTGAGGCACAGCCAGGACCGAGCTTTTCTGCGCCGCTTGCTTGCCCAGGAATGTGCTGTGTGCAGTTGGGCCCTGCCTCGAAACCGGGTAAGTCCCTCCCCACTATCTCTGATCTTAAAATTTACTCTGCTCTTGGTAAACTGCCCTTCACCCAACACTGCCCCATCTGCTCTAGCTGAAGGCTTCTGTGAAGGGAAGTGCAGCAACAACTCCTTTTAAAAATGTTGGAAACTAGCCGGGCATGGTGGTGCACGCCTTTAATCCCAGTACTTGGGAGGCAGAGGCAGGTGCATCTTTGTGAGTTCCAGGCCAGCCTGGTTTACATAGTGAGTTCCAGGACATCTGGGGCTACAAGGAGATCCTGTCTCCAAAAAAGACAAAAAAAAAAAAGAAAGAAAGAAAGCCCTGAACCTAAATTTCTTATCTTACACAAAACTTAACTCCAAATGAATGCAGACCTAAATATAAAACTATAGAATCTTTAGGGAGGAAAAAATTAAAAATTTCAGA
>NW_008343597.1:439901-453613 GCF_000622305.1 Nannospalax galili | reverse complement strand
TTCCAGGCCAGCTGGGGCTACAGGAAGACCCTGTCTCAAAAAGACCCCCCCTTGAACTCAAAGAGATCTGCCTACCTCTGCCCCCCCTTCCCATCCCCCCCCAGTGCTAGGATTAAAAAACATGCACCACCTCTTTTTTATTTTTTATTTTTTAATTTTTATTGTGTATGTGTATGTCTGTGTATATATGTCACGTGTGGGTGCCCAATGAGGTCAGAAAAAGACACCAGGATCCCTGGAGCTGGAGTTGCAGGTAGTTGTTAGCCACCATGTCAGTGCTGAGAACTGAACTTGGGTCCCCTTAACCACTGAGCCATCTCTCCAGCGCAGCAGTGATCTTTTCTTTTTTTGGGGGGGGTGGGGGAGCATGGTGGGGCAGGGTCTCATGTATCCCATCACTGTTAGACAGAAGTGACCTTGGATGAGCTTGGACTTCTTATCCACCTGCCTCTATATCCCAAGTGCTAGGATTACAGACATGTGCTACCATGCCAAGTTACATGCAGTACAGGGGATTGACCTAGACCTTCATGCATGCTAGGCAAGCACTCTACCAAATGAGTTATATCCCCAGCATAGTAATTCTTTAATATCAAGGTGTCTAGTTGACAGACAGGATTTTATTATATCTTGAGCCCTCACTTAGTCAAGGTTAGATATAGTTCTTCAGCTAAATACAGATTTAGTATGGCTCCATGTTGTATTTTATTTGTATGTCTTAAGATGTAAATTCAGGGGCTGGAGATATGGCTCAGCAGTTAAGAACACTGACTGTTCTTGCAGAAGACACAGGTTCAAATCCCAGCACCATGTGGCAGCTAACAACTGTCTGTAACTCCACTTCCAGGGGATCCGACAGCCCCATCTGTCCTCCGAGGGCATTGCACTACACGGGTGCACTTACCTACATGCAGGCAATACACGCATATACATAAAATAAAAATAATAAATAAAATTTTTTTTAAAATGCTTCATTAAAAAAAGAAATATACAGGTAACATTAATTATATTACAGTTCTTGTTTGTTATTTACTTGTATGTAGGGTTGGTTTTATCTTTTTATTTTTTTTAATTATGTGCATGTGGGTATGTGTGCAGGTGCCAGCAGAGGCCAGAGGTTTCAAATTCTAGGTGCTTGTGAGCCACCTCACATGACAGGCTGAGCTTGGGGCCTCTGAAAGAGCAGTATGCTCTCTTAACTGCTGAAACTTTTGTCTTGTTTTTGATGTAGGCCAGGCTGACTTCAAACTTAATATTTAACCAAGGATAACCTTGAACTTCTGATCTTCCTGTCTCCACCTCCCGAGTGTAAAGATGACACATGTGAGCCACCAGGCCTGGTTTATGCAGCACTGGGTATGGAACCCAGGGCTTTGTACATGCTAGGAAAAGTGCTAAACCAACTCAGCTACATCCCTAGTCCATCAATGTCATTTTTGCAATTTACCCAAATATAGATTCATAGAACAGCCAGCATTACAGATACAGATTATAGCCAGGTTTGATATTGCACACCATTAATTCCAGCACTCTAAAGGCAGAGGCAGGTGGATCTCTGTGAGTTTAAAGTCAGCCTGGTCTACATAGTGAGTTCCAGGCCAGCTAGAAATATATAGTAAGATCCTGTCTCTCAAAATCAAAAATTAAAAAATATAAAAGATACAGATTATAGCTAGGTGTGGTAGTACATGCCTATAATCCTAGCACTCAGAAGGCTAAGGCTAGAGGATTGGGATTTCGTGGCCAGCCTAGGTTACATAACAGACCTGTTTCCAGAAACAAAGGCACAGATTTTTTCAAGCTACAAAGGAACTACCTTGTGCTAAACCTATAGTTATAATCACCTACTCAACATTCCCTACACTGACTAATCTCTTGTCCATCTCGATTGTCTTTTGCTTTTAATTGAATGTAAATGCCTTTAGAGACATTTTTACTTTACTTTAGTTCTCAGCATTATCTGTTTTCCTCTATCCAGCTGTCCTTAGATATGTGCTTCCTGCCTAACACATGTACGCACTTACGGTTGATACCTTTGCCCCTTTGATTAGACCTTAGTCTTTCAGTGGATCCCTGGCTATTGACCCTTCCCGGGGCTGACAGCTGCTTCTCCTCCTCTCCCCCTCCCACTGTAGATGCAGGCCCTGATTTCCTGTGAGTGCACCATCTGTCCTGACTGCTTCCGGCAACACTTCACCATAGCCCTGAAGGAAAAGCACATCACAGATATGGTGTGCCCTGCCTGTGGCCGCCCCGACCTTACTGATGACACACAGTTACTCAGCTACTTTTCCACCCTTGACATTCAGGTACTACAGCCCCTAGGGTTTAGGTATACTAGCTGTAAACAGGAATTCTGTCTTCCGACCACCTCTGCATCTTGTCCCCAGCTCCGAGAGAGTCTAGACCCAGATGCCTATGCTCTGTTCCATAAGAAGCTGACTGAGGGTGTGCTCATGCGGGACCCCAAGTTCTTGTGGTGTGCCCAGGTAAGTGACCATATCAAAAGAGCTGACTATGGAGGGACAAGGGGATGGTACCAGGTCCAGCCCTGAATAGCTGTATTCTTTTGGACTCACAGTGCTCCTTTGGCTTCATATATGAGCGTGAACAGCTAGAGGCGACATGTCCCCAGTGTCACCAGACCTTCTGTGTGCGTTGCAAGCGCCAGGTGAGTCACACTCATCCTTTCAGAAGTGTTGAGTCAGGTACTGCCAGGTACTGTTAGACTCAGGGAGTGTACTAGAAGGCAAGACAGTCAAGAACTCTAAGCTTAAAAGACCTGTGGGGTTGGGGTGGAGAAGCAGCCTAGGGAGATAGCATGCTCAGTAAAGTGTTTACCATGAAAGCATGGGGAGCAGAGTACGGTCTCCATAACCTGTATTTAAAAAAAAAAAAAGCTAGGTGATGGCAGGCAAACTGCAAATAAATAAGTAAATGTCATTTTTAAAATTTAAAGCCAGGTCTTGTGGTGCACAGTTACAATCTCAATGGGGGTTTGGGGCACTACACAGGTGGATCCCTGAGACTTGCTGGCCAGCCAACCTAGTCCATTTGGTGAGTTCCAAGCCAGTGAGGGACCCTGATTCAAAAAAAAAGAGCCCAGCAGTGGTGCTACACACCTTTAAATCCCAGCACTAGGGAGGCAGAGGCAGGCAAATTACCAGCCTGGTCTGCATAGTGAGTTCTAGGCTAGCTGGGGCTACAGGAAGACTCTGTCTCAAAAAAACAAAAACAGATTTGGGTGGCACTTGAGGCATGATACAGGATGTTGTTCTGGCCACACACAGGCTAAACTCCCCACACTGACACTCCCATACTCACAGGGAGGAAAAGTTTACTAGGTAAGTAGCCAAGTTCAAGGAGAAAGGGAAAATGGAGGGAGGAAAAGAAGAAAGTCAAGGAAGGGAAGGTAGAGGAGAGATGGGCAAAGGAGAGAGGTAGTAATTATACATAGGTAAAGTCCGTGAAGAACAGCATGGACCTACGGAGCATACAGAGGACACGTAAATCTAATTTTTTTTTTTTTGGTTTTCTGAGATAGCATTTTGTTTTGTTTTGTTTTTTTGCTGATTTTTGTTTTTTGGTTTTTTTTTTGAGACAGTCTCCCTGTAGCCCCAGCTGGCCTGGATTCACTGTGGAAACCAGGCTGGCCTTGAACTCACAAGATCGCCTGCCTCTGCCTCCTGAGTGCTGGGAGTAAAGGCATGCACCACCACGCCCAGCTAAGACAGCATTCTTTTATGTGGCCCAAACGGGCCTAAAACTTTGTGCAGTCCTCCCACTCACCTCCTGAGTGCTGAGAGTATAGGTGTGTGTAATACTGGCAGGTAGTTGGATAGGAGCAGCCGCCAGATGAGGCTAGCCTTTGAGGCCAAGTAAGGCAGGTGTTTGGCTTTCATTCTAAGACTAAGCACAAAGAGTGACACTGTCACTTACATTTTAAAAGGTTAGTTTGATACCAGAATACTTGAATCTGTGTCATAGAACATAAAACAAACACCGATGTCCCTACTGGCAAACCTCAGACTTAGTATACCACTAATACTGTTGAAACCCCTTGACCTCTACTTTGAAAGGCCTTTTGGCTGCAGTGTAGAGACTAAGGTACAGGGACACAGAAGTGAAAGCAGACTGGAATAAAGCAAGCATGTGTCTGAAGCAAGGTGCGGCTGTACCTGGAGGAAGGTGGTAGCGGTGAGGACAGAGAAGGGGCGGGATTGAGACAGGTTTGGAAGGTGTAAACAAGACTTATGAATAAATAGTGGTCACGTGAGGAAATGAAAACAGAATGTCCCCTTTCCCACCCCCCAGTTTTGAGCAAAGGGTGTAAGACCAACAAGAGGGACCCAGGGCATGGGAGAAAGCATCCATGCAAAGCCTTCTTTCCTTCTGGCAGTGGGAGGAACAGCACCGAGGACGGAGCTGTGAGGATTTCCAGAACTGGAAACGTACCAATGACCCTGAATACCAGGCTCAGGGTCTGGCAATGTATCTTCAGGAAAATGGCATTGGTAAGGCTGCCCTGCTTGGTCTGCTCCGTGGTCTTATCTTGGCAGTGGCTTCCTTCTTGAGGGCTTTGAGTTACAATGACAGCTCACCCTGAACTGCTGGCCCCTTACAGACTGCCCTAAGTGCAAGTTCTCTTATGCACTGGCCCGAGGAGGCTGCATGCACTTTCACTGCACCCAGTGCCGTCACCAGTTCTGCAGTGGCTGCTACAATGCCTTCTATGCCAAGAATGTGAGTTCAGAGAGTAAGGAAGAGAAGTGGGGAGGCTGCCTTGGGCTTGAGGGGCAGAGGCTATAAAGGAGCAGCCCAGGGGAAAGAAAGAGGTCAGTAGGCTCTACGGTGCCTCTGTCCCTTTTTCCCCTTTGCTTGCCCTAGACCCTTTAATGTCTTCATCTCCTCTCACCCCAGTACCCCTCACACGGGTTCTTGAGAGTCCAGGATCCCAACAGTCTCCAACTTCCCTTCTCCCATCTGGGTTTTACCAGAAATGTCCAGACCCAAACTGCAGGGTGAAAAAGTCCCTGCATGGCCACCACCCTCGAGACTGCCTCTTCTACCTACGGGACTGGCCTGCTGTCCGGCTCCAGAAACTGCTGCAGGTTAGAGGTGGCCAGCCCAGCGGGGTGCTCAGGTTGCTAAGAGAAGAGGCAGGGTCCAGGGTGGGAAAGAAGGGAAAAGGCTGGCTACGAGAAAATTCAGCAGTGGCTGGATTAAAGGAAACAATGCCCATATGTCTCTACCTCTCCTCAGGAAAATAACATCATGTTTAATACAGAGCCTCCAGCTGGGGCCCGGGCAGTCCCTGGAGGTAAGTGTCAGACAAGCCTCTGAAGTAGAGATGGTGTGCTTGGATCTGGGCTTACTTGTGTGTTCGTTGGTAAACTAAATAACCTCTCCATGTCTCATTTCCTCCTGTGAAATGAGGGTAACATCTACCTTGTGGCTAAGCTGTATTGCACAAGGTATCATTAAAGCATTTGGCCCTTAAGTTTCTTTCCGCATTCTCTAATATTATGATTCATTAATTAGCTCTATGGACAGTTAATGAGACCTGCTAATTGCAGGGCACTGGTTTAGGTTCTATGAGGGCAACAAAAGTTATTAACTAAGGTTCCAACCTACCTTACTTCTTACCATCTAGATTCAGGTAAGACTCCCAGAATAAATTAACCATACAGGAGCTAAAGAACAATCAAGAGCAGTATTAGCCGGGCGTGGTGGTGTGCACCTGTAATCCCAGCACTTGGAAGGTAGAGGCTGGAGGCCAGCCTGGTCTACATAGGGAGTTCCAGGCGAGCTGGGGCTGTGGGAGGATCCTGTCTTAAAGGGGGGGAGGGGCTGGAGAGATGGCCAGTGGCTAAGAGCACTGACTTTTCTTATAGTGGACCCAGGTTTGATTCCCAGCACCCACATGGCATCTAACAACTGTCCATAACTCCAGTGCCAAGGGAATCCAGCGCCTTCTTCTGACCTCTAAAGGCATTGTATAACATGGGTGCACTTACACACATGAAGGCAATACACCCATACACATAAATTTTTTAAAAAACATTAATATCCTCAATGAGAGCAAGAGAGAAAAAAACAAGTTTGTTTTTGTTTTTGTTTTTGTTTTTTGAGGTAGGTGCTCACTGTGTACACCAGGCTAGTCTCAAACTCAGAGATCCACATCTCCTCTGCCTCCTGAGTGCTGGAGTTAAAGGCATGCATCAATCACCACACCCAACAAAAGAGCAGTTTTAAGGAAGCATGTGATTATGGGCCCAAAGCCATCTTGAGTAAAAGTAAGGCTATAGCAAGGTCTCTACTTCTGAATCTAATATGCCCTGCCACTGAGTTCATCTCTAAGTACTTTACTACCACAACTGGTAGAGCAGTATTTCCTGGGCTCAGCCCCTTCCTTGGAGGCTGTTCCCCTCTGTGGATATCCCAAATCTCCAGGGGCTTTGTAGTCAGTGGCCTCCTCCCAACAGAGTATTCCTTCCTTCCTTTACTCTTAGGTGGCTGCCGAGTGATGGAGCAGAAGGAGGTTCCCAATGGGCTCCGGGACGAAGCTTGTGGCAAAGAAACCCAGCCAGGCTATGCAGGCCTCTGCCAGTGAGTGCCTGTGATTGGTGGTGGTGGGGATCTGGGGGGCTAGGTTGCTCAAGCCATAACATGGGGTCCTTCAAAGCAGAGGAAGGAGGGATCTCTCTGGATAAGGGTAGTAGCAGCAGCATAGAGATACTGGGTGTCACTTTCTGTAAGTACAGCAGCCTGAGGACTTGGTAGTCTTATTTGTCTAAGAGATGGCTCATCAGGAAAAGGCACTTGCTAGCCAAGCCAGAGGACCTGAGTTCAGCCCCCCAACCCACAAGATGGAAAGAAATCCAACTCTCAAAAGTTGTTTTCTGACCTCCATATGTGTGCATATGCATGCACATACAAGTAAATGTACATTTTTTTAAAGAATCTGCAAAGTACTAAACACATTCCATTAATACTAAACAGAAGAATAAATATTCGGCTACCTATCTACCCAGGGCACACTACAAAGAGTATCTTGTGAGCCTCATCAATGCCCACTCCTTGGACCCAGCAACCCTGTATGAAGTGGAGGAGCTGGAAACAGCCATTGAGCGCTACCTACATGTACACCCCCAGCCAATGGCTGGAGAGGATCTTACTGCCTACCAAGCCCGATTGTTACAGGTAAAGATGTCACCCAGCTTTTCCTGACCCCGCCCTCCAGAAGTCACCTGTCACAGCCGCTTTCTGAACTCCAGATTTCCAGTATCAGCCTCCCTCTCTCTCCTTCACAGAAGCTGACAGAAGAGGTACCACTGGGACAGAGTATCGCCCGCAGAAGGAAGTAGCAGAGGGCCCGGGTCCTGATGAGGGCCCATGATCCTACTTCCCCAAGATGGCTCCAGCACCAATAAAGAGGCATCTTATTGCCTAGGCTTCTTGGTGGTCCTTCTTCCTGGCCTCACCATCTAGGGGCATTAGGGAAAGGGGATAGGGTGGGCAAACAGAATATTTGTTGGAAGGGCCCCCTGCAGCCAGCCATTTAACCTGTCCTGGACTTCTGGCCAGGAAGACAGCAGAAACCATGGATGGGCAAAGGAGACCCTCCCCATCCAACCACCTGGCCTGGGCTTCACCTTCCTCCTTTTTATCCTTTCATTAACTTCAGCTGCTATTCGAGGTCAGCCGAAGTATATCAAGCAAGCATTGTTGAGGAGCGCAGATCCCGAGACCCCGGGGCTGATCTGGAACTTGACCTCCCTGGGGAAGTGTCAGCACAGGACTGCTGCCAGCAAGGAGTAGCCCTGAAAGGAAGGGGAGGAAGGAGCCTGGCAGGAAGGAAGCAGACCCTGGGCCTGCTGCTTGACTGAGTTGACTGGGAGAATTCTCAGCAGCTGCTTCCCTCTGCTGGTAACCGCTTGCCCTGCAACTCAGACCACGTGATTTCTGGGAACCGCTCCTCCCTGGAGGAGAACTGAAACTTAGGGTGGGGACTGTAGAAAGGGGTGGAGACATCAGAAAGCCTTTTAGCCGAGAACCGAGCTGAGGCTGAGTGAATACTGGACATACCGGACTGTAGCTCAGGTAAGAGCAGCCCCAAGGGGGTTGGGTGGGGGGGGTTCGGCCTGGTATCTAGAGCCAGAAGGACTGTGAGATGAGGTGAAGGTTCCAGGGCCTAGGCTAGAGGAAGGATCAGACAGAAGGCTTCTCAATCGCCTTCTATGGGAAGTTTGGCCTGAGAGTGAAGGCTGATAGGACCGGTGTCCAAGGTCCAGTAGGCAGGAGACAGGGAGGCACTGCTGCAAACTTACCTCTGGAGGAAGGCCCTTTGCCCAGCCTCAGCTGACCTTTTGTTTTTTGCCTCTGGCCCTGCCCCCAACTCTGCCTCTCCTGCAAAGGGAGAAGAGACGGGGGTGAAAGGATAGGTGGTCAACATGGTGAGTAGAGGGTTGGTGAGATGCCTTCAAAGCAGCTGTTGCCCCTGCAGATGCTGGGAATCTAGACAGAGCCTCTGCAGGAGCAGAACATCAAGGGAATTCCCCCAATTTTCTGAAACACCTCAACATTAAGACCAGTGGCCAAGGTTTCCCTCTAGGCATCATAACTTAAAATATTAAGAAATTTTAAAAAACAATTGCTAGTGATGGCAGAATTGAAATAGTTTCACCTCAGATGATGTTGAGACATGTTTAGAACCAAAAGAAAATGGGAGAAAGGGAGGGTCTGTTTGGAGAAGCTGGCCCCAACAGTCAAGGTTCATTGGATTTTTATCTCCTGAACGATCAATTTTCATGCATCCTGCTCCTTTTTTCTAGAATGGCATCAGGCAAGCCACGCTGTACCCGAAAGCTCCGGGAATGGGTGGTGCAGCAAGTGGAGAGTAGGCAGTTCCCAGGGGTGTGCTGGGAAGATGCAGCCAAGACCATGTTCCGAATTCCCTGGAAGCATGCAGGCAAACAGGACTTCCGGGAAGACCAGGATGCTGCCTTCTTCAAGGTGAAAGGGCCAGGAAACCACCATCACCTCCCCAGTAGAGGATGGTTGTATGCACTGTGTGCTTACCACCAAGCACTTTTGTCTGCCTGGGTTTTGGGTAAAGGGCATCCTGAAAAGTGGAACCAGCTCTTCCATTTGCAGAACCACAGTCAAAAATTACTAAGGATTTCAAGATGGCAAGAGGAGAATACAAACCCAGTACAAGCCCATCTGAGCTCAAGGCCTGCACAAGTGTTCAGGCCATATGCCAGGGAAACCAACCCTTTGGAGGGACATCTAGAGACTATAAGACTTTGTGTTTTCTTCACCTCATTTCCTACTAGGCTTGGGCAATATTTAAGGGAAAGTACAAGGAGGGGAACATAGGAGGCCCTGCTGTCTGGAAAACTCGCCTACGCTGTGCCCTCAACAAGAGTCCTGAATTTGAGGAGGTTCCTAAGAGAGGCCGTATGGATGTTGCTGAGCCCTACAAAGTATATCGGCTGCTGAAACCAAGAACCCTCCCTGGTGAGTGTCCCCTTGGCCAACTGTTCTTGGAATGAGCAAACTGGCAAGGAAGAATGGAGATCAAAGCCTTCTGGGGAGGTGACAGCCCTCCCCAGACCTCTCAGAGGCCTTATCCCAGATCGCTTTCCCAGACCTGCCCAGCTTTTAGCTGCTTGAGACCTTCCCCTACCATCTTTCTCTGTGTAAAAGAACTTTTTACTTACTAACCTTTCACTCTACTCAATAATTACACAGCCAAGTCAGGAATCCAGAACTCCTCATCCAAGCAATCCTTCAGTTCTGTGTCACCCAAGAGGGAAGAGAATGTGGGCATCAAGAACTGCACGCTCAGTTATTCCTGTCCTCACGACTCCCCTGATAATGTGAGTGCTGGAGAGGGCCTAGGTGGGCCTAGAGTGGGACAGTAACCAAAGGAAGAAGTGAGCCAATGGTAGATGTTGCATCTGCAGGAGGAGGTGAGGGCCAATGGGGTCACAGACCACTCAGACAGTGGGAACAGCAGCAGTCCTGAACCACAGGAAGGTACCGTCTCCCTTGCCTCTGTGTCACCTCCCTTGCTGCACCCTCTGTCCCTTGGACTCCTCAGTCCCACTCTGAATAATGAATGCCTTTGCCTCCCTTCCAGTTACTGTCAAAACTGAAGCCACCATTCAAGAGGACCCAGTGTCCATGGAACATCCGCTTCCTCTGAACTCAGGTACTTGGCTTTTCTAACCCTTTCTCATTTCCTTTGCTCAGGTCTGCTTCCTCTGATCTTGCCTGAATTATATACTCCACCAGAACTTAGAACAAACTGGGCCCTCTTTGTTTCAGGCACCATTCTATCCATTGAGTATTCCATGTGGCAGATCATACACTCTTCATTTCTTCATAAAGCTTTTTTGGGAAAACCCCCAGAGCACCCTTCTTACTCTGTTCCCTGGACATCCATATTGAGACGTTGATTTCATTATGATCAAGAAAGCCCAGTCTCTGAGACCTTCTTATAAGCTACACAGCCATGACCATTAAGCTCAGAGGGGTGACTCCTAATCTGGTCAGTAAAGGCCAGGCACCACCAGGCCCAGCTTTCGCTTCTTTTTGAGACAGGGTCTCATGTAGCCCAGACTGACGTAAAATTCACTATACAACCATAGATGACTTTGAGTTTCTGATCACTTGAGTGCACGAATTAAAGACCTAGGCTACCATGCTAGGTTTGTGGGTTTATGCAATGCTGGGGATTGAACCAAGGCTTTCTGCATGCTAGGCAAGCACTCTTCCCCTCTTCCAACCTAGCCACATTATCAGCCCAAGGGCACCTTTTCTTTTTCTGGTCTTTTTAAGACAGGGTCTCCCTGTAGCCCCAACTGGCCTGGATTTCACTATGTAGACCAAGCTGGCCTTGAACTTAGATCTGCCTGCCTCTGCCTCCTGAGTGCTGGAGTTAAAGGTGTGTGCCACCACGCCCAGCTTCCAAGGGGCACCTTTTCTGACCTCAGAAGGTGTAACAGGTGCCCTAGCCACAGTCTGTTTTTCCCAGTGCTTGCTTGGGTTCCCTCTCTGAACTTCAGTTTCCCCATTAGCAAAATGAGAACACTGGATCTCAAGGAACTCCATTTTCCTAAAGCCTTGTGCTAACCAGTGTACCACTGGGGAGAGGGCTGTTACCAGCTTTCAGGCTCCTCCAGCACGTGGTACAGCTGGGCTATTCTGTCCCCAGACTACTCACTGCTGCTCACCTTCATCTACTGTGGGCGCGTGGTGGGTGAGGCCCACGTGCACAGCCTGGACTGCCGCCTTGTGGCTGAACCCTCCGGCTCCGAGAGCAGCATGGAGCAGGTGGTGTTTCCCAAACCTGATCCACTGGAGCCCACCCAGCGCCTGCTGAGCCAACTTGAGAGAGGTATCCTGGTAGCCAGTAACTCCAGAGGCCTCTTTGTACAGCGTCTTTGCTCCATCCCCATCTCGTGGAATGCACCTGAGGCCCCACCTGGGCCAGGCCCACATCTACTGCCCAGCAATAAGTGTGTGGAGCTCTTCAGGACTACCTCTTTCTACAGAGGTGAGGCTGCTCTAGCTGGGCACCCGAACACCTACCCCCATTTCACTATTGCCTGGCCTGACTTGGGCCCTACCACCACCCTGTCTATCAGCAGATCTTCACTGCAGCCTATGCATAGCACTCCTGCACTTGTGTGGTGCACATCCTATGTAGTCATTTGTTCAGTCTTGGCAGCTCTTCCCTAGGCTAGGTCAGAGAAGATGAGGGTCAGCAGGAGTCTAGCACAAAGAGTGTCACATTTTGGGGAGCATTATCACATGAAGTACTGTTATATGAATGTGTGCAAACAAGTTAACAGATTTTAAGCTTTGTGACTCTCCTACATACACACACTGGAACACACAACTCTATGGAAGAACCTTACGTACACTGGCCCCACTGTGCCATCTCTGCCACACTCCTAAGACTCTCTTCCTTCTGTCCACTCTTCCAATTCCAGTTCCAGCCTCTAAATCTGAGCATAGGATCGGGGCCAGGACCAAGGGTATAACAGAGTGTGGGTGTTCCCAGGGTCATGGGTGTCCTAGTGTTGGGAGGGTGTGAGCAAGCAACAATGGGATTCGTAGCCAGGGTTGCTGCCTATGAGGACTCCAAACTCACCCAGCAGAGAGCTTTTAGCTGCAGTGTCTGCTGCTTCTAAACTTCTTGAGGAAGCTCCCTTTCCTGTTGTACATCAGTGAGTAAGTAGCAACTTAGCCCCTAGCACAGCTTCTGCTCTGGCCTTGTGTTCATGTGACCCCATTCCCACCACTTTGTGCACCCTGGGTTCCCAGGTATTCCCTTCTTCCCATGGCTGCCTCTACTTTTTTGGTTTTGTTTTGGGTTTTTTTGTTTTGTTTTTGTTTTGTCTTTTTGAGACAGGGTCTCCCTGTAGCCTCAGCTGACCTGAGCTCACTATGTAGACCAGGGTGGCCTTGAACTCAGATCTGCCTGCCTCTGCCTCCCAAGTGCTGGGATTAAAGACCACGCTCCTGGCTTGGTTTTGTTTTTGAGATAAGTCCTCATTCTGTAGCTCAGACTGACCTAGAACTCACTAAGTAGACCAAGCTGATGATCCTCCTGCCTCAGCCTCCTAAATGCTAGGATTACAGGCATGCACCACCATGCCTGCCCTCTTTCTTCTCTAGTCCAGTCCTTGACTCTTTTTCTTTCAGATTTGGTCCGGTACTTCCATGGCCAAGGTCCCCCACCCAAGTTCCAGGCCACATTGCATTTCTGGGAGGAGATTCCTGGCTCCAACCATACACAACAGAATCTTATCACAGTGCAAGTGAGTTCAGGGCCAGGGCAGGGTACACTGTTGGGGAGGGAGAACTGTCCCTGAGGGAGTCTCGGGGAAGGAGTTCCTGAATGTACTGTCTGCCCCTGCTGTTCTCATTGAGCCCTGCTCTTCTTTTCTTCTGGTACAGATGGAACAGGCCTTTGCCCGAGATTTACTGAAGGAGATTCCAGAGGAGCAGGCAGCTGCTTTGTTCCTGGTACAGAGCCCAGAACACTCACCTGCCACTTTACCTCTCTGTTCCTCTGGTCTCCGTTGAAGTAGACTCATTCTCCACACTGTTGGTCACCTTCCTTTGGGATGATTCTCATCACTGTCTCTGGCTTATGTGAGACTCACGCAACCTGTGACAGAGAAAGCAAGGATAATTTTTATCCTTTAAAAGCATTTGGTGGGGGAGGTGCTGGATAGATAGTTCAGCAGTTAAGAGCACTGGCTGCTCTTGTAGAAGACCCATGTTCGAATCCCAGCACCCACAAGGTGGCTAACAACTGTCCATAACTCCAGTTTCTGGGGACCTGACGCCCTCTTCTGGCCCCTGAGGGCATTGCACGACACGGGTGCACTTATATACATGCAGGCAATATGCTCGTACACATAAACAAGAAAAAAAATTTTTTTTGAGTCAGGCATTGTGGTGCATGCATTTAATCCCAGCACTTAGGAGATGCAGGCAGAGGCAGGTGAATCTATGTGAGTTTGAGGCCAGCCTAGTGTGTGTAGTTCCAGGTCACCCAGGTTTACATTGGTGAGACACTGTCCAAAAAAGAAAAGAAGAACCAAGCTAGATGGTGAATGTTTATAACTTGAACACTTGAGAGACTGAGATTGGATATTCAAGGACAGCTTTGGAGAGACCTTTTTTTT
>NW_008343597.1:405065-437991 GCF_000622305.1 Nannospalax galili | reverse complement strand
TTTTTCATCTCCAAGGAACCAAGAAGTTCCAAATTGTATGATCTCGGGGAATTTTGGTCTCCTCCCAGTCCTAACTCTTAAAGAAGCACTTTATAAAAAAAAAAAAAAAAAAAAAAAAAAAAAGATATATCCTCTTTCATCTCCAAGGAACCAAGAAGTTCCAAATTGTATGATCTCGGGGAATTTTGGTCTCCTCCCAGTCCTAACTCTTAAAGTCAAGCACTTTATTTTTTTCTCCTAGGTCTTTTACTGGCATTTAAAATAAAATTTAAACCAGGTATGGTAGTGCATTCCTTTAATCCCAGCACTTAAGGGGAGGAGGCAGGCAGAACTTTGTGTGTTAGAAGCCAGCCTGGTCTATATTATGAGTTCCAGGCCAGCCAGGGCTACATAGTAAGGCTCTGTCTCAAAATTAAATAAAATTCAACTGGATGCGGTGGTACATGCCTATAATCCTAGCATTTAGGAGGCAAAGGCAGGAAGATTACGAGTTTAAGGCCAGCCTGGTGACACATTGAGACCCTCTCCCCCAAAAAATTTAAATAAAATTTTATTTAAAAAAGGAATCGGGCTGGAGAGATGGCTCGGCGGTTAAGAGCACTGACTGCTCTTGCAGAGGACCCAGGTTTGAATCCCAGCACCCACATGGCGGCTACGAACCGTCCTTAACTCCAGTTCCAGGGGAATCCAAAGGGAGAAAATAGCAGGGGTTGGTGGTCACAGGAATTGTAAAGATGTAAACAGGTGCCTGGCAACTAAGATTGGGGAGCAGGTTGGGGTACTAGGCCTACGTGTACATATACTACAGCCACCAGCTTCCCCTGGGGAAAGCTAGGCTCCACAGTTCTTTGCTAGAAGCTTCTGCTTTGGGCCTCATCAGTGAGCCTGGGATGGGCCCTGGACTAGAGGCCTAAATGAAGAGGAGACACTTCAGGTTGACCTGAAACTATGGTCTGGAGGCCCTGGAACATAAGAGGAGAGTAGAAGCTAGAGGGAAGAGTTGCTTCTGTGATGCCCCATCCTCAACCCACTGTCACCTGATTGAAGGATACTTCCAAATTGGGTTCCTTGCTACTTGAACCCTGTAAAGACAACCTGGCCCGGGTCAGGCATGGTGGTGCATGCCTGTAATCCCAGTACTTGGGACGTGGTGGCAGGAGGATCACAAGTTTGAGGTTAGCCTAGGCTACATGGGACCCCGTCTCAAAAAAGAAAAGAAAAAAAAACTATCTTAGATTGCCATGTTAGCAGCTGTTATTTGAGTAGTCTTAATTGGCTGACACTCCACTCCCTTATCCTGTTTCATTTGTCACCAAACAGGAAGATTTCCCTTAACAAAGCCACATACCACCTGTTAGCACTTCTACCAGACTACTTTCAATCCAGGTCCCTGCTCACCTGACTGCCACAGCCTCCAGCTTCCGTTCCTACACACAACGTCAGATTTGCTTTCCAGATTCCTTCTTGCCTTGCAACACTTACGAACCTTCAGAGACACCTACATGATCATTTCTACAGACTTAGGTCCTCCTAAGGAACGCGCCCACCTCGGGATGTCTTCATGCCTTTCTGCTTCCTTTGTTCTCTTCTACTTTCACATTCTCCTTTGTCCTTCTGGGAAGTCAGGAGTCTAAACAGCACAAAAATGTACCACATGCACAGGTGCACAAACCTTTTAGTGCCCTCAGTGTGCTGAAGTCCCCCTTGAATCTTTTTCTATCTGTTCTAAATTAGATCTTTGTCCTCCGTCCTTTTTTCTCACACCCTACATCTAAGTAATCAGTAAATGTCAGTCTTCCTTTAAAAGGGCTGCTAAGATGGCTTAGTGGGTAAAGGTGTCTGCTGCCAAGCCTGGCCACCTGAGTTCGAGTCCCAGGATTCACATGGTGAAAGGAGAGAACTGACTCCTACAAACTGTTCCTCTGACCTTTACACATGAGCCACAACACTCGTACTCCCCCACCCAGCACACATAAAATAAAATGTAACCTATATATTCACTCAGAATCTGACTCCTGCTCTTTGCTTGTGATGCAGGAGATAGTTCTCTGGAAATACTAAGGGAAAAGGGCCCATGGTGAAAACGACAAGTTGCTCGAAAATGTTGCAATGAGAACAGAGGTTGAGGTTAAAAGGAAGATTAATTAAAACCGCAGAGTCTGGAGCACTGAGAGTATAAGTAAGACGGCTTATAATTGGGTGTGAGATAATGGAGGTAAACAGATAAGAGGTGGTACAAGGTTCTGGGCCAGTGATGACAGGCCAGCTCCTCCCTCCCCCAAAGCCCCTGAGGAACAAATGCAACACACTTTCTTATATTCTTTTTTTTATAAATTTATTTTATGTAAATGAGTGGTTTTGCCTGCATGTAGGTAAGTGCACCCATGTTGTGCAATGCCCATGGAGGACAGAAGAGGGGTGTGTTGGACTCTCTGGAACTGGAGTTCCGGACAGTTGTTAGCTGCCATGTGGGTGCTGGGATTCAAACCCAGGTCTTCTGCAAGAACAGCCAGTGTTCTTAACCACCGAGCCATCTCTCCAGCCCCTTTTTTAAAAATATTTTATTATGGGGTTGGAGATTTAGCTCAGTGGTAGGCAAGCGCAAGGCCCTGGGTTGGGTCCTCAGCTCCAAAAAGAAAATATTTATTATTTTTATTTTATGTGCATGCATGTACTGTTTGCATGTAGGTAAGTACACCCATGTCATGCAATGCCCAGAAGAGGCTGTTGGATCCCCTGGAACTGGAGTTATATACAGTTGTTAGCTGCCATGTGGGTGCTGGAATTCAAACCCAGGTCTTCTGCAAGAAGTCAGTGTTCTTAACTGCTGAGCCATCTCTCTAGCCCTTCTATAATTCTTCTTAAAGGTTTATTTTTATTTTAGAAATTGTGTGTGTGTGCGCGCGCGTGCACATGCACACGCAGGTGAGTGAAGATGCCCTCAGGCCAGAGGCATGGGATTTCCTTGGATCTGGAGCTACAGATGGTTGTGAGCTACCCAACATGGGTGCTGGGAACCAAATTCAGATCATCTGCAAGTATGATGTTCTCTTAACCTCCAACCCTACTTTGCTGTAATTCTTTTTTTTTTTTACTTATTTGTTTTAATTACATGTTTGTATTTTGTCTGCATGTAAATGCACCTATGCACTCAGTGCCCATAGAAGTCAGAAATGGATGTTGGATTCCCTGGAACTGGAGTTACAGATAGTTGTTAGCTGCCATGTGGGTGCTGGGAACCAAATGCACATCCTCTGGAAGAGGAGCCAGTACTCTTAACACTGAGCTATGTCTCCAGCCCCCTCTTCTATAATTCTTAATAAAGCTTGCTTCTGCATTACATACTCAAACAAGAGTCTATGTCTTTTTTTGGTCTTTTTGAGACAGGGTCTCCCTGTAGCCTGGCTAACCTGGAACTCACTGTGTAGACCAGGCTGGCTTTGAATTCACCTCACCAAAAGATCTGCCTCCCGAGCACTGGGACTAAAGGCGTGCACCACCATGCCCAGCAAGAGTCTGTGTCTTTACTCCGTGGCATGTTACTACAAACTTAAGAGCTCAGGTTGTCTCAGCTTGACTTTTGGTGACAGTGGAGAGTCTGGTACCTTAGGACGCTCTGGGCCTAGAGAAGCACAGCTGGGCCAAGAAAGGTCAAAGGTCCCATCCATGGTACTAAAAACCCTGTGTCACTTTAAGCAGTACCACTTAGGAGCCATCATCTTCCCAAATCTCTTCTTTCTGGTTAACAGACTATGTGAATTGCAGAAGAGCCATAAGCCTCATCAGGGAAAGCCATAAGTCCCTTAAACTGTCTAACTGGCCCTAAATTGGCAGCCTGGCCTCGCTCAAGCCTTATCAGCTGGTCTCTGCCTGGACTGAGAGACTGTATGTGGAGCCCACGTGTCTCCTTTAGTGCCATAGATAACTCATCCGCCTGTCTGAGAAAAGAGACCCTCAAGACACCAAATCCAAGCACTAATTCAACACCCCACAAAGTGCAACTGTGTCTCACAACTTTCTTAAAAATCCCCGATTTCTTTGTCTAGTTGTAGATACTTGGTCCATCAACAGCCTCTACCTCTCACGGTGTTTCCTTTGAAGATCTAGCCCTTGCCTGTTGCAGGTCTGACTGGTTTCTTGTCTCCTACTCCTCTATCTTTCCTTTGATTCTCCAAAGATCTAGCACTGGTTCCTTCCATATTGCATCTTTCCATCGTTGGCAGCCTTCAGCCTGTTCTCAACACAATACACAGGGGTCCTCAACACAGATCTGATCATTCCACTCCTCTGCTCAAAACTCTCCTTGGCTCCCAGCTCGCTCAGAGCAACATCCCAGATCCTTGAAATGGTCTGAACTTTGTCATTTAGCGCCCACCCTGTCCTCAAGCCTCATCCCTCACTGCCCTTTCCCCTGCTGCTTCGTTCCAGGCTCCTTGAACCCACCAAACATTGCTGTGTTAGAATGTCACTTGTTTGTTCCTTTGTCTAAAACTGTTCCCGCAGACAGTCACATGACTTGTCCCTTCTCTTTAAATATCATCTCTTTATGAAAGGGCTTCTGGGGCTGGAGAGATGGCTCAGTGGTTAAGAACACTGAATGTTCTTGCAGAAGACCTGAGTTCAGATCCCAGCACCCACATGGCAGCTAACAACTGTCCGTAACTCCAGTTCCAGGGGATCCGACAGCCTCTTCTGACCTCCGCGGGCATGGCATGATACAGGTGCACTTACCTACATGCAGGCAATACATTCATACACATAAAATAAAAATAATAAATTTTTTTTTAAAAAAGAAAGGGCTTCCCTGAGGAGCCATCCTAAAACCATTCTCTGCTTATGGCCTCGTTCCTCTTGTTCCCCCATTTAACTTTGTAGAGTTACCACCTCACATAGTTCTAGTTACTTATCATGGCTCCTTTCCTTCTCCCTGAGAACAAAGACTAGGGTGTTCCTTATGTGTAGACAAGGGCTTAGAGGAGTGCTTGGCATGTAACAAGCACATTGTAAATATTTGAAGTAAACGGATCAACACAAATTACTCTGTATTCCTTATGTACCTCCTAAACCAGGACCCACATGATGAAAGGAAGGAACTTACTCCACAAGTTGTCCCTTGACCTCTACACATGCACTATGACAGATATATACTCACCCCAACAACAAATATATGTGGAAAAAAAAGATTCAGGGCCATGTATGGTGGCACACGTGTACCTTTGACCCCAGCAACTGGAGGTAGAGGAAGACAGATCTCTGTGAGATTGGGGCCAGCCTGATCTACATAGCACGTCCAGGTCAGCTGGAGCTACAGGAAGACCTTGTCCCAAAAGGACCAAAAAAAAAAAAAATAAACTCCTGTTGGTTTTTTGGCCTTTTTGAAGCAGGGTCTTCCTGTAAGCCCAGCTGTCCTGGAACTCACTATGTAGACCAAGCTGGCCTTGAACTCACAGAGATCTGCCTGCCTCTGCCTCCCAAGTGCTGGGACTACAGGCATGCGCCACCATGCCCAGGAACTCCTGTATTTTTTAAAAGAATTATTTGAAACAAATGGTTATTTATAAAGTAAGCGTGTGCTGCTTTTATTTATTCATCTTTTTTACTTTTTGTTTTTTGAGACAGGACTCATAGGACTCATTAGCCCAGGTGCTATGAAAAAATTCTTTGAACAGCAAACAGATGAAGCATTCACCTAGGAGATTCTGGAAAGCTTGTTTAACTAACCCTTACCCATACATGAGGGTCCCAGAGCAACAAAGGCTTTTAGATCCTCTGGGACCCTGAACCAAGTACAGATGAGGATCATACAGTCCATTTTATGTCATCATTTTATGGTTAGCCCCTGGGCCCTATGTGTCTTTTCATGATGGGACATATCTCAGGAAATTCCTTCCTGACTTTACTCAGTCAACATGGTTTTCAAAGTAGACATCCTAGGCATGGGTCAAGACATTTGTTACCTGGAACACACTTAATCCCAGCACTCAGGAGGCAGAGGCAGGCGGATCTCTTTCAGTACAAGGCCAGCCTGGTCTACATAGTGAGTTCCAGGCCAGCTGGGCTACAGGGAGACCCTGTCTCAAAAAAGACATCTGCTGCCTTTTGATCTATGACTAGGCTAAGCTACTTGGGCTAGGACCCAGTTGAACAGTTATTTCAGTTTCTGAGACGTTTGATCTGCACTTTTTTTGGACTAATTGGACCAGGTGCCTCATTCAACCATTTGGTGAACTTTCCATTCTCTTAGTTTTTACATCTTTATCAATAACCAGACATAGTGAGTACTAAACATTGTAAAGCTTCAAGACATTAGCGCAGAGCAATAACACATCTCAGGGTAATGCAAACAAATAGCACAGAGCAATAAGACACCTCTGAGCACCCTTGGGCTACATTTCAAGGTATGTACCTAGTAAGTAAAACAAAGGAAACAGCACAATAATCCAGACTTGAAAAATTATACAGAAAGTTAAAAATATAACTTTTCCTATAACAAGCTGGTGTCCAACTCGCTATTGTAGTGCAGGCTATCCTTTAATTTCTGATCATCCTGCCTCCCCTTCCCAAGTACTAGATTACAGGTTTTCACATGCCTAGGGTTTTTATTTGGTTTGGTTGTTTTGCTATTGCTGTTGGTTTGTTGTTTGGTTGCTTTTAAAAACTGGTTTTTTGTTTTGTTTTGTTTTTAATGTGCCTGAGTGTTTTGTGTGCATGTAAATGCACTACATGTATGCAGGGCCCACAGAGATCAGAAGGTGGCATCTGATCCTCTGGAACTGGTGTTAAGGACAGTTGTTAGCTGCCATATGGGTACTAGGAATTGAACTTGGGTCCTCTGCAAGAGCAGCCACATGCTCGTAACCACTGAGCCATCTCTTCAGCCCTACTTGCTTACTTTTGAGACAGGGTCTCACTCTGTAGATCTATATAGGCCTGCCTGGCACTCACTATATAGATCAGACTAGCCTGAAACTCAGAGATCTGCCTGCCTCTGTCTCTAGAGCTGGGACCAAAGGCTGTTTTCTTTCTTTATTGTAGTACTGAGGGTTATACCAGGGCCTTTCACATGCTAGGCAAGCTCTGTAATACTGAACTACTTGCCTTAATTTTTTATTTAGAGATAGCATCTCACCAAGTTACCTAGGCTGGCTTTGAACTTGTGATTTTCTCACCTCCATTTTCCAAGTAGCTGAGACTGCAGGCCTGTGCCACTAAGCCCACCTCCCTTGGTTGTTTTCTTTTTCTTTCTTTGGCCTGTTGTGTTTTTTGTTTTGTTTTGTTCTGAGACAGGGTTTCACTATGTAGGCCTGGCTAGCTGGAACACAGAGATCTGCCCGCCTCTGCCTCCCGAGTGCTGGGCAACCTGTGGCAATTCTAAGACCACTTCACACTGTTTCTACCAACTCAAGCACAGAATAGACTCTTCCTGGACCCAAAATCAGGCTTGGTGAAACTTGGGGGTAAAGGCAGGGTACATGCACAGGCCAGGGACCTCCCTTACACCTCTGCACCCCAAATAGGCCCAGATATTTGTCCCTGACATGACCCCATCTCCCACACTAGTAGAGACCCTGTTAGCAGGCTGTTGCCAGGGAGAGGCTGGGTTTGCTCATCGTTTATTGGTCAGCGAAATCCCTTAGAATAGTTCTTGTTACTATAGGAGAGAATGAGTGCCTATTGGCCAGGACACCTCACAGTGTCACAGCAGCGCTCAGGGTTCTTGCTATTGGTTCGCAGCCAGACTCGGAGACCCTATGACCTGGAACCCAGTTTTGCTGCTAGGCGCCAGGAAGCAACGCTCCCTACTGGTGCGGCTCCGCGTCGGCTGTGCGGGACCAAGTGCTAGGCGGAAGCTTTTGAGGGCGCGCCTGGACCCACGACCCGGACCTCGAGCAACACCTAGCAGCTCGAAGGCTCCTGGGCTCGAGGACAAAGGCTTGGGGAAGACGACACAGTGCTCCCTGGGCCTCCCCTAGGAGTTCTGCTCCTCTAACCTGGACACGAATCCTGAAGGTAAATTACGCACCCGCGTGACGTGCAAACTACTTAGGGATGGCAGAATGAGGGGCATCCCAACGCCTTCGTCGCTCTTCGGTTATCCTCTGATTTAACTACCAGTAGTTGGTCACTTCACTAAGGGGGCTTTCTGTACCTACCCGCCATGCCACCTGTCCAAATCCTTACTTCTTCCCAACGGGGTCCTAGAGAATTCAGACTGAGGTCTAAACCAAGCACTGGTGTCAAGTGAACCCCAGAGCCGCGATGTTCTACTACCCCAACGTTCTTCAGCGCCACACTGGCTGCTTCGCCACTATCTGGTGAGCGTGGGTCCGAGCGATGTGCGGGGAGCCGAGCACCTGGACCTCAGCCTGACACATATCCACCCCCCGCCCGCTCCCCCCTCAGGCTGGCAGCTACTCGGGGCAGCCGGCTGGTGAAGCGCGAATACCTGAAGGTGAACGTAGTGAAGACCTGGTAAGACCCAGAAGAGGGAGGGAGGAGGCTGTAGCTGGGGGCCTGGCAAGGCTGTGGGGCTCAGCATTGATCAGGGCGCCTTGTTCTCCCAGCGAGGAAATCCTCAATTACATGCTGGTACGAGTGGAGCCCCCGATGCCCGGGCTACCCAGGCCCCGCTTTTCCCTCTACCTCTTGGCCCAGCTTCAGATTGGTGTGATAAGGGTCTACTCTCAACAATGCCAGTACCTTGTGGGTAAGGCTGGGAAGCATAGAGGTGGGCCAGAGCGCAGCGGCCCATGGGTAGATTGGTTATCGTGCCCTCCTTGCCCACAGAGGACATCCAGCATATCCTAGAGCGGCTGCACCGTGCCCAACTGCAGATACGCATCGATATGGAGGAGGTTGAACCGTGAGTGTTCGACTGCAACTGGGACCACCCAGACCAACCTACTTGGCCTCAGCTTATCTCAGCCTGTCATTTTTTTTTTTTAACGTTTGTGGGGGTAGGGGTGGTTGTGAACATCACCACATGCCTGTGGAGGTCAGAGGACAACCCTGGGGAGTCAGTTCTCTTTCCATCATGTGGTTTTCAGGGATCAAAACTCAGGACTTCAACCTTGCCAGCAAGGGCCTTTACCAGCTGAGCTGGTTCCTCACTCTCAGCCTGTCCCTGACATCCCCACATTCTCTCCCAGACCTAACCAGCTTCTCCTGAACTACATGACCATGATGGAGACCCTGGAAGATGCTCCAGACCCCTTTTTCGGGATGATGTCTGTGGATCCTAGACTTCCCAGCCCCTTGGAGATCCCTCAGGTAGGCCTCATGCCCCTGGGAACACCGCAAAATCACAAATTGCCAGTGTAGAAAGGGCGGGAGTGTCCTTGTGTCAATCTGACCCTGGGGTTTGGGGAAGGGATCCTGCAGTCTCCATTGGCAAGCCACAGGGAAGGGGACGGCCTTGGTGGGCCCATACAGGCAAAGTTCTTGATCTTGCCGACTCAGGAACAGTCTGATAGGATGGTCTCCCCACTAGAGGCAGTTCCCCAGTTCCACACTGTTCCCACCACTGAGACACCAGGGCCTCATCATCTATGTGTTGGTCTTTCTTACCTCTGTCCTCCTTTCCCATCACCCCTACAGCTTAGAATTACTCCATTCTCTGGTTCCCCATTCAATCAGCTGCTCCGGGATGCATACAATATATTTGGGGCTCTCAGTGTCTGGATTTAGGGTACCCATCTTCTCTCCTCTAGCATCTTTAGCTACCAAACACCAGTTCATTAAAAATGGACATTCATTTCTTTGCTTGTGAAAATAAGTTTCTGTAGCCTGTAGTGGTCACCCTTCATTCTCACTAGGCAGGTCCTGCATATCCTTACAGACTTAGTTTAAATGCTACCCTTTACCACGAAATTAACCTATTCACAGCCAGAACCAAATGATGTTTGAAAGCTGAGCACTTCACTAAGCGTTGCTTTCTTACTTGTATTGACTCTTACTGGTCACATCTACATTTGTTCCCACTCAACCATCTACTTTTCTATTCATCCCTGTCTCCTATGACAGCTGATTTCGATCCTGCAGTGCTTCTTGCACAAACTGACAAAGGCTAATTTGAGGTGAGGGCAGGAACAGGGGACTAGGTGGTGACGGATTTACTGCATAACGGTGTCAAATTGCACAAGAACTGGGTTTAGGTCTGGGGGTGTTGCTCAGTGGTGGAGTATTTGCTTAACATGCACAAGGTCCTGGATTTAATTCCCAGCTCTGAAGTGTGTGTGTGTGTGTGGGGGTGCTAATTCCAAAACTCAAAAGTCTCAAACAGGATTGTCAAAAGTTTGATGCTATCCTAGGCTACATAGTGAGACCCTGTCTCAAAACAAAAACCAAGAAAGTATATGGGGAGATTACCAGATCAGTGTTCACTGATTACTTTGAACATAGGAAAGTAGATGGCTAAAGCTGAAACCTATCTTTTGTTCCCAATGCCTTCCTAAAGATTCGACATCTTTTAGAGGCTGCAACCCCAGAGAAAATTCCTGAGAGGCCCCCTGAAGTCATCACAGAGCCGAGGAAACCAGGTCAGCAGAAAGACTCTTTCTGATCAGAGGCATAGAAAATCTCAAGATATCTTTTAAGAGCTAGGCCCAGTGAGGCCTAGTGATAGAGGAGGCCTGTAATCTCACTTACTTGGGAGGCAGAGGCAGGAAGACTACAGTCGGTTCCAGGCCAGCCTGGACAAGTTAAGGAAACCATGTCAAAGTTACAAAACAAAATACAAAAAAGCCGGCTGGACACCTGAAATTCCAGCACTCAGAAAGTGGAGGCAGGAAGTTTAAGAGTTCAAGGCCAGCATGAAGGAGACTCTTCTGTCAAAACAAAACAACAAAACAACAGGCCCTGAGGGGAGGCAGTTTGTGTAATCTCATCACACTGCCTCACTAAGAATCAAAAGGAAGCCAGGCACAGTGGCAGAGCCTGTAATCACAGCACTCAGGAGGCAGAGGCAGGAGAATCTCAGTGAGTTCAAGGCCAGCCTGGTCTACATAGTGAGTTCCAGGCCACCTAGGCCACAAGGCCACCTAGGGCTGCAAGGGAGACCCTGACTCAAAAAGACCGAAAAAAAAAGAGGGAAAAAAGAGAAGCGTCAAAAGGAAGGCTGGGTAAGGTGGTGTATACCTTAGTCCTAGCACTCCCACTTGGGAGGCAAAGGTAGGCAGATCTCTTTGAGGCCAGCCTGGTCTGCATAGTGAGTTCCGGGTCAGTCATGTGTACATAGTGAGACCCTATCTCTAAATAAATAAATAAATTTTTAAAAATGAGGTCAGAGTTCCCATCTCCATTTTTTTTTTTTTTTTGTCTTTCTGAGATTCACTTGGGGTCAGGTGACTAGCTTGAGTCTGATTTTGTCTCCAACGTCCATGTTTTTGTCCCAATGACTTGAAACGAAGTAGGTCAGTATGACTCTCCTATCTTTCTATGGCCTTAGCCATCATCCAGATTCCTGAAGCCATCACTCTCCAGGAGGTGGAGCCTATTCGCATGCTGCAGATTGTCGTGAGTGTCCCTAAAGCACGGCTTCAGGCCCTGCCCCTTTGCTTTTACACCCTTCTGTGCCCATGTTCTGCCTTCTCTGCCTCTGTTTCCCTACACCCTGTCCCTTGGTACCCAACGAGCTTCCTTGGGCTTAGCTTAGTAAATCCATTCTCTTCCCCTTGCTTTTCCTCTCTCCACAGGGGGAACGGGACCTCCCAGAGGTCAGCCGCAGAGAGTTGGACCTGCTGATTGCAGAGGAAGATGAAGCCGTCTTGTTAGAGGAATATCGGAAACGCAGGGCTCTCCAGCTGAGAGCCCCAGCACTGGATGGTCAGGTCCCAGCATAGGTAGCCTGGGACTGGACAGTGTTCCTCTCTTCCCTTTCTAAATTTTGATCCTCTCTCTGCAGAATCCAAGGAAGAATCCCGGGCCTTGGAGGGTGAAGCTGTAGTCCCCTCGCTCTCGCCTCCAGCTCCTGTACAGTAAGGACAGGAATCCCTGTACCACGCAGGGGGTCAGTGCTGGGAAGGGTTTCCTTATGTGTTTCGCTTGTCTTTCCTCAGGGTAGAAAGGGCAAGAGAAGCACTTCCAGGGCAGGTCATCAGTCCTGAGGTACAGATGCTGCCAGGCTGGGAGCCTGGGGCCCTACTCACTGGTAAGTGTCCACCAAAGCCTAGGCGCTTTCTAGAGAATACCTGCACGGCTGCTGAACAAAAGCCTTTTTCCAGCCTTCCGAGGGACAGTGGTATTCTTTGCTGGTGGGAGTAAGTGGGCGTGAAGGGACTAGGCGGCTGTGGGAGTCACACCTGTTTTCTCTCTTCTTTCTTTTGAAGCAGGGTCTCCCTGCAACCCCAGCTGGTTTAGAACTTACTATGTAGACCAGGGTGGGCTTGAACTCACAGAAATCCTGCCTCTGCATCCTGGTCCACACCTATAATCTTATCACTTAACAAACTGAGGCAGGATGCAATGAATTTGACACCAGCCTGGGCTAGAGTCAGACACTGTCTTAAAAAGGGGGGGAGCAAAACACAATGAAGGGCTCACGAGTTACGGGACAGAATCAGACCTCTGGTGGTGTTGCAGAGGTGACGCCTCCTCCGGAGCTGCGGCTGCCTGTCCCACCTAGCCCAGAGGTGAGTACTGTCCTCCCCTCCCAGAGCTGCTTGCCTGAGCCCAGGGCCATTGCTAGCTTACACCGGGTCTCTGTTTACATAAGTAAAAGATGTCCCTTTCTATACCCCATTGTGTATGGCCTCACTTGACCTATGAGTTACACAAGCACTTGGAGGTCTTACCTAAGTCCTTTCCCAAGCAATCCCCAGGGGCAGATCCCACTAGTCCACCAGGTTGATATGAAAAGGCCCGACCATCTTCCACCTCTCACTCCCGCAGAAGCTCCCACCTCCTGAGGGCCCACCTGTTCGCAGGCCGCGCCGGCGCCAGTTACTATTCTGGGACAGAGAGACTCAGATCTCCCGGGAGAAATTTGAGGAACAACTGCAGACCAGAGCCCACTGCTTGGAATATGTGAGGACAGCTCAGGTCCTCCCTAGGGAATGGAGGGATGGAAGTCAGGCTGGCTTCTAAATTCCTAGGGAACACTGGGAATCTGATGTGGGATTGCATACAGCCAGTTATCTATGCATACCACGAAAACCAGGTTATACTCTACCTTTAGCCACAAGCAAGGTAGGCAGGGTCATGAGCCTAAAAATGGGGCAGAGGCCCTGGAAGAATGGGTAGAGATGAAGGGGCAGTGAGGAGCCGCTCCCTCATAAAGGGGCCTCTGACCTTCTCCCATCTTTCAGCCAGTGGTCCAGCTTCCCAAGAGGATGATCAAGAGCCCAGTGGAGCTCTTCAGAACCCCAACTCTCCGTAAGAAGGCCCAAAGTTTGGCAGGTGGGAGCTTCGGAACTCGGATTTCTCAGTCTTGGTATAACTTAAACCGTTTCCCTTGTGTTCAGCTGGCTGGCTACACCCAGAATTACTGGCTTTTTGGACCCACTGTGCCCAGTTACCCCCAAGAATGCTCAGGGAAAGACCACGCCTAGAGAGGGAAGAGGCAGCGGAAAGGGAAGCAGAAGAGGAGGAAAAGAAGATTGAAGTTCCGAGTGAGATTGAGGTAACTGCACCCACCGCTTCCTGTAAAGCCTACGTGTGAGCTCTGCAGGCTGCTTTCTCCTGCCATGTACCAACTGCACAGGCTACCAGACTAAGACCCTGACACTGATGCTTTTCCATCTGCAGGTCCTGAGGGAGGCCCAGGAGCCCAGCGGTCCCCTCATGCTGTCTGCAGGTAAGCACTTGCATAAGAGAACAGAGACCACTACCCTAACCACTGTCCCAGGATGCTAGCACTCCAGCTACTGAAGCTGTCTGTAACAGTGAGGGAGTATGTATACCACTAAGAAAGTAGACATCTGATTCTCTGGTTACCTCACTTTGCACAAGTCTATCCTAAGCCTCCAGAATCTGGTTGAGGCTGGGTGGCTTGGAGGAACTGGGGGCTGAATCTAGTATTTCATGTATGTTAGGCAAGCACCTTACCACTGAACTATGCCCCCAGCTTGGCTACGAGGTCCCCACAAAGTCAAGCAGACTCTTCCTCAGCGCTTTCTCTCCCTGCAACAGAACTCTCTCTAGAAGCAGCTGAAGAGGAGAAGTCCCGCATCAGCCTTATCCCCCCAGAAGAACGGTGGTAAGCAGCCACGCTGTGTAAACTCAAACCCAGAGCTCTGGCCAGGGCTAGTGTCTGTGCCTGTTGTCACCACTACCCACCACCTTTGCTGCTGTGACTCCCACGGTGTCCTAGGGCCTGGACTGAGGCAGAGCTGCCGGAGCCCCTTGCATTGCCTGCAGTGCCTGAACTGCCCGAAGTGCCTGTGGAGATGCCCCCAGAGCCTGAGCTGCTTTCTTTGGAGGCTGTGCACAGGTACCAGGAGAGCTGCTGCATGGGGAGGGCTGGGCTAAGACCTCAGCTAATCCTCAGTCCCTTCAGGGCAGTAGCACTGGAGCTGCAGGCCAACAGGAAGCCCGACTTCAGCAGCCTGGTGTCACCACTCAGTCCCCGAAAGTTGGCTGCCCGGGTCTTCTACCTGCTCCTGGGTAAGTGTGGGTACAGGAATGTGCAGGTATGGCTGGGACAGACAGGGCAGAGGCTGCTACAGGGACTCTGTGTGACCTGCCTTTTCCTTTCTTGATCAGTGCTCTGCGCACAGAAGATCCTTCTTGTAGAACAAGAGAAGCCATACGGGCGCCTCCTGATTCAGCCAGGGCCCAGATTCCACGGAGGGTTTACAAGCCAGCTTCATTAAACCATGTTCTGGCTCACTGGGCTCTGCCTGGCTCATTTCTGAATGCACACCTCTAGCATTCCTGCTCTTAGAGCTAGTGTCCAAGCAGAAAACAAGCTGCCTTTATTACAGTATGACGCCAGAATTCCATTTGTAACAGATCTAGTCCCAGGGATACCCCTGTAAGACAGCCAGCAGGGCTGACTTCAAATGGATACAATGCCTAGAATCTTTGGTAAGGCATGAACTGGAACTGGGCTGGTTGGTGATCTTCAGTCCTGCAGGCTCTGCTCTCTCTGGCTCGCCTGTAGTCTAGGTAAGGCCCAGTATGGCCTGGATTTCCTGAACTTTGTCAGCAGGCAGTGAGCCCAGTGCTGAATGGAAGCTGTCGGTGTGCTGTTTGCCAAGGAACGTCAGGAGCAGCAGTAGTGCAGCCTTAGTGTCTAGGTAGAGAGTGCAGAAGGAGGGGTCCTGAGGGAGGAATGGGCTCCTAAACCCTTACCACCTCAAACTCTTTGACCCTTGCTGCCCCTCATTTTCCCCTAGCCTCTTCCTATGACTGCCACCCTCACCTGGTGGGATCTTGTTGTCTGCCAGAATCAGGCTGCAGATGCGCAAGAGCTCAGGAGCCACATCCACAACCTACAGGGAAGGAGTGGTCAACTTGGGGTACCAGCCCTGGGCCCCAGGACTAGAGTGGGTGGTTGGGGCCAAGGACAGAAAAATCCTGAGGGCTGTTTGAGTTGACACCCAGCACAACGAGAAGAGGGAAACATGGTGGTTAATGATCTCTTTTTGGAGGTGAGGATCAAAGATGATTACAGTCATAGCCTCAAAACCAAAAAAGAGGCCCAGACGGCCAGGCACTATTCCAACATAATATACTCAAAGGTATCCAACAAAGGTGACAGAACACTAGAAGTCCGAACCTAGGTAGCTGGCATATGTAAAACCATTGAGAAAGCACAGCTTCTCTAATTCGAATGTATGTACGGTGGGTGGGCGAAGGGACTCCACGGCTCTGTAGAGGATTGCTTTTCTGGCCCTGGTCTAGGAAAGCAGCCTAGGAAAGCTGTGACTGCTAGCTCAGCCCAGAAGGGCTACACTGAGAAGTCCTTTGTCTCATATTACAAGGCTATCTGCCAATTCCATGGACAAATAAGAAAAGAAGAAGTTCAGGATGTAGCTCAGTTGGTAGTGTCTGCCTAGCGTGAACAAAGCCCTGGGTTTGATGCCCAGCACTGCACAAAATAAGGTATAGTGGTGCATGCCTGTTACCACTGTACCTGGGAGGCAGAGAGAGGAGGCAGAAGGATCAGGGGCTCAAGGCTATCCTCGGCTACATAACAAATTTGAGGTCAGCTTGGGATACCTGAGACCGTCTCAGAAGAAAAAACAAAGGAAAACATAAGGGTAAGGACCGTCTAAGGGCACGTGAAACTCACCTATCAGCTCTGCCTATCGCTGAGAATAAAGCCTAACACTTCCCTGTGAGGGCCCCTGCATCGAGGTTACCTGGTCAGGGCTGCTCTGGTACAGGAAGCTGAAGAGCTGCCCTATAGTCACCCACTCCTCCATGTCTTCCCTCAGTGGCAGGGCATGTAGCAAGGCAGCCAGCACCTAGACACATGGATACCTCAGGCCCACATGTCCAGTCCCCTCCATTGTCCCTGGCTTCCAGCCCCTGCCCGATGCCCCTTCCTTTACCTGGGGCTCTGGTTTTCTTGCTGGACTGGCCATCAACAGACGGGCAAGAGCTCCACAGATGTTATCACGGACACGATCATGTCGCTCCCTTGCCAGGAGAGGCAAAAGGAGGCCCAGTAGCTTGGGAAAGTGGCTGGTCCACAGTTAAGGAATACGTGCGCACACTGGCAAGCTTCACCACTCCCCACCCTGGGGAGCCCTAGGAATGCTTCCAATCCCACCCTCCCCTACTGCCAGCACAGGATACTCCTGAGCAGGGCGGCCTCCATGCTCTGCAAGTACACCCAGTCCAAAGATGGCATTGCTCCGCACCTCAGGGTCTGCTTCCCTGGCAGAACTCAACAGTACGGGGAACAGCCGAGAAACAAACTGGGCTGAAGCAGCACCCAGCCCCTGAATGGACTCTGCCAGTGTCCCCACCGCAAAGGACTTCTCTGCCACTGTGCAGCCCTGTTTCTGCAGGGGAGGTTAACAGAGTACAGATTGGCATGCGGGTGGGCTTGGGAGGTACAGGCACCAGGTGCATGGGTAGCCAGGATGTGAAGCCAGAAGACAGAACACTCACCGTCTTGCACAACAACAGCGGCAAGAAACTGGCAAAGAAGGGAGCAAAGGCATCTCCTCCAGCAGCGGCTGCCAGGGCAGGAATGGCCTCTCCAGCATGCTCTAGTAACATGGCATCATACTCTGCCTGTGGAGCCAGGTCAGGGGCTAGAGCAACCAGGGCCAGCTGGGTGATAGTGCACCTAACCCACCCTGCTCTGCTACTGGCTGCAGGTGATTCTGGGGACTGCCCTCCGTTCATGGGACTGAACAGCTGGGTTTTGTTTACAGCTAGGCCCTCCACCTATCACTCCCCTTCCTGTCCCATACTACTCTCCTTCTCTGAAGTCTCTATTGTCTTACTGGGATGAGGGTGGCACCGTTCCGGCTGTCACCAATTTCTCATAGCAGCCCTGGCTCCTAGAGGTCAAGCTGAGAGCACTATCTACCACTGGCCCTGTGGAGACTCCCTGGATCGTCCATAGCTCTCACCTGATCATCTTCGTCATCCTCCTCCTCATCGACGTCCTGGCAGGCTGTCTGTGGAAGAGGTAGTTCATCTGAGCCTGGACTCTCACCCCTTCTTTCCTTAGTGGGTGAGTTGCTAGAGCTGGACTTATGACCTCTGACAATCCACTCTTTTGGGGTCTGTCATCTCCTTTTCCCACAGTCCCCTTTGCTCACCTTCCTCTGCAACACAGTCTTGAGCATGCTGCAGAGCTCACCGAGGCATCCCGAGGGCTGCAGTGTGAGGGTCCCACAGCTGCGCAGCACCCCTGTCAAGGCCTCCAGAACCGCCATCACCACTGGGCGCTCTCTCTCTCCTTTCACTGCCTGCATGTAAGATGGTACCACTCGAGCCAAGGCAGCCTGCAGAGCTGGAGACACGATGGGCCCAAGGCTTGGTCAGGCCCGGCTACTCCCCAGGCCACCCAGCCCGCTAGCTTCTCCTTCTCACCAGCCTTGTTGGGTTCTGAGGGGCAGCTCTGGCAAGCCTTATGCAGTGCACAACAGAATTGACCCAGAGCTTCGTGGGCTGCCTTCCGCACATTCAGGTAAGGACACTGGAATAAAGAGGGCAGGTATGTGCTCGCTGTGTGCAGGGTAAAGACAGCCCTAGCTCAAGGACCCCACGAACTGACTTACTTCCAGCAGCTTGAATACTTCTTCAAAAACACTCTCCATGTACGGAAGAAAGGCCACACTATGGGAAGACACACAGTAGTGGGGAAAGGGCATCTAGTGTGGTTTACAGAACAAGGGAAGGGCTAGTGCTTACCTAGTGTTCATCGAAATCTCCCCCAGGGCAGTGCAGGTATCTTCTTTCTCATCAAAGAAGGCATTCTCCACACTGTACCTAGAGAAAGGTGGAGAGGCAGTGATGATCAGGTACCAGGACGGAGCAGATCCAGCACTAGGCCCATGTCCAGAATCAAAGTCTGCCTTCCTGAAAAGGGCACTCCTCCATACCCTGAGATTTCAGAGTCATCCTCTTCTTCCACATCTTCATCCATGAGCTCTTCTTCCTCCTCCCCATCGCTTTCATCATCAAACAGAAGGAAGGAGCTGATTCCATCATACTGAGGCTGGATGGAGAAAGCAAAGCAGGGACTTGGCTCGGGTAGGACCAGGAGATAAATCACATTACAGGGTTAGCTTTGTCTAACTGGCCCAATACACCCACCCTCTGCTCACCATTATGCCCTCGGTGGAACGCAGTGACAACAGCATGAGTGTGGTGATTTGTGGTAGGTAGGGTGCCAGACCCTCTCCCATCAGTCCTGATAAGGCTGCAAACAGACCGTACCTGGTAGAGGCAGAGAGAATCTGTACAGTGCTGTCTGCTGTAGACAGACAAAACTGGAGAGCCCAGGAAACCTGACTATGGTCCAAGATCAAAGGACTGGTATCTGGAGTGAGGACTGTCAATCCAATGGGTAGGCAGGAGGAATGAGAGGTCACTCACGTGCAGCGCCGCAAGTCAGGATCATCTACATGGTCACATAAGCCCAGCCCCAGCTGACAGCATTCCTCAGCCAGGGGCCTCATGGGCTCTCCCAGTGCTCGGGCTAGCACTCCCAGGGTCTCTGTGGGAGCAGGAGCTCAGTCAGCACTGGGATATGGAGGTAGACTAGGGAACCAAGGGTGGCAGCTGGGAAGCATTCTGTAAGTTCATCCTACTTTTAGGTAGTGCAGAGAACACCTTTTCATCAAAGGAAGATATCCAACTGCCCCGAGAGCTCTGTAGACATCAGGCGAATACTAGCCTTTCCACGGCACTGAGAACCCAGTCTGGGAGCCCCTCACTTACCCAGGCTCTGGATCTGCACAGGCTGAAGGTCTTCATGGCCTGTCAACAGGAATTCCCGCAAATGCTCCATGATGGTAGGGAAGTAGGGCAGCAGGGAGGCTTGGGCAGCTGTGGCTGCAGCATACAACAGAATGAGACATGGAAGGAGGGTGGGGAAGACCTGCCACAGGCTCTCTGGGTAAACCCTGTATCATTGCCTCCTGCCCC
Organism: Nannospalax galili; assembly: GCF_000622305.1. Taxonomy (NCBI): domain Eukaryota; kingdom Metazoa; phylum Chordata; class Mammalia; order Rodentia; family Spalacidae; genus Nannospalax; species Nannospalax galili. The sequence goes on along the minus strand of NW_008343597.1, from coordinate 418,434 downwards.
TTTCTGCTCACCAATAGCTCCTAGGGCGCTCACAGCTAGTTCCTTGGCCCGGGGGTTGCTGAAGTTCCTCAGGGGCTGCAGCATACAATCCATAAGCTCCGGAAGGTAGGGCTCCACTTTGGACCCTGTGGGCAAGTGTGCTTCTCTACCAACCAACCCAGGTCTCTGACCTGCAAGACCCACCTCCCTCTGGCTTGACCCACCATGTGGCTCTTCCGTACCTCTCCCACCACAGGCAGCAATTCAGGGAGATGCAATTGTGCTCCCTTTAGCCAAAGCTGCAGCTGTCTTCCCCTCCCCTGCACTCTCCCCCGCCATCACCACCTAGGTTCTCCACGAAGTTCTCGAGGGCATAGCAGGCCTTGGCTAGGTGGTGTGTGTGCTCTAGAGACATTGACTTCAGGTAGGCAAGGAGCAGTGGCATCACTTCCCCTGAATAGCTGCTGATATGGGGCTGGGGAAGGAGGAAGCAGGACACCGCTCAGGCTCACCAGCAAGGCACACCCTTGAGTGCCAACGGCAGCAGGAATGCTTGAGGAGATGAAAGCTGAGGGGACAAGGGCCCCAGCATGGGGGAAGGGGGCCTTTACCTGGCAGCTATCCACACTTAGCCTTGCTAACCTGTAAGTTCTCTGAAAACTGGCCCAGGGCAAACAGTGCAGCATTGCGTACAATCTGTGAGGGGTCACTCAGGCCCTTGCACACGATCTGCAGCAGTGGAGACAGCAATCTGAAAGGGGCAGGACAGAAGAACAAAGTCTGAGGGACCAGATCTAAGAGCCCTAATCTGATTTGTTCTCTTCATTTTTTCTGAAAATGACCAAGGCTTTCTCTGGCACTGGATGCTCTAAACCATCCTTTAGTCTCTATGATTGGAAGGCCATTTCATTTATCCTCCAAAATAGAACACTTTCTATTTATTTATTTTGGTCTTTTTGAGACAGGGTCTCCCTGTAGTCACAGCTGGCCTTGAATTCACAGAGATCGGCCTGTGCCTGCCTCAAAGTGCTGGGATCAAAGGCATGCACCACCACGCCTGGTTCAAACCCGGACACTTTTGGAAGGTGGCAAATACTATGGCTAATTAACAATATTAACAATTAAACTCAACAAGCACACCAGGACTGCCGTGGTATGTGCAGGTATCCTCTCAACATGCCTACCTCACCCTGCGACAGGAAACTGAATGTCGTACCTTTGCCTGATGTGATCACCAGCACCATCAGACAGCACAGCCAACACCAGGAACCCTGCTTTGCGCTGGTATGGGCTCTCATTCCGAAAGGCTTCTTCTAGCATGGGCATCTAGGGGAGTACATGGCACTTTCCTGAAAGCCCACCAAGAACCTACTGTTTTCACATCAGGCCCATGACACCTACCCATGCCCAGACATCCTTGGCTGTAGGGGACTACATACACCTGGGGATAGGAGCAACAGAAGAGGCACACTTACCACCTGGGGACAGAACTTCTCAGGGGGAAGGTGTAGTGCTAGCATGTCCACAACCTGAGAAAGGTCAGGAAGATTTTTTTATTTTTTGACTCCATCTCTGCCTCTCCAAACACCTACAGCCACTTACCACCTGTTCTATCTGATTTTATGTTTGTTGAGACAGTATAGCCCAGGCCTCAAGCTCACAACTGCACTTCAGCCTCCCAAGTACAGGTATATACCACCACACCTGGTTATGGTGGTTGGTTTTAATGATCAAATTCACTGAACTGAAAATGCTTAGAAGACTAAGATGGCTTTTTCAGAGCCAATTAGATCGGGAGGGCTCTAATCTAATGAATGGGTTAATCACCTTGATAGATCAATAAATAGGCCATCATTAGGAGGTACAGCTTAGTTGGAGGAAGCAGGTCATGGGCATTTCCTTACGGCCCCTTCTAGTTCCCTTCTCTGCTTCCTGTCCATAATGTAAAACTGTTCTGCTTTGCTTCCTGGTTGCCTTGACTTGAACTGTTCTGTTTTACCATTCCTTCCCTACCACAGTAAACTCAAATCTCTGAAACCGTGGGCTATAATACTTCCTCCCCTTAAGTTGTTGCTGTCAACTATTTGGTCACAGTGATGATAAAACTAATATATCACCTGTACAGCAAAGTGCTTGGGACTCTCCCCCACTGGGCCCATCTCCAATTCTTCCTCTTCAGAATCCTGGTCTTCAGGATCCAACTGGCCCATGGGTGGCTCAGCAGCCATAATAGGGAAAAGGGTATGCAGCAAGGGAGGCAGGAGATTGTTCTTTAGTAAGGCCTTGAGAGGGAGAGAACTGTTCTTGAAAATCCCCTCCCAGAATGGGCTCACATAAAAAACTCCAGCCTGCCAGACCACAAGAAGTCCAGCAAGAGAGTCCCAATCTTCAAGGCAGGGATAGGTTGAAGCAAGACCAGGGCTTGAACCAGGGAACTTCCGATGCCTTGAGAACAGGGCCAAGGGTGAGGCTGAGGATATAAGGATGGGGTAATAGACACTAGGGGGTACTTACCTTGCTTTTGACTTTGACCAAAAAGGTGAGGCTGCAGAGAATACGCACACGTATTGCGTCGCCAAGGCCCACGTTCTTAGCCACCTACTCAAATACTAACAAGAATCAGAAACAAGCAAGAAAACTTGCAGTAAAGCAAGTAGCAGGGGCAGTGCCCACCTCAGGCTCACCTCCAGGCAGAATGCGAGGACCTCAGAGAGGTGAGGTGTGATGATGGGCACCTTGGACTCCAGCAGTTCATCCAGGGCCTCTAGGGCCTCACAGGCCTTTACCTGACAGACAAGTCATGAGGTTACTTGGATAACTAGGCTGGATGTGTGTGCATTCTCCCTCCAGCCGGAGCTCCCTTCCATGTGTCCTCACCTCATCTATGGGGATCAGAGTCTTCACTGCCATGATGAGTTTGGGCACCAACATCCGTGCAAGAGGCTGGAGGACACAGGATGAGCTGAATCACAGAAAGCATGGTGCAGCCTAATCTCAGGCCCCAGAAGCTACCAGCTTCCCCACAGTCTGCAATCTAAGGAGCCCAGGCACACCAGACAGGTCCAGCCACCCACAGTACTTCCTTCAACTGTTAGAAAGAAAGGAAGAATGAAAACCTGGAACAGCTTGGACTAAAACTTTTTTTTTTTGGTCTTTTTGAGACAGGGTCTTCCTGTAGCCCCAGCTGTCCTGGAACTCACTATGTAGACCAGGCTGGCCTTGAACTCACAGAGATCGCCTGCCTCTGCCTCCTGAGTGCTGGGATTAAAGGCGTGTACCACCACGCCCGGTTGGACCAAAACTTTCAAAAAGTGAGTACACAAAGGCCAAGGGATACAGAGCTGGGGGAGGTGATGGCCCATGTCTCACCATGTCATCAGTCCTGAGGTAGGGGGCCATGGCAGTCAGAGTGCGCAGGGAGTAGAAGAGCAGTCCCGGAGAGCCCCCTTCAGCAAGAGTCTCATTCAGAAGCCGAAGAAGCTCCCGTTGGTGGGGTTGGAAGGCCTCAGGCTGGGAAGTTACCACCACACTCAGCAGCAAAAGTCCCATCTGTCCAGGAGTAGTAGTTGAGAGGGAAAAGCTTATGGTCTATGCAGTCTCTCAGTCCCTCCCTCCTGCCAGCAGTGTAACAGTACCTCTCTCTCAGGGCTGTGGGGGCTGTGAGTACTCTGCTGAAGAAGGTGCATGAGCTGAGGCCAGGCTTCCAGGCCTTCCTTTCGAAAAATGGTGGCTGATAGCTGGGCCAGGCTGACACTCACATAATGCCTAAAAAGGGGGAGATTCCCCCATAATCACCCTCCAGTACCTTTCCTTACACACAATGCCCCAACCTCAATGGAGTTGCCAACAGAAACATTCAGGTGTGGCAGAGTTTTTCCTAAGATAGATCCCATAAGACAGCAACTAGGGGTGGGGGCTTGATGCTATAGTCTAGTGCGTTCAGCCCCACACAGGCTGAACTTGTCTCATTTTTCTGATTTAGCTTTGACAGATCATTATCATCCATTCTCAGAAACTTTAGTTTTCAACACAGACTTAGAATCTTTTTTGGGGGGTGGGGCTTTTTGAGACAGGGTCTCCCTGTAGTGGAGCTGGCCTGGAACTCACTATGTAGACCAGGCTGGCCTTGAACTCACAGAGATCCGCCTGCCTCTGCCTCCCAAGGACTGGGATTAAATGTGTGCACCACCGCGCCCGGCATACCACCTTAGACTAGAATCTTACTCTTCCCTCTAGAAGAGGTCCCCTAAATCCTAGCCTGGGGCTGAAACCTGCAGAGGATCGTAGCCTAGAGTCAGGCACTTACTCTGTCTCTCTCTGCAGGGCCGTCAGGACCAGGGACTTGAGGCTGGAAGACAAGTGACAGGTGCTTGGTACCCAGTCCGCCAAAGGGTTGGTTTGACCTGGCCCCTCCCGTTCCAGACCCGGCCCACCTCTCCCGCTGCTCAGCTACCAGGCGCTGCCAGCGGGTGCTCAGTCTTCTGCGGATCAGGACTGCTGCAAATTGGCGGATCTAGGGTAAGGCGCCGAGTTAGGCATGTAAAGATGACGCAGGGTTAGGACAGGGGACTCGGGCAGGGAGGGGCGGGCGGCCCACCTGAGGGTCGACCGCCGAGGCCAACAGGTCGCAGAGCGCAGGCAGGGCGGCAGTGTCCCGAAGGGCGATCTGGAGCTGTTCTGTGGCCTGGTGGAAGGCGGGGGTCAAAGCCGGGCCTATCCCGCAGCCTCCCCTTCGCCCCGGCCCAGTCCCGCCTGCCCTGTACCCGGCGGATGCGCTCGGTGTCCGGCAGCAGCAGCTCCCGCAGGATCTGTTCCAGACCCGCAGGCTCCATGGCATCCGCGGAGCCGCTGCTAAGGCCGGGTGGTGGGGGAGGAACCGCACGTGGAGACTGGCACCCACTTCCGGCGGAAAAGGCGTTACTCCACGCCTCTCCGGTAGCCTGGGTGATTCAACTCATTTCGCATGGAAAGCTCCAGCTCTGCTGTTTCCGTTGGGCCAAGCTCTGGCTAAGCAACGGAAACGGAGCCCCGGCCGGGTAGGTTCCGGCGCTGAGAGTTCCCCCGCTCCCTTGGAGAACTCCGGTTGCACGTCAGTGGCAGGAACCGTGTGGTGACTACAGACCTCAGGCTTGTATAACCAAAACCTCCAACTACAGGATCCTTTTTCTTAATAAATTTTATTTTAATAATTGTAAAAAGAAAAAAAATCAGGACCAAAATGGAAGGCAACTTAAAAAGTCCAAATATATATATTTCTTATATAATAGAGATTTTAAATTTCCAGTCCTTCCTGAGGAAGGAAGGCCCAAAGGGCAAAGGGGAAGGCAAATTCCCTCAGAAGAGAAGCTGTCAGGAGAGATCAACAGGGCGTGATGAAAGCACAGATCAATAGTTCTGTCACTCAGAACTCAGTCCATCTTGAGGTTAACATAGATATAACGGATGAACTTTAGGGAAGAAAAAAAGGAGATGGTTCCCAGCATGAGGAAGAAGACATAACCTGTGAGTAAAGAGTAGCCAAAGAACTCCACTGTCTGAACTGCCCCTGACATGTTGGAGCGCCGAGCATAGTAGAAAACGGAGTAGAGGAAGATGAAGAGGCCGGTGGAGCCAACACTCAGCACAGATCGCCACCACCAGCGGTAGTCTTCCCCAGACAACTGGAAGTAGGTGAGTGCGATGGAGATGCAAGCTCCCACACTCAGCAGGATGGCGAAGACAAAGAAGAGGATGCCATACAAAGTGTACTGCTCTCGACCCCAGACTGTGGCAAAGATGTAGTACAGCTCCACAGAGATGGCACTGTGAAGAGAAGAAACAATACACAGCATTAAAGTGCTGTGCACTGCCAGCACCATGGCTGAGCCAAAATCCCGCCCACACCTTCCCAACAGCAGAGACACTGTGGAAAGCACGTCTACTCCAAACTTAATGATTAGTTGCTCCCATTTCATGAACATCTTCCTTGAAAGCAGAGCTCTTAGCTAGGCCAGGTGGCCTAAGCCTGTAATCTCTGCTATGTGGGAGGCTGAGGCAGGATTGCAAGTTCAAAGGCAGCCTGGGCGACAGAGCCAGTTTGGGTAATTTAGGGAGACTGACTCAAAATGAAAGATTAAAAAGGGCTGGGGACGTAGCTCAGTGGCAGAGTGCTTGCCAAGCAATGCGTGAGGCCTCAGCAACTCCCCAGTACTATAAAAAGGGAGAAAGACAGAGAGGAAAGCAAGCAAGAAGGCATCTTATCCTGTTTTCCACTGCATTATCCAAAGGGTATTTAACAAAGTGAATGAGTAATCAAAAAGGCTTTAAGCTCTACATTGCCTGTAAATAGAAGACAGAAACCAGGCCCTTATAGGCATTATGTGGGGCTTAAAGCCCATGTAATTACTCTTTCAGTTTGCTAAGTAGGAGAGTTCACAAGTGAGATTCTCATCTGAACTAACTGCAGCTCGTTCCTGCTTCAGGACAGGAGGAACCATTCATGAGCTCTTGCTGAACTGGGGATTAATACTAGATTATAGCATTAAGGTTAAGTGGGGAAAGAGAGTTGAATCAAGAACCTCACAACGCCGAGGTGTAACACCTATCTATAATCCAAGCACTCAAGGCAGGAGCATTGTAAATTCTAAGCTAGCATGAGCGAGACTGTCTCAAAAAAAAACCCCCACAAAACTAAAAAGTAAACAAAATGTCAATGACGGCATGGGATGAAGAGGATACCTGAAAGGCAGAAAGCCTCCAACAGTCATGTGGATGAGAGTAGACTTGTACCAGGGTTGAGGTGGGATCTCCCGGGCAATATTCTTGGTGCGACAAGGTGCATCAAAGGGGCTAGCGTTGTTCTTCCCGAAGATGCCTCCAATGACAGTGAGAGGAAAGCCTACCAGCAGCCAAACCGTCAGAAGCAGCAGGATGGTGGTGGCTGGCAGAGCCTGTGTTGAACCATTAGCCCAATGCACTGAGTTCACCACACTCCATGTCAGGAAGAAAGGCACTGTGGGAAGGAGGGGTCAGCACTAGGAGGCAATGTCCCTGGAACACCCACTCTGATTGGACCTAAAGTGGAGAGGGGTGAAGTAGCCTGCCACTTACAAGGCCTACCTATGTACGCTCCCAGATGTGATATAGTTGGCTGAATTCACCTCTACCTTTTTATGGCCCATTGTTCTTTGTTCCTTATCTAACACCCTCTTGCCCTACCCAGTGGCATCAAGGATCAACACAATTGCTTCTTTGTGATCTGAGAGTGGCACAAATCCACGCCTCCAGAGACCTATCTTGCCAGAGCATTGGTAATTCCTAGCATGAAACTTTATTGGGATTAAAGCCCTGTTCTCAGAAAGCTATTCTTCAAATATAAATGTTCTAGGATATAAATCACACACATAAAATTGGGAACAAGGGTTCAGAACGCAGACTACTACCGTCTTTGAAAAGACAATCTGGTTTGAAGGCTAGAATGAACCTAGCTCTGAAATAAAAGCAGCATCAAAAATAAATTCAAGAGCCAGGCATGGTGGCGCACACCTTTAGTCCCAGCACTCAGGAGACAAAGGCAGGCGGATCTCTGTGAGTTCAAGGCCAGCCTGGTCTACATAGTGAGTTCTAGGCCATCTGGGGCTACAGGGAGACCCTATCTCAAAAAGACCAAAAATTCAAGAGGGGGCTGGGAAAATAGCTCAATCAGTGAAATGCTTGCTACAAAAGCACAAGGACCTGAGTTCAGTTCCCTAGCTTCCACATTTTAAAAAGTCAGGCATGGTGTTTGGAGCCTATAATCCCAGTTCTGGGAAGGTGGAGATAGGACGATCCCTAGCGCTTACTAGCCAGCCAGTCAAATTGGTGAGATCCAGGTTCAGTGAGAGATTCTGTCTCAAAAAGTAAGGTGAAGAACAAGGAAGACACCTGATATTGACCTCTGATTTCCACATAAACGTAAGGCAATACACATATACACACATGTATACATACACACACATACATTATTTAAACATAATGGTTGAGGGGCTGGGGAGATGGCTTAGTTGAAAAAGTGCTTGCCTACGAACGTGAGGCCCTTAGTTCAATCCCCAGATCCCATCTAAAAAAAGCTGGGTGTAGGGGTTCATGACTCTTACCTCAGTGCTAGAGCAGTAGACCCAGATCCCTGGGGCTCGCTAGCCAGCTGCCTAGCCTACTTGGCATGCTCTATGCCAGTGAGAGATGTTTTTTCAAAATAAAGGTTGACAGTGCCTGAGGAATGACACCTGAGGTGGTTCTCTAGTCTCCAGGCACAGGTGCAGACATATACTTGTATATATATATGCACCTGAGCATGCTTGCATGTGAACACACACACATATACAAAACAGTGGTTAAGGCTAGGCATGGAGATATACACCTGTAAACCCAGAACTTGGAATGCTGAGGCAAGAGGACTGCAGTAGAGTTAAAGGCCACCCAGGGCCATGTAGGAAGATGCTGCTGTGGTTCAGTTTCCTTAGCTGTGCACTGGGGACAGTATTACCTACTTCACACAGCTACTGTGAGGGTAAATGAGATGAGGGCTTATCAAGTACCACACTGCCTAGGCCATTTCTAGGAACTTAGCAACTTTTTCTTCCCTTTGGTTTTTTGAGACAGGGTCCCCCTCTAGCCCCAATTGGCTTAGAACTCACTATGTAGACCAAGCCTGGCCTTGATCTCATAGAGATCTACCTGCCTCTGCCTCCCAAGTGCTAGGATTAAAGGCATGCACCACCATATCTGGCTTTTGATGGATTTTTTTTTTTTTTAATGTGTGTGTATTGCCTGCATGGTAGGTAAGTGCACCTGTGTCATGCAGTGCCCAAGGAGGTAAGAAGAGGCTGTCAGATCCCCTGGGACTGGAGTTATGGACAGTTGTTAGCTGCCATGTGGGTGCTGGGATTTGAACCTGGGTCTTCTGCAAGAACAACCAGGGTTCTTAACCGCTGTGCTCTCTCTCCAGCCCCTTGATGGGCTTTCTTATTAAAATTTCCTCCATATTCTCTGCACTGTGTCTTGGGTCCCATGTGTTCTTAGTTCCTAAGTCTAGGCAGACTACCATGAAAAGGGATGTCCTCACCAGAGAAGAGACTGGTGGTGAGAATGATGTTCCACACCCAACGCTCGCCTCCAATCTGCCGGTAGAAGTGGCTGGACACGTAGCCAGAGATGCAGCAGGTCAGGGCATACAACAAGATGGCTGCCGAGTTAATGGCTCCGTGACGGTGCACATTGAACATGCCCAGCAATGCCATGACAATAATGCCTACAGGGTGGTAGTGGAAAGCCCAAGTTAGGTCTCATCTACACCTTTTCTCACAGCTTCAAAGGACTCATCCCTCTTAACCCAGATCCAGGGCCTCAAGTGAAATAATTCCTCCCAGTTCTGTGGTCAGAAAACCCCACATATATCCTCACTAAAGCCACCATTTGTATCCCTTAGGACTTCCCCTCACTTTGAACAGAAGAGAAGACCCACAGAGAACTTTTCTAATATCCATTTACCCTATGGGAGAAATCCCCAGTTCTTAGCATCACCTCACCAGTGCCGAGGGCCAGAAACTGGGCACCCACACCAAGCACAGCACACAGCAGACCACGGTATGGAGGGAAGCGGAAGACATCTGTATGGATAATTTTCCAGCCATTATCACCCTGGTCAAAGTCATCACTAGAACTTCCAGAGGTGGTCTCTTCATCTAGGTTGTACCTTGCCAGGTCATTCCGAAGCACACGCATTAGAATAACAGCCACAAAACCCACCAGTAAAAACACAAGCACCATGGAGTTGATGATGGACAACCAATGGATTTCCAGTGTTCGAGGAAAGAAACCACCATCATCACCACGTCGCCTATCACTCCGGTGCTCCACTGAAGTCTCAGACCAGCGCACACTGTAAGTGTGAGTAAGGCCTAGGATTTCATCAGATCGTAACCCATCCAAGCTGTGGGGCTTGACATCCCGCACTGAAACATTGGCAAATATAATTCGATCTCCATGGAATTCTAGGTGGAAGTCCAAATGCGTCCAGAGTCCTATCTTGTGGCTGTGTGGCAGGAAGCCACTCTCTTCCATGTAGCCCACAAAACCACGGATTGGTAAGTCATCTACCACAAATTCAAAGTAATACAATTCCTCAATGGCTTGGCGCAGCTGCTCTACCTAAAAAGAACAAATCAGGAGTAAGTTACACAGCCTCTCACACACAGGGTTAAAGCAGTGTTTCTCAAACTCAGCAGCACTCATATTTGAGGCTGTGTAATTCTGTGTTGTAGGGAGCTGCTGACTTGCAAATTGCAGGACTCAGCATCCTTGGCCTCTACCCACTACATGCCAGTAGCACTCCCTAGTTGTGATGATCAAAAACACCTCCAAAGCTGGACATGGTGATACATCCGTTTTGGCACTTGGAAGGTTTTGAGGCCAGCATGGGCTACACAGAGAGACCTTATTTCAAAAAACAATAACAACAACAACAACACCCCCCCAAATAAAACAACTCTAGCCAAACAAGGTATCTTTAGACTTTGCCAAAGTTCCTTAGGGATTTCTGTTTCTTGGGTTTTTTTTGTTTTTGTTTTTTGGTCTATTTTGAGATAGGGTCTCTCTTTAGCCCCAGCTGCCCTGGAACTCACTATGTAGACCTGGCCTTGAACTTACAGAGATCCGCCTGCCTCTGCCTCCTGAGTGCTAGATTAAAGGCATGCGCCAACACACCTGGTGCCAAAGTTCCTTACAGAACAAAACTCTCTCCTATTGAGAATCACTGGGTTAGATTCTAGTATATTGTCCCCCAAAAGAACACGTATGAATTTGGTACAACTAAGCCCCAGAAAAAGGAATGAGACACTGTTAAAAAATAAATAAATAAATAAATAAATAAATAAATAAATAAATAAAAACTGGAGTGGATTAAGAAGTGCCTGGAGGCTCTAAAGAAGAAACATAACACGGAAGGTTAGAAGTAAAGGTACATATATGAAAGGGAAGAACTACATAGGAGAGAGAGTTGGGACCTTACTACTCACAGAGAAGCCTGGAGCAGGAACCCTGGTCTCCAATAATATCACCTTTGCATTTCAGTATCTGTGTAATACTGTAAAAGGTCCCTTCTGAGCAACTATGCAAGTACACCGGGTTGTAGTTAAAATCAAGATAGATCATTTGCATAACCTTAAGACACTACTAGATCCTGGGAAGGAGGGCTGACCTGTGCAGAGCTGAGCTGCATGTGGCACAGAATTTTCTTTTCCACATTCTCCCGAAAGCGGATCTCGTACAAAGACTCAGCCATTCGGTCCCCATCCAGTACTTCACCCAAGCTAAGGCTTTTGTGACGGATCTTCTCTGGGCAGCAGACTGGAAGCTGATAGTAGTGGTAAGTTTCTTGAGGGTTATGGTAGGGTCCCACTTTGTTGACATATAGAATGACAGGGTCGCCGGCCTTGTAGCGTGTCACACCTTCTACCCCTGGCCCGTGGCCTGTGCCCAGCAACAGTATCAGGACTGGCAAACACTGGCAGCTCCAACTTCGAGGGTGCCCTAGGACCGTCATCCTTAGGGCAGCAGATCCTGTTTGAAGGGATCCTGCGGTTACAGAAACTAGGGTTCAAATCATGACGCCCCGGTCGTTCTCTCCAATGCACACCGGTTCCACGGCCTCCCGAGCCCCACTCCACAGGACTTCCATCCCAAAGCCGGGCTCAGCCCCTGCTCTACACTCCTCCCCACCCAGGCCTCCCCAACCACGGCCTCAGCGCGCGCAACCCGTTTCTATGGCAACGCCCGGGTCTCCGCTACGCGTCGCAGCTCCGGGATCCTCACCACGAGGTTCGGGCTGGCCAGGAGGGCGCCGGCGGCCTCGGTGGCCCCAGTCGCTGCCCTCGGGGTTCTGCCGGGTCTCCCCGGAGCGCGCCAGAGTCGCGGGCGGGAGAGGACCTGACGGCAACCTTCGCGGGTTATCCGCCGCTGCGCCTGACCCCAGCCGCGGCCCTGCGCCGGGTGCCAGCCTGGGCCCCGCCAGCGGCTCCGGCAGAGCGCTCCAGCCCGCGGTCCTCACCCGGGGAGCCCGCGACGCTCGGCGCTCGGTCCCCGCGGGCGGTGCAGCGGGGTCCTCCTGGCGCGCAGGACAGCCTCCCCGACACGTCAGTCTTACGACTTCCGCCCTAGCCCGCGGCGGCAGCCGGGTGGAAGCTCCCTTCCTAGAGCCTGGCGGGGCGTCGTAAACGGTGCTCCCGGTGCAGATAGCGCAGGCCGAGTCCTTGGGGTGCCCTGGACATCGGCGGCCCCTCCACCCGCTGCTGGGCCGAGGGAGCCGGGCTGCCTGGGCTGCGGCGAGGCTTTGCGCGGCGGTCCTAAGGCCAGGGCTCCTTCCTCTCCCACCTGTCATGAACGGCTCTGGCTCTAGAATAAACACACTGACGATGTCCTTGAGAGGCTACACTGCAGGCTTCCCTGAGTAGAGACCTTCAGTGCTGGCGGTGAGAAGTGGGAGCCGGGGGAGGTGCAGACGCACTTGTACACGGTGTTTGCTGTCCTGCCGACAGCCTTATTGTTAACTGGAGGTAGGATCTTGTCTTTTGGTCTTTTGAAACAGGATTTAGCTGTGAAGTCCAAGCTGGCCTCGAACTCAGGATCTTCCTCCTTCTGCCTCCCAGAGGATTACAAGTTTGCACCACTGGGCCCAGCTTCCCTGATTTTGTTCCTATGTATGCCTGTGTGGGTATGGTTTCGGGGGGGTGGGGTCTCTCTACTTTTCCAGGTTCTTTTGAAAACGTTTACTTTTGTCAGTCACAGCCATTGTTTTTTTTTTTTTTTTTTGAGACAGTATCTCACAATGTAGCCCCTGCTGGTCTGGAACTATGTAGACTAGAGACTGGCTTATCCAAGTTTAAAAAAATTGATTTATTTGCATTTTATGTGTATTGAGTGTTTTGCCTGCCTATATTTAAATGCACCACGTGCATGCAGTGCTTGTGGAGGCCAGAAGAGGGTGCTGGACCCCTTGGAACTGTCATTACTGATGGTTGTTTGCCTCCATGTGGGTACTGGGAACTGAACCAAAGTCCTCTGCAAAAACAGCCAGTGCTCTTAACCACTGAGTCATCTCTTCAGCCCCCTTAACTGAGTTTTTTATTTTTTAGAATTTATTTTTATGGGGCTGGAGAGATGGCTCAGGGGTTAAGAGCACTGATTGCTCTTGTAGAGGACCTGGGTTCAATTCCCAACACCCACATGGTGGTTAACAACCGTCTGTAGCTACAGTTCCATGGAACCTGATGCCATCCTCTGACCTCCCCAGGCATTGCATGACATGGGTGCACTTACACACATGCAGGCAATACACTCATACACAAAATAACAAAATAAAAATCATAAATTTTTT
>NW_008343597.1:364546-404877 GCF_000622305.1 Nannospalax galili | reverse complement strand
TGGGATTAAAGGCGTGTGCCACCACGCCCAGCAAATATATATATATATATATTTAAAGTAATTTTATGTGCATGAGTGTTATGCCTGCATGTGTGTAAATGCGCTTGTGTTGTGCAGTGCCTGCAGAGGACAGAAGAGGGACACATCCCCTGGAACTGGAGTTACAGATGGTTGTTAGCCACCATGTAGATTCTAGGATTTGGACCCAGGTCTGCTGCAAGAGCAGCCAGTGCTTTTAACCTCTGAGCCGTCTCTCCAGCCCCCTTAACTGAGTTTTTGATGCTTCTCTCCTGTGTTTCATTGGAGCTGCCAAGCCAAACTGTAATCTTGGATTAAATCATCCATCAGTGTTCAAGATGCTAAAAGAATCTCCACACCTTTTGTTTCCACAGCTCACTTGGGCTCTCTGCTGCTCTGTGATTTTGCTCATGGTCCAAACCGCCTCTCCATTCTCCACAACCTGTTGTTCTCAGACATTTACTTTTTAAATGTATTTATTGTGGATATGAGTGTGTACATGTGTGTGGATTGCAGAGGTCAGCCTCAGTGTCTCCATGCAACCTGGGGTTCACTGATTTGGTTATCTGTCTGGCCAGTGAGCTCCAGGGACTTTCCTGTCTCTACCTCCTTAGCACTGGGATTACAAGCGCATACCAATGCCCCGCTTTTTACATGGCACTAAGGATCTAAAGATCTTGGGTTTTCATGCTTATGCAGGAAATACTTTCCTGACAGGTCTCTCTCCAGTTTCATCTTCTCAAACATCTAACTCTTCTCATCAGTTGACTTCTCATAGGGTAAGAGATGTAAGAAAAGCAATTATGACCAGTTGTTGTACATGCCTATAGTCCCAGCAGTTGGGAGGCTAAGTCAGGAGGATGATAAATTCAAGGGCAGCTTAACGTATTGAGACCCTTAAACAATGACAAAACAGATTCTAATCTGAAGGAAAAGTAGGAATTTGCCAGAAAAAAACAAAGGAAAATGGAGATGTAATTCTTTTTGACTGGAGCATTATGCCTATGTGTGTGAAAATAAATTGACCTAGATATACTGACCCAAGTCTGCCTTGCTTGGCAGGGAACCTTGCTTTCATGGATGTCGATACCAACCAGCGACAGAGTCCTGGACTCTGGGACTTGTGCTTTACAACAAACTGTTTATTATTCAGAGGATTTTTATACATTACAAGGAGCTGGCAGTCAGGTGGTGTTTGGCAGTTACATACAAAGATTTAGGGCACAAAGAAACAGAACATACGGCCTTTTAGTTGACACCAGCAAGATGCTTGAACTTTTACTCAAGGTTACCAATGCCTATCTTGTTATTTATTGGCCACAATGTTTTCTTTCTTAGGGCTAAAAGCATAGTAAACTTTTAGCTTTTAGCTCAGGAGTAAACCTTTAACCTGTCCTAATCTCTTAGCTAATGATAGCTGAGTTATTTGTTCTGGATAGGGAGGTGGACTGAGGGATGTTGACCAAGATGCTTTCCCACAGAGCAAGGAACCTAAACTTTTGACCTGGCTGCTCTTCTCTAGCTAGCCTTACAGTGTTCTGCAAGACAGGGATATTAGAGCTGCTGTTTTCACATCCCTCCCTTTAGTAGAGAACATAGCCTGGCCTTAAAAAGTTTTAGGCTCATCTCACCCTAGGGCATGCCATCCTGGTTTCTACACTTGGAACTGGGCCTGGTGGCACAGGCCTGTTATCCCAGCTACTGAGGAGGCTGAGAGAGGAGGATTGAAGGTTCATTGCCTGTCTAGGCTACAGAAGAAGCTCAAGGCCAGCCTGGTCAACTTAGTGAAACTGTCTTAAAAAAATGTTGGGGAAAAAAAAAAACACTGGGGATGTATCTCAGTAGTAGGACATTTATTTGTTTAGCATGTATGAGACCCTAGATCCAATCTGTGGAATTTAAGGGTGGGGGGGAAGCAAAAAGGACCAGTTGCCGGGTGTGGCGGCACACATCTTTAATCCCAGCACCCCAGATCTCTGAGTTCGAGGCCAGCTTGTTCTGCATAGTGAATCCTAGCCAACTGCAGCTACAGGGAGACCTGTCTCAAAAAGACCAAAAAAAAAAAAAGAGAGAGAGAGAGAGAGAGAGAGAGAGAGAAAAGGACTAGTGAGGCCGAGGCAGGAAATAGAAAATTTGAGGCCAGCTTGGGATACAGAGTGATAGCCTTTTTTCTAAACAACAAAATAAGCACATGGTTGTAATCCTAGCATTTGGGAAGCAGAGGCAGAAGGACTTCCAAGTTCAAGGCCAGCCTAAGGATACATATGAGATCCTAGATCCCATATCAGAAGAACAATAAAAGGCAAAACTGGATAGACAAGGTTATTTTAGGGCTAAATTAAAGAACTTGACCCTGAGACAATGAATTGTTTTAGATTGATTTATTTATGTGTAGGTATGTTTGCCTGTGTGAATTTATGTACACTACATTCATACAGGAGCCTGCAGAGGCTAGAAGTGTTAGATCCCCTGGAACTGGAGTTACAGGTGGTTGTGAGCCACCATGTGGGTGCTAAGAACTGAGCCCAGGTCCTCTGCAAGAACCACAAGCACACTTACCAGATGAGCCATCTCTCCAGCACTAATTATTTTAAATGGAAATAAAAATCAGATTTATGAAGTTGGGGAGATGGCTCAGTGGGTAAGAGAGTTTGCTCTGCAAACATGAAGACCGGAATCAAATCCCTAGCACCCATGTAAAAAGTATGGCCGAAACATGCCTATTCCAGCATTGGGCAGTAGAGACAGGTGGATCCAGAGCCTTCACTGACTAGCCAGTCTAGCCAAAATGATGAGCTTCCAGTTCATTAACAGACTGTCTCAAGACAGTAAGGTAGACAGTGAAGGAAGACCCACCAGATGGCCTGTGCTGGCCTCTGCATGTATAGACACATGTACCCACACAGCCATGCATCAGATACATGCCTTCAACTGGAGGGTGAACAAACTGGAGGGGAGCAGCAGACTTGCAAAGGCAATCCGTTAATGATGGAGTCGAGCTAAGCAGGAATGGTGGTGGGTCCAGAGTTGTGAGTGTATTATTTTGGGTTTATGT
The DNA here is from genome assembly GCF_000622305.1 of Nannospalax galili. NCBI lineage: Eukaryota > Metazoa > Chordata > Mammalia > Rodentia > Spalacidae > Nannospalax > Nannospalax galili. Next base: position 401,804 of record NW_008343597.1, on the reverse strand, counting down.
GTGTATGGTATATGGGCGTGTGTGTGTGTGTGTGTGTGTGTGTGTGTGTGTGTGAGAGAGAGAGAGAGAGAGAGAGAGAGAGAGAGAGAGAGAGTGTGTGTGCACGGTGTGTGGGAGTGTGTGCAAGTATGTGTACCTGTGTGCACATGGAGGCCAGAGGAGGGCATCAGGCATCCTCTGTTGCTCTTGCTTTGTTCCTTTGAGGCAGCATCTCTCACTGAACCCACAACCTGCATTTTTTGGCTAGACTGGGAGCCAGCAAGCCCTAGTGATCCTCCTGTTTCCACCCTACTCAGTATTGGGACCACAGTGGGCTTTTACATAGATGCAATGCTCCATAGGCTTTACTCTGGTCCTCATGCTTACATAGTAAACACTGTTAACCCCTCCAGCCCCTGTGAGTACATTATTACTGAGAAAATGAGGTTGAAGAGACAGGATTTTGTAATACATTGGATGTAGGCACCAAGGCTGGTATGACATTTGTGGGTTTTTGGTTTTTTTTTTTTTTTTGGTCTTTTTGAGACAGAGTCTCCCTGTGGCTCCAGCTGTCCTGGAACTCACTATGTAGACCAAGCTGGCCTTGAACTCACAGAGATCCTCCTGCCTCTGCTTCCTGAGTGCTGGTATTAAAGGCGTGTGCCACCATGCCCAGCTGGTATGACATTTGTATATCTAAATTCAGGATAAGGGCCAGGGAGATAACACTGGTTAACAGCATTTGCTGCTCTTCTAGAGGTCACAAGTTCAATGTTTAGCACCCACCTCAAGTGGCTCACAAATTCTGTAACTACAGCTCTTGGTGATTGGACACCCTCTTCTGGCCTCCTCAGGTACCCATACACACATAAATAAGATTCAGGACAACATGGGCAGTCTGAGAGAACAGCTCAGTTTGGGGTATGAGTTTGCAGTACATACAGAGGACGTGTTCCTGTGATATTTGGTGAGCAGGCTATATCTAGAACTCAGTAAGTACCTGGGCTGGAGGTGACATGAGGAGCCATCAGCAGAAATGTGATAATTGAAGCTTTGGGAGTATAAGATTCATAAGGGAGGATGTGAAGGTCTGAGAATAAGGCTTGTGACAGAACCTTTGGGGTATGATTAAGGGATAGTCAGATGTGTGCCTGTGCTCACTTGGAGGCCAGAGAAGGACATCAGGTGTCCTCTGTGGCGCTTGCTTTGTTCTTTTGGGGCTGGGTGATGTAGTTTAGTGGTAGAGTGCTTGTCTAGCATATAAAAGGCCCTGGGTTTAATCTCCAGCAATGAAAAATAAAATAATGGGGGGCTGGAGAGATGGCTCAACAGTTAAAGAGATGGCTGCTCTTGCAGAGGACCCGGGTTCGATTCCCAGCATCCACATGATGGCTAAGAGCTGTCTATAACTCCAATTCCAGGGGATCCAGCACCCTCTTCTGATCTCTGTGGGCATTGTGCAACATGGGTCCACTTACATGCAGGCAATACATTCATACACATTAAAAATAATAAAATATTAAGAAAAAGAAAATAATGATGGAGAACAGTATGATGCTCCCACAGCTAGAAGCCTAATGAGAACTAGGAAGTTAAGTATTATAGAAGCCAGAATGCATCTCAAGTAAATCCCTGGCATACGCATTGGTACCTTGTGGTTCTGTGCTTGTCATGTTTCTCACGCTGGATTGTACATCTAGGAGCATAGGTACTCTGTTGGCCTTTGTTCATTAGTTTGTCTTAGTATTCTATATATTGTCTAGTACATGACAGGTACTCAGTCAAATGAAGGGACCATGGGGGTGTCTCACCAGATTGTGTCAAGTGCCTTTGGGAATGAATATGTTCCAAACTATACTTCATTTTCAAGCTTTGCGATCAATGACGAATAAAAAGTGTGTGGAACCTGGGACCTTGGGAATTCTGTAACCAAGACATGGAAGTAACAGCCAGGGAAGACAAAAAGAATGTTCCTTTCGTTCCCCTTCCAAGTTCTTAGTAGAGGGCTGAGCCCAGCATCCCAGACTTGTGTGACTAGGTGAACATTAGGAGACTAACTTCACTTGCCTTTAGTGTCTCAAGGTGGCCTCTGAGTAGACAGAGGCTTCCAAGTAGCAGATCCCCCACTGAGCAAGCCCAACACCATGGGGAAGGGAAATACCACAGATACAACATCAGTTACCCCAGCCTATCGCTCTGTCATGGAGGAATATGGTTATGAAGTGGGTAAGATCATTGGCCATGGCTCCTATGGAACTGTGTATGAGGCTTACTACACAAAGCAGAAGGTTAATGTGGCTGTCAAGATCATCTCAAAGAAGAAGGCTTCTGATGACTATCTTAACAAGTTTCTGCCACGTGAGATACAGGTCAGAAAGTTGTAAGAGGGAACTGGGACTTAGTAATAAGCTACTTGAGGTTTCTAAGGATGACTAGAAAGAGGTGGAGCCAGAAAGCCCCAAACCAGAACTAAAGGTGTAAGTAGAAAAAAAAATCCCTTAATGTATATTCAACCTCTTTCCCATGTACCCATTCACATCCAATGCACTGCCCCCTCCCCAAGCAGAAATGCAAAGTAAGATTTACCCAGACACCAGCTCAAGTTGAATCTGCTGCAAAGTTCTAAGTAGCAGTGGGAGGGCAGGGAAGGGTTAGGTGCACAGTTCATCGGGTTTGATGGTTCCTTCTGGGATCAGGTGATGAAAGTCTTACGGCACAAGTACCTCATCAACTTCTATCAGGCTATTGAGAACACCTCCCGAGTATACATCATTTTGGAGCTGGCTCAGGGTGGTGACGTCCTTGACTGGATCCAGCGCTATGGGGCCTGCTCTGAATCCCTTGCTGGCAAGTGGTTCTCCCAGGTGGCCCTGGGCATCGCCTACCTACACAGCAAGGGCATCGTACACCGGTGAGGGCAGTCATTAGACTGGGCCTTTGGGATTTCAAGAGGGTTTTATGCATAATGCCCATTTTCTGCCCTTTTCTCCTCCCTTGATTTCTCAATATCTAGGTCCATTCGTTCACTATATCTTAAACATCTGGTCAAGGACACTTGTATCCACTGTGTGAGAGCTCTTTACACACAGTGGTGAACTAGTGGTCCTCAGGTACCATTCCTCTCTCCCTTTTGGTCTCCACTCACAACTCCATGGCTTTCCTTTCTCTTTATCTCACGTGATGACATCTTGTTCCCACTTATCCTCATCTGTAGCCTCTGACCCCTTTCCCTTCAGCTCCCGGTCTAATACTAAGCCCTCTCCCCAGCCTGATCCCCAGCCTTTCTGCTGCTGGTAGGGACTTAAAGTTGGAGAACCTGTTGCTGGACAAGAAGGAGAATGTGAAGATATCGGACTTTGGCTTCGCCAAGATGGTGCCTTCTAACCAGCCTGTGCGTAGTAGCCCTTCTTACCGCCAAGTGAACTGCCCTACCCACCTCAGCCAGACCTACTGTGGCAGCTTTGCTTATGCCTGCCCAGAGATCTTGCTAGGCTTTCCCTACAACCCTTTCCTGTCTGACATCTGGAGCATGGGCGTCATCCTCTACACTCTAGTGGTTGCACATTTGCCCTTTGATGACACCAATCTCAAGAAGCTGCTGCGAGAGACTCAGAAGGAGATCACTTTCCCAACTACCCTCACCGTCTCCCAGGAATGCAAGGTGCTGGCTCCCCCAGGAGGGCTGAGGCCCTAGATATGACCCAGGGGGAGGGAGAAGAAATACCAAATCTAGGCTTCTGGGGGAAGGATCATTCCATGACAGCCATTTCTAGCTCCTGCCTATAATGGTGTGTGGGAGGGGGAGGTGGCTATTTAACAGGGTCAACCACCAAGATTCAGACCTTAATAGGCTTGGTAAGCAGGTTCCAGCATCAATCCTTTTAGGCTGGAAGGGGATTGACTGCGTAAGGTGTTCCCTCCAAGGAGCTCTTCCATTTTCTTCCAGGGGGCGCTTGGTTCCAGCATAAAGCCAGGTCCCTAGCCCCTTCCACCAGAGTAGTATGATAGGCTATCCTGCTTCTTTCTTAGGTTCAGCTGCATATAGTCTGTGGCACAATGGGGGACAAGCTCAGCCAAGCCCTCTCTCTCCCCCACCCTAGAACCTGATCCTCCAGATGCTACGCCAAGCTCCCAGGCGTGCTACCATCCTGGACATCCTCAAGGATCCCTGGGTGCTTAAGTTCCAGCCTGAGCAACCCACCCACGAAATCAGGCTGCTTGAGGCCATGTGTCAGCCCCCCGGCACTACCACTAATCATCACCAATCCTTGGAAATCAGGACTTGAAAGTGGCTGAGGCAGGGGGGTAAGGAGCAAAGCAGAAAGGTCTGGGGTAAAAAACCAAAATAAATCCCAAAACAATATAAAATCTAATTCTGATTTAGTTTCACAACATTCTTTCCTCAAGGGAATCTCTGTGGGGCATGCTACTGAAAGAAGTGATTTATGCCTAAAGCCTGTAGCCAATAATCTTGATACCTATTTAAGTTAATGAGACTTCACATTAACACCTAACTTGGGGGAGCTCTTAGTTCACATCTTTGTTCTCTAATGTTCTAGCAGTGGATGGAACAAGAAGAAAAAACAAAAAGCACCTTGGTTGTCTCACTTTGAATCTGCCCGTCCACAATCATTCTTTTGGGTTTTGTTCCCTTCTGCCTTAGGCAACAGTTTTAACTGCAAAGAAAAGAGGCTGAGAAAAGGGAACAGCACTAGTTTCTAGAAACTTGCTGATAGAAGAGCAGACGTTCTGTTGGGCTCTGGGAAAGGCCTGGGGTTTGCATTGTTCATTCTTTCACATTGAATATCAGGGTGTACTTAGTACCTTGGTTCCTTCTTTCTCCAGGGCCACCATAACTGCTATTGAATATTAAGGATTTAGGGCTTCTCCAACTGGTGCTTCTAGACACTGACGTGGTCAGTTCAAACCAAGTCTAGTGGTGAAAGCTATCAACTGATTTTTTTTGGGGGGGGTCTCTTTGAGACAGGGTCTCCCTATAGCCCCAGCTGGCCAGGAACTCACTATGTAGACCAGGCTGGCCTTGAACTCACGGAGATCCACCTGCTTCTGTCTCCCGAATGCTGGGGTTGAAGGTGTGCGCACGCCTGGGTCAACTGAATTCTAAAGAAAGGAAAGTAACTTGTCCACCCACCCTGCTCTCCTACACCCCAATTCACTCCCTACCTTACTCCCCTCCCTGAGACAGTCTTGCTATGAAGCCTGGAATATTTTAGAACTCCCTATGTAGCCCAGGCTGGCCTTAAATTCATAATCCTCTTGCCTTAGCCTCCAGAGTGCTGGGATTATAGGCATGTGCCTCAGACTCAAGAGATTCACCTGCTTCTCCCATCTGAGTGCAGGGATTAAAGGTGTGCATCACCATATCCAACATTGCTGGCAATTTCTTAACCTTAACACTAGCAATTCTATGACAAACCAACGGAAAGGTAAAACTGTGCCCAAAGCATAATTTGAGATACTGAAAATGCCCATTTCTGTCCCAGCTCCTCTTCATTACTCATTATTATTCACTTCTTGAAACAAGGCTCTAGGAACCAGGGGAAAGACTCTCAGGTGTAGATAAAATACTATAGACACCCCAGCACTTGGGAGGCAGAGACAGGCAGATCACTGTGAGTTCAAGGCCAGCCTGGTTTACATAGTGAGATATAGAGAAACCCTATCTCAAAAAGACCAGAAAAAAAGTATAGACACTATGAATCCATCTACCCAATTTTATTGGGAAGAAAAACATTCTGCTATCAAAGAGAACGGAGCCCATGGGCTCCTTCTGCAGCAAGATCCTTCTTCAAAGGTCAGCAATGGGCCCTTCTCAGTAGCACTATCACCGCAGCAGGAAATCCCCCCAAAGCTTCACTCCTTTAGCTCAGTATGTGGCACTTAAGGAAAAGGAACCAATGCAGGCAGCGGTAGGAAGACAAGCCCGGACTCCTCAGGATACCCAGTCTGCCAACTCTTTTAACGCTTCTTCCTCTTCATCTGCTTTGGGAGCTTTGGGGATGAGAATACCCAGAAAAGAAAAAAAAAATTAAAGCCTTAGCAGCTTCCAGCCATCCCCTGCTCTGACACCTACTGCCTGCTAAACTGTCTCCAGTGAAAAAATTAAAGGTGAGGTCCTGCAGAATGGGCTGCTGCCTACCCCCACAGCACCCCAGTACACATGGGAAAACAGGCCTACTATTCACAGTCGCAGCCCCAATCAGGGTGTACAGTTTTCTGGGTGGGATACTGGCTGCATCCTGTGTTTTAGCCCCCACTCTTTTTAGGCAGATGGTGGCACACAGTCAGCAGCCCTTTTCTGCCTGGATCTGACCTTTGTGACAGGACAGATAGGAATAATCTTACCTCCTATCTTCCTACCCTCTCAAGCCCTTAACCAAGAACACTGGGTACCTGGCTCCACAGGCAGATGTGTAGAAGGAACATTAGGCAATTTGACTGGGGGTTCTTCCTCTTTGTTGCCCACATTTAACAACTCCTGGGCTAATTCTTCCTCTTCCAGCTCCTCTAGCTCTTCCAATAGTTCGTCCTGGATACGGGATGACAAGACTGGTCAACACAAAGGAGCAACATCCAGTTCCCCTAACAGATCGCTTTTGGAGTTTCCTCCCAAACGTCCCAAGAGCCTCTCTTGGCCCTTCTGACCAGTTCCATGTATTTCTCCAGTATTCCCTGACCCCTCAGCCCTAATTACCTCATCCACATCATCTCCAAAACCCACAGGGCGAGAAATGGCGTCTGAAATCTGCTGGGCCAGTTCCTGCTGTTCCGTGATATCTGCCATCAGTTCATCTACCTTGTCAATGTCCCTGAGGAAAGATGTACAGCCAGGGAATCAGGTGGCTTCTCTCACCTCACACAAAGTCTTTATGGCTTTATGTTGATATATACTTCTTCCCCTAAAGAGTATGTTCAGGTGCTGGGCATAGTGATGCATGCCTTTAATCCTGGCACCCAACACTTGGGAGGCAAAGGTGGGTAGAGCTCTATGAGTTCGAGGCCAGCCTAGCTACATATTGAGTTTCAGGCCAGCCAGGGCTAGACAGTGAGATCCTATCTTTAAAAAATATATTTTAAGTTGGGTGTGGTGGTGCATGTCTTTAGTCCCAGCACTTGGGAGGCAGAGACAGGTTCATCTAAACATAAGGAGATAGTATCTACATAATGAAGACAGAGAAAGAGAGAGAGAGAATTTTTTCTTCCTCAGAATTCCCAACTAGTAAAAGGATGCAGTCTAGCTATCAAAAGCATGGCATGATGTATATTCATTCTGAAAGGTTTTAATAGTTCAAAGTAGAAAGGCTGGGTGTGGTGGCGCACGCCTTTAATCCCAGCACTTGGGAGGCAGAGGCAGACAGATCTGAGTTCAAGGCTAGCCTGGTCTACGTAGTGAGTTCTAGGCCAGGTGGGGCTATAGGGAGAGCCTGTCTCAAAAAGACCAAATAAATAAATTTAAAGCACTGCCACCTCCCCAGTTCCCACCTCCCCTTGTCTCTTCCCCCATACCCACATGTCCTGGTAGGCTTTCTTCATGCCTTGGGCAGCCAGCTCCATGGTACGAAGCACTTCCGCATTGGTGGTGGCATTCTCAATGGCCTCCCGCTGAAACTCCAGGGTGGATAATGTCCCATCAGTTTGTGCCAGCTGCTGTTCCAACCTCTTCTTTCTCTTCAAAGCCTGCAGGGCGGCTGCCAACACCCTGAACATCAGTCAGAATGCCCCCCTCCTCGCCCGTTTCCCACTGGACCCTCCCCAGCAGCTCCTTTCCCTCATTACCTCGCTTATTCTTGGTCCCATGCTTCTTTGCTGTCTGTAGCTCCTGTTGAATCTTTTGCTCTAGAAACTCCTGTTTCTTGATCAGTATTTTTTCTGTCTCCTTCAGTTTCTGTATTGCTTCTTCTGGGGTTGGCCCCTTTTCCTTCTTCCCTAAAGAGTCCAGTGGAGCAAGTCCATATTGTGTGAAGGCAAAGTACTAGCCATCAGTCACTGAGTACGGTGTAGCCTGAGCATTTGACTGCTACTGCTCATCTCTAAATGCTTTTTTACAATGAACGTATTAGCTTCCTTTGACAAATGTGAAAGCAACCACAAAGATGATGTTTTTGTCTAAAGTTATAACCAGCAGAAATTAGGTAGTAATCAAAATATGGCATCAGGCCTAGTGGCACACGCCTGTAATCCCAGCACTCGGGAGGCTGAGGCAGAAGTCTGCTACATGCTTGACGTCAGCCTGGGCTACACATGAGTTCAGGTTAGCCAGGACTACATAGTAAGACCTTGTCTCAAAAGAAGAGTAGCAATCAGCTTGTATTCTTTTTGTTATCCCAAACTTCAAGTCATGTTTATAGCCATGGTTCCACTGGCTGTCCTGGGAGCTGCCAAAGGTCCCGGCTCCACACTATCAAGCTACACCAAGCATGGGGTGAGGGGAATGGAACTTCAGTCTCTTCATCTATATTTTAACTCATTTTTTCCAAATAAAGACTCGATGGCCTCTGCCTGCTTAAAATCCTTCCATACTGTCCACTGCCTACAGAATAAAAATCTAAAACTTTTTAGGGGGCATACCAGATCCTCCATGGTCTGGCCCCATCAGTGCTTCTACTTCCGGTCCCCCTTTACACACCCCACAACACACAGTAGCCAGAACCTCTATTTCCTGTTTCACTCCTTCCCAGAGGTGCCACACTCTCCACCTGGCACACTGTTAGCCCTTTGGAACATCATTGCCAGCTCCTTTGCTGCTGTCTTGGTGTTTTAGGCCCATCTCCATCACTGAGCTGCCACACTACACAGTCAACGCCTCTTGTCACACTTACACCACCAGATACAAGCTTAAGGAAGATGGCCTTTTTCTTCACTTTAGATCTCCTTTGCTCACCACAAAGTCAGCTTCGATGTTTCAGGAAAGACTGGATGCAAACAGTTAGGAACTAGTCCCCCAAGCCTGCGCCTCGGAGGTAACAGCTGCCACACGCTCCACTGACATCCCCTCTCGGACTTGGGACGCAGGGGCTTTAACAAGTGGGGGACTTCTGGCACCGGGGATGAGGGTCAGCCTGTCTGCCGGGTCTCTCGCCTGACACGCACCGCGGTCCTCCCTAACCCCTCCGGCCAGCACCTCCCGGAGGCCCAGTCTCTCCCAGGCTCACCCCTCCCGAAGAGTCGGCTGAGCCCACTCATTGCGCCTGGCCTCTCCGCCTCCGCCCCTCGGCGTGCTCCACACTTCCGCCTAGTTCCCGGGACAGCGAGTATCATCACTCCGAGACAGGCGTTGGCCAATCCATCCTTAGGGCGTAGCAGCGACATCATCAACCGGCGCTAATAAGACCACCCAGACTGTCACGTGTCCAGCCCCCAGCCCCTGCACAGCTCTCCTCTTAAAGCCGCCGCGTTATTTCCTACAACCAAAAGAACCCTCGCCCCCTAGTATTTGTTTTCGTTCATTGAAAGGAAGTGTGCAGGGAGTGGCACTCCATTATGTGAAGCAGTGCAGACTTCATGCACTTCGCAGAACTCTCGACAGGGCTGCGGATGGGTTCCAGAGTGCTGGGAATCAGCCTTAAGGCCACCACAAATTTATAAGGCACAGGCCTGATGCAGTCTAATGTTTCACCCTCTGGTCTGGACACCTCAGGGCAGCCCAACCCATTTCACAAGCTAGAAAAATAGAAACAACCCACGCTGTAGGTAAAATCTTGACTCACACACATACTCTTTAATAAATTACAAATGCACCTGACAATGCCTTCTTGATTTCAGTTTTACACCTTAGATAAGGATTATCTATATGGCTGGTCCTCAGGATCCAGCTTGGGCATTTGCAAAAGTCTCTAACCCTTGAGTTAGGGTTTGAAGACTCATTCCATTCTGGATGTGAATGCAGGTAACACCTAGAAGAAAAGAAGTCACATCTCACTAGGCTTTCAAGACCCCCTCGCTGGACCTGGAGAGATGCCTCAGTGGTTAAGAGCACTGGCTGCTCTTGAAGAGGACTAGGGCTGGGTTCCCACCACCCTGGCTAGGCTATCTGTAACTCTGGTTCCAAGGGATCTGACACCCTCTTCTGGCCTCCGTGGGCACTGTATCCACGTGGTGCTCTTAGATGCATGCAGGCAAAACACTCATACACATAAAAATACATACAATTTGAAAAAAAAGACACTTCATTATCACTCTCATCTGTCACCCTGTGCTTATTTCTCTATACCCCCTACAAATCCTTTCTCACCCCCCACCCCATGGCTGCCCTCAGCACTCAGTACCAAGTTTGCCCACATCTACAATATTCCGCTTTTCATCGTCAAAGAAGACCATCTGGGAGAAAGGAACTCCAGTCTTCTGCTGCAACCTGTGGAAGACAGAGCAGGGGAAGTTGGCTCACCTGGCCTTTCTGGTATTCCCGCTTCCGGACTGGCACCCTTGGCTCTGTCTGCCTACCTCTCAAAGTGTGTGACCTTGCTGCCTGGATAGATTTCCTTATGAACAAAGTATCGGGCAAGGCCAAAGAGCTCCAGTAGCTGGTTGGCCCCTGCTATCTCACCGGTCCTGCAAAAAAGTGTAACAGGTGGGAGTCGGCCAGGGATGCAGAAGTCAGGTATGGAGGACGAGTAGAGGGAGAGAGGGTTATCCTCTACCCCTTATTCAGCCCTACAGATTCTGGCGTGGCTGGCGTTGGAACACTTAATGAACTAAAAAGTACAGAAAGCATGCATGAAAATATCTGTAAATTTGCGTCTCCTCGCTTTTGGTTCCCAAGGAGTTACGTGAAATTTCCTCATGCACGCCGGTGCATTAGCAGGATTGTTGGTCACTTTTCTTACCGTGAAGCGGCCGCGACCGGCACCCCAAGACCATGCAATTGTTCCAGGACCTCGGGCACCTCCGGGTACAGTCGGATGTTCTGGCCCCGCCGGTCTCGTACGGTTCCATCACTGGGGAACGAGAGGGCGCTCAGCTGGGGCCAGGTCCCTCCGGGGTCTGTCCTCCCTATTCCTGCCTCACCTGCTCTTGTGGAACGGGGGATCTACGTGTGTGTCGACCCAAAAAGGCCAGAGAGTATAATCTGCGAGAGAGGAGAGCAGAGATCAGCCCGGGGCGCAGGAGAGCTGCTGGGGAGGGGAGAGGGAGCGCCCTGCCGTCCCTACCCAGATCAAAGACCGCGAGCTTCGGGAACCGGGTCATGACCGGCGCGGAGCTGCTGCTTCCCGGCGGGACCGCTGCACCGCACCGCCTCCACGGTGGCCACGTGGGCTGCCCCGGCCACCGAGACGCCGGTAGAGCGACTCCGCGCCGGACTGGACCAGCTCGGGACGGAAGAGCGCCTTCTGCGGCTCCGGGGCCAGACGTCCCGAGGCGTGGCCGCGTCTCCACCCCACCCCGACCCAAGCGGTCACTAGCAACACCGCGGAGGCTTTTTTCTTCCTAGCAGTTCTCGTATCTTGCAACTGAGCCCCAGATCATCCAGAGAGCTTCCCACACTGCACTCGTCTTTTCTTCTTAGCTGCCCCTTGACACTGTAAGGCCCAGCCTTCAGCCACGGTGCAGGAACAAATGCAGCCCAGCCATGTGCACCCAGCCACAGCTGTTCAGGCCTAGGCAGGGGAATTACTATGCTCAGGCGGAGATCAGCACCAGCAAGGAAACCCAGTCTCGCTCTGCTCTAAGACTCTCCTACCAGACTGAGTCCAGGAGCGACGGTGGTTTCTTCCCTTGGTTCCCCCCACCCCCACTAGTATGCCGGTGCACGTCTAACTAGTTTGTTGAAAGATCCGTACTACTTGCCAATTTCTGAAATACTCTTACCATGGGCAAATTTTCTTTTTCTTCCTTCTCCCCAACACCCCACCCCCCCAACAGGGTCTTGCTATGTAGCCCAGGCTGGCCAGGAACTCTTGATCCTCATGCCTTGGACTCACAAATACTGAAATTACAGGTCTGAACCACCACACCAGGGTGATATGGCAAATTGCAAGCTACCAACAGGCATCAGTGATGCTGGGGATAGCAACAGCTGGCACTCAATAAGAGCTGACTCCAGCACAGCACTGAGTAGACTTTTCCCGTCTCATAATCCTTTTAAAGAACAGGGACCAAACACTGACCAAGCTTGTTCCTTGGGTGGAGTACAAAAAAACCTGACGTTTAAACTTTGGAGAAATCATTTGTCTGGGTCTCAGTATGCCCACCTGTACAGTGGGGAGAAGGCAACAGCAGCCCCCTTCAGGCTCATCTGTGATGAGGTCAAAGTGTTTTGTAGTTGAAAAGCCATGCTGAAGCCAAGTGGCAGAACAGGACTACAATAATCCCAGCTACCTGGGAGGCTGGGGCAGGATGATCAAAAGTTCAAGCCCAGCCTAGGAGATATATAATCAAAACCGTTTCAAAATAAAAAATATGCAGGGCATGGTGTTGCACACCTTTAGTCCCAGCACTCAGGAGGCAGAGGCAGGAAGATCTCTGAGATCAAGGCCAGCCTGGTCTGCATAGTGAGTTCCAGGCCAGCCAGGGCTACACGTGACTCACGTCTCAAAAAAAGAAAAACAAAACAAAAGCCCTTCTGAGTGTGCCTCCACATCTTCAGGCTGGTAACTGGTGCCACTGTACCATTTTCATTTTAGTCAGATTTGGCGAAAGAGACTCCAGGAGGCCAGGAAATATTTTATTGACAACCAAGGACACAGCCATAAGAGAGGGAAGCACACAGGACTGCAAACTAAGACCCAACAGCCAGCAAGGGCCACTTGGGCCAGGAACACTGCTTCCTGGGGTCCTCATATTCTCCCACCAGTAGACACACAAGACTGGGCATCCAAGGGAGGGGACAGTGGCTCTGGTGTCCCAGAGAGTGAGAGGATTTGTGATGCCTCGTTACGAGCAACAGGAGAAGGAGGTAAAATGCAGTGAAGGTCCATCATTGCCCAAGACCGCCTCCTCCTCTGAGAGCCAGCACCAGGTGGAGGACTGAACCGCCCAGAATCTTGTAATCAGCTGCCGTCTTCTCATCATTCCTACAGACAGGAAACAGCGTTAGAAACACTGTCTGGAATGGTGTTTGTAACCTGCGTTTCAGACAGCTCTTGGATGAGAAAAATACTTATTTTTACTAACTAATGTGACTTAGTATTTAATTTTAAACACAAAGAAACCCACAGTGTTAATACAGTAACATATGAACAACAGAAATTTGATGGATTTTTTTTTTTTTTTTGGCCTGAAACTCACTATGTAGACCAGGCTGGCCTTGAATTCAGATATCCGCCTGCCTCTGCCTCCCAAGTGCTGGGACTACAGGCACGTACCACCAAGCCCGGTGAAATTGGATGTTTTTATATTGCCTTTTTTTTTGGTCTTTTTTAAGACAGGGTCTCCCTGTAGCCCCAGCTGGCCTGGATTCGTTATGGAGACCAGGCTGACCTCAAACTCACAGAGATCCGCCTGCCTCTGCCTCCCAAGTGCTGGGATTAAAGGCGTGAGCCACCACACCCCGCCCCTTATACTGAATTTTTAACTGCAGTTATCTTGAAAAGTTTGTCAAAAATTTGGCAATTATCAGACCCATCATTAGACCTTACAATAAGATACTAATGAAGCACATATATATTACAGATTTGTTTTAGTAATTTGGTAAATGTGTTTCAACATAGGTTTTATTATAATTCTATATATTTTACTCTATGACTGGAAAAATCTTTTCTGAGAAGAGTCGGTATGCTTCACCAAACTGCCAAAGGGCTGGAAGGGCACACACACACCCACAAGCATGGGAGCTGGACTGCCTGCCCGCCCTGTCCCCTGCCTCTTCACTCTTCTTCACGTAAGACTGTTGGGCTGCACAGCTTGTGTATCCCCAGACTCACATCTGTTTGCCACTGTAGATAAGCCGCTGCTGTTGTGGGGGGATTCCCTCTTTCTCTTCCACACGCTCCTTGATTCGCTCCACCTTTAGAGGAAGAAGTGGTCAAAGGCTGCTTAGAATCATAGAAATATAAGAAGTCTTGTGTGGACAACACTGAGAGCAGAGGACCAAGTTCATAAAGATACCCAAACATAGGCATGAGGCATGGGGAGGCACAGGCAGGTATACATCACCTTGTCTGTGGGTTCAATGTCAATCTCAATCTCCTTTCCAGTCAGCGTCTAAAACAGACAAAGGTTTCGTAAATCCCATAGCCTAAATGCAATTTGTCTTCTAAGTTGTTTTGTTTGGTCTTTTTGAGACAAGGTCTCCCTGTAGCCCCAGCTGGCCTGAACTTGCTATGTAGACCAGGCTCGCCTTGAACTCACAGAGATCCACCTGTCTCTGCCTCTCGAGTTCTGGGACTAAAGGCATGCATGTGCAACCAAGCCCGGCTATCATTCTAAGTCTTGGTCTTGGGGCTGTTTTCTGAGCAATGCACATTCTCAGTAACACCACCTTGGAGAATCAGAACACCTTTATCATACTTGTATCATCAGGCAGCTTTGGTAAGGAAGAATTTTGTGAACCACTTGATTCTCTTAATTCCACAAATCATCTCCTTCTGCCCTTCACTTCCCAAGTCCGCAAGAATAACAAGATAACACAGCAATCACAAGTGTCCTAGTTTACCATAAAGCAATCCTTCAAGTCAGAAAGACTTCAATCCAGTCTAGAAATCAACATTCAGATAATTCAAAGGACTCCCAAGACACCAGAAACCACCTTCAACCAGTTTTTATTTTTTTAAGATTAACTTTTTTTGGTCTTTTTGAGACAGGGTCTCCCTGTAGCCCCAGCTGGCCTTGAACTCATAGAGCTCCACCTGCCTCTGCTTCCTGAGTGCTGGGATTAAAGGCATGTGCTACCTTGCCCATAAATGCTGGGCAAATGCAGACTTTTCAACTACAGAATTCCATTTCTAAGAAATTAACCTAGAAAAAACTAACTTATGAGCCAGTGAAACCACCTGACAGTATATAGCATAACATCACAAATTATTCTCACACATAACACACCAAGACTATAATCCAGCCTCTAGACCTAATTACCAATTGACAGGAAATGGAGAATAAATAAAATTTTAAAATAAATTTTGTAATCTGCAAAAATGAAATTGTCAGAAAATTTTTGGGACAAACAACCTAGTTTATCAAATGTGAAAAAAAATGGAAAAGGGGAATCTAATTTAAAGGAACTTATTGGTATTAACCAACTACAATGTATCTTTTCTTTTTTTTTTTGGTCTTTTTGAGATAGGGTCTCCCTGTAGCCCCAGCTGTCCTGGAACTCACTATGTAGACCAGGCTGGCCTTGAATGCACAGAGATCCACCTGCCTCTGCCTCCTGAGTGCAGGGATTAAGGGCGTGTGCCACCACGCCCAGCTGCAATGTATAAATCTTAGATTCAAATTCAAACTGTAAAAAACAAAGGAGACAACGGATCATTTGATGATAGTAAATCATAATTTGCAGAGGAGACTACAGGGAGACAGGGTTCTAGATGGTCTAGAGTTCCGATAATTTTATTTTTTAATATTTTATTATTATTTTATGTGTATGAGTGTATTGCCTGCATGTATGTGAGTGCACCCGTGTTATGCAATGCCAAGGAGGTCAGAAGAGGGCTTCAGATTCCCCTGGAACTGGAGTTAAGGATGGTTCACAGCCTCCATGTGGTTGCTGGGAATCGAACTCGTGTCCTCTGCAAGCAGTCAATGCTTTTAACCACTGAGCCATCTCTCCAGCCCTCTTTTTTTATTTTACGTGTATGAGTGTACTGCCTGCATGTAGGTAGGTGTGCCTGTGCCGTGAAATGCCATCAGATCCCTTGAACTGGAGTTGGGGATCGCTGTTAGTCACCATGTGGGTGCTGGGAATTGAACCTGGGTCCTCTGCAAGGGCAGTCAGTGTTCTTAACTGCTGAGCCATCTCTCCAGCCTCTACGTGGTAATTCTTTTACAGATGCTATGCTGTCTGGGATTTGCTTCAAAAATCAGGAAAAGAGTTTTAAGTTTAAATAAAATGTTCATGTGATGAGACCGAGCTACCCCCAATTTGAGTGACAATCTGGGTCTATGAGTGAACAATACACACACCCTTCTCTTTGCTATTAAGGTTTGTCTGTTTGAGACAGGGACTCATGTACCCCAGGCTGGCCTCCAACTTGCTATGGAGCCAACGATAACCTTGAACTTTTCTTTGAGGTTTGAGGGAAATTTTTATGCGTTTAAAAGAAAAACCCAGGGCGGGCAGGCTGTAAATCCCAGGAATATGGAGAAGACAGGAACCCATGCTGTTTCTAAGCAGCCACACAACAAGAAGGATGTGGGGGAACTGAAAAGTGAGGCAGTCCAGTGTCCAGGAATGCATGCTGAGGCCACTGCCCATATCCAAGAAACAGAAGTTAGGCCCGCTTGGCCCAACTGCACAGCAGCAGCTCTGCAGAAAGACTGCCAAGCTTCAACTTCTGATCCTCACCTCCACCTCCCAGACGCCAGAGCTGCTGGTAGATGCCACCGTACCTGTTTCTCTCTCTCTCCCTCCCTCTCTCCCTCTCTCTCTCCCTCTCTCTCTCTCTCTCTCTATTAGCTGTGTCTCTTAGCCATTTTTTTTCTCCCTCAGGTGATTGATCTCACTTTGTTAATTGAGGGAATTGTAAAAACCCAAAATCAAATGCAAGGAATCAGGTGCTGGGCAGTGTCAGGGTCCTGTTGTCAGCAGGCTCTGACTGCCTCCCGAGTGCTGGAATTAAAGGCATGCACCATCACACCTGGCTATACCCTTTTTTTTTTTTTTAGGTAGATTTTAAATTGTAATTAAAATTATTTAAAAGTAATTACACACACACACACACACACACACACACACACAGAGAGAGTCTTATTACTGGCCTGAACCTTACTATGGAGCACAGACTGGTCTTGAATTCATAACTCACCTGCCTTGGCCTCCCCAATGGACCGATTACAGTCATTGCACTACCATACCTGGTTTTAGTATTCATTCATTCATTCATTCATTCGTCTTTGGAGACAGGGTCTCCCAGTAGGCCCAGCTGACCTAGAACTCAGAAATCCACCTGCTTCTGCTTCTCAAGTGCTGGGATTAAAGGTGTGTACCACCATGTTTGGCTTCACATGGGGTTTTAAGATCTTTTTATTTAGTTATTTTGGCAGAGGAGGCAAGCACACGAGTGTGCAGGTGTGTGTGCAGGCCAGAGCAGGAGGCTGGGTGTCCTGCCTTATTGCCTTGAGACAGGGTCTCTCATTGAACCAGAAGCTAGGTGTTTTGATAGGCTGGCTGGGTTCCCAGGACCTACCTGTCTCCACCTTTCAATGCTGGGGTTTCAGCCATGCCCAGGTTTTTACAGGAGTGCTGGGGATTTGGATTCTTGTCCTCATGTTTGCAGAGCAAGTGCTCTTACCTACGCAGCCATCTCCCCAGTCCTAAAAGATATTCCTGATACAAGATGTTTCTTCTCTCAAAGCTGATCACTATGGCCTGGCAATACATTTAATGCAATTTAACAAACATATGGTGAACCTAAGGGTAAGTCCTAAAGGAGATTAAAAAAAAAAAGCAGTGGGGGGAGAGCTGGAGAGATGGCTCAGCAGTTAAGAGCACTGACTGGTCTTGGAGAGGACCCGGGTTCAATTCCCAGCACCCACATGGCAGCTACTAACTGTCCTTAACTCCAGTTCCAGGGGAATCCAAAGCCCTCTTCTGACCTCCGTGGCAATGCACGACATGGGTGCACTCATATACATGCAGGCAATACACTCATACACATAAAATAAAATAAAGTATTTTAAAAAGAGTGATGGGGGGCTGAAGAGATGGCTCAGTGGCTGTTAACAGAGTGCTGCTTTTTCAGAGGACTGGAGTTTAGTTCCCAGCACTTGAGTGGGGTGGCTTACAATTGCCTGGAACTCCAGCTCCACAGGATTAGACATCCTCTTCTGGCTCCTTCAGGCATGGAACACACATGGCATACATATACAGGCACAAAACCACAAAAATCAATCAATCAATCTTAAAAAAATAAAAGTGGTTCATGGTGGCACACGCCTTTGATCCCAGCACTTGGGAGGCAGAGGCAGGCAGACCTCTGTGAGTCCAAGGCCAGCCTGGTCTACATAGTGAGTTTCAGGTTAGCTGGGAGTTTCAGGGGCTACAGGGAGAGCCTATCTAAAAAATACCCCCCCGCAAAAAAAAGGTGGTTCAGTCTTGCCAGGTGTGGTGGCATAACCTTTAATCCCAGCACTTGGGAGGCAGAAGCCAGTGGATCTTTCTGAGTTTGAGGCCAGCCTGGTCTACACAGTGAGTTCCAGGCCAGCTAGGGCTACAGGGAGACTCCATCTCTAAAAGAAAAAAAAAAGCAGTTCAGTCTTGCCAACAAACTTTCAAGTGAACATTTACAATCAAGATACAAGACAAACTTTAGAAAGGAGCAGTATACAAGGAAGCAAGAGCAAAGTGCTATGTTGAAACTAATGATCAGTTTAAGTCTAAATGAACTAACACCAGCAAGAGCTGGCAAATGCCTGGAGCAACTAGGATGTTCCACTGCTGCAGGTGGAAAGGTAAAATGGTATAACTCCCTAGAAAACTGTCGGGAAATTTTTCTTAACATTACATATAATATGTACCCTATGACCTAGTAATTCCATTGCAGGGCATTTATCTAAAAAATGAAAATATTTGCCCAGAAGCAACTTGAGTGGGGCCTAGAGATGGCTCATCAGTCAAGAGTACTGACTGCTCTCGCAGAGGACCCAGGTTCAATTCCCAGCACCCATGTCGTGGCTAACAACCATCTGTAACTCCAGTTCCAGGGGATTCAACACCCTCTTCTGGCCTTCATGGGCACCAGGCTCACACGAGGTGCACTTAAATACATGCAGGAAAAACATGCATACACATAAAATACAAATAAAAGGGAAACGCTTCAAGAATTATGTTCCAGCCGGGCGTGGTGGCGCACACCTTTAGTCCCAGAACTTGGGAGGCAACTTTGTGAGTTTGAGGCCAGCCTGGTCTACATAGTGAGTTCCAGGACAGCTGGAGCTACAGGGAGACTCTGTCTCAAAAAGACAAAAAAAAAAAAAAAAAATCATTTTCCACATATACCTGGTAGACAGACAGGACCAACACATGAGCTAGGTATTGGGAAGATGGCTTATGAGAGAAGGTAATGGATTTAACTTTAGGATCACAGAGATGAGGTGACAAGAGATTTCAATCAGGAAGGATTTGGGCTGGGGCTGTAACTCTGTGGTAGAGCACTTGCCTAGTATGCATGAAGCCCTGGTTTCAGGTCTCCAGTCCTAAAAAATAAAAACAGACCAGAAAAGAGTTGAGGATATAGCTCGGTTAGTAGAGAGCTTGCCTAGCATATAAGTTACTTTACTGTTGCTGTGATAGAACACCATGACCAAAGTGACTTATAAAAGAAAAAGTTTATTTAGGCTTATGGTTCCAGAGAGACAAGAGTCCATTGTGGTTGGAAGGCATGGCAGTGGAGGTGGCAGCAGAAAAGCTGAGAACTCACATCTATAAGCAAGCTCACATCTTTAGGTTCCATGACCCTTCCCAAACAGCACCACCAACTGACAAACAGTACAAATACTTGAACCTGTGGGAGACACTTTTCATTTAAACCATCATACCTAGCACGCACACTCCCTGTGTTCGATCCACAGCACTGCATAAACTGGGCATAGTGGCAAATATCTATAATCACAGGACTTAGAAAAGTGGAGGCTG
Source organism: Nannospalax galili (assembly GCF_000622305.1). Lineage (NCBI taxonomy): Eukaryota > Metazoa > Chordata > Mammalia > Rodentia > Spalacidae > Nannospalax > Nannospalax galili. The sequence goes on along the minus strand of NW_008343597.1, from coordinate 382,078 downwards.
GAGGATCAGGAGTTCAAGGTCATCATCAGCTACATACTAAGTTTGGGCTAGTTCTGGACTACATAAGGACTTATCTTAAACAAAACAAAAAAGTAGGAAGAATCTAACCGTAAAGAAGGGATACAGAAAGATATGCAAGAAACCAGCTATTTAGAGAAGCAGTTGAAAAGTAAATAAGTCACAAAGAACCTTACTAAAAGCCACCAATGCTATAGTAACAACTAATTAATTGCTTCCACATGTACTTAATATATAAAGAAACACAGGAAACGAAGAAAGGGATGAAGGACAAAGAGATCAATGTTAGGCAGAAAGTATTACAGAAAAGAAGGGCAGTGCTAAGTAAAAGCAGATCGTGGCCAGGCACTGTTGGCGCAAGCCTTTAGTCCCAGCATTTGAGAGGCAGATCTCTATGAGATTGAGGCTAGCCTGATCTACATAGTGAGTTCCAGGCCAGCTGGGGCTACAAAACAACAACAACGACAACCACCAGACTGTGGCCAGGCACTGTGGCACACAGCTCTAGTCCCAGCACTAGAAAGGCAGAGGCAGGCGGATCTTTGGGAGTTCCAGGCCAGCAAGGGCTACAGAGTGAGACCTTAAAAAAAGGGCTGGAGAGGTGGCTCAGGGCTTAAGAGCCCTTGCTGCTTTTCCAGAGGACTGGTTTGGATTCCCAGCACCCACATGGCAGCTTTGGCGCCCTCTTCTGACCTTTGTGGACACTATGCACATACCAGCATATACACAGGCAATCAAAACTTGTACAGGGGCTGGAGAGAAGGTTCAGCTGTTAGAACACTGGGTGATCTTGCAGAAGACCCAGGGTTCAAATCCCAGCACCCACATGGCAGCTAAGAACTGTCCGTTACACCTTTTCTGACCTCCACAGTCACTGCATGACACGGGTGCACTTACCTACATGCAGGCAATACATGCATACACATAAAATAAAAATAATAAAAAAACACTTGTATGAATAAAAATAAATCTTTTTAAAGAAAAAAAAAGATTCCAAGAAAGAAACAAAAACTGGGCATGGTGGTGCACATCTGTAATCCAGGCACTTGAGAGGATGAAGGGAGAGGACTGTGAATTTGGAATTAGCCTGGGCTGCCTGGCAATGGCCCCTCTCAACCACAATTAGGAGGTTGAAGCAGGAGGATCTCCACAAATTTAAGACTAACTCAGGCTACAGAGTGAGAGTGTTTCAAAAAACCAAAAATGAAACACACACACACACACACACACACACACACACACTCTCTCTCTCTCTCTCTCTCTCTAGATTCAGAGAACAGTGATAATCATTTTATCAGCTTGGGTGATCTTATGGTTCATGAATTCTGAGAAGCCTATCTGGACACAGTAGTTTTTAAACTGTAGATCTCAACCCATAAGCAGTTAATAAAAACATCTTAAAATGGATTGAAAACATCAGAGCATATCAAATAGTAAACTGTATGGGTCAGGTAGTAAAATCTTAGTGTGGATTAAAATGTTTTAAAAAACACACAATTATGGCAGTAATTTTTTCTTTGGAGTAAGGGGATTCAAAAAAGCAAAGCATTCATCTGTCAGTGCTTTTCAAGAATTAAACAGTGAGCCACACTAAAATACATATAAACTAATAGCGTATGGGTAACAAAAAATGAAAAGTTTCGCAAACTACCCTTCTCCACCAGTATACCCGGATCTTTGCTTTCATCCTGTAGAACCTGAGCATATATATACTGATAGCTTCTTTAAATTTTTAAAAATTTTTATTTATTTTTACTTTATGAGTATTTTGCCTGCATGTATTTAAATGCACTATGTGCCTACAATGTCCATGGATACCAGAAGAGGGTGTCAGATCCCTTGGAACTGGATTTACCCCTGCCAGTGGTTAACTTCCATGTGGGTGCTGGGAACTGAACCCAGGCCCTCTGCAAAAGCAACCAATGCTCTTACCCACTGAGCCATCTCTCCAGCTCCCTAGCTTTTTGTTTTTTTTAAGACAGGGCCTCACTACATAGAGCTGGCTGGCCTGGAACTCTGCCTCCCAAGTGCTGAGATTAAGACCTGTACCACTACACCTGGTTGATATTTACTGATTTTAAAACTTATTAGGGCTGGGCATGGTGACCTACACCTTTAATCCCAACACTCGGGAGGCAGACGCAGGTGGATCTCTGTTAAGTTCAAAGCCAGCCTGGTTTACATAGTGAGTTCCAGGCCAGCTGGGGCTACAGGGAGACCCCTGTCTCAAAAAGACCCCCCCTCAAAAGAAAAACCTTATTGGGGCTGGGGAGATGGCTCAGCATTAAGAGCACTAGCTGGTCTTGCAGAGAATGTGGGTTCAGTTCCTAGCACCCATATGACAGCTAAGAAGTCTGTAACTCTCTTCTGACCTCCTTGGGTATTGCACAACACAAGTGCAGCATGTGCACTTACACATATGCAGGCAACACACTCATACACATTAAAAAAAAACCCACACAATTGGATCAATTTTTACTTCCTGTGGCATTGAGAATCAAAAGTAAGATTTCACATATGCTAGGAAAGCAGTCCGCCACTGAGCTCTGGCCTGTCTTCCTTCCCTCCCTTCTTTTCCTTTCTTTCCCAGTTTTTGAGACAGGGTCTCTGTATGCAGCCCAGACTGGCTTTGAACTTGAGATCCTCCAGCCTCAGCCTCCTGAGTAATGAAATTACAGGGATGGGCTATCATTCAGATTTGTTTTTTTGTTTGTCTTTTTGAGACAGGGTCTCCCTTGTAGCCCCAGCTGTCCTGGAACTCATTACGTAGAGCAGGCTGGCCTCGAACTCACAAAGATCCGCCTGCCTCTGCCTCCCAAGTGCTGGGATCAAAGGCATGCACCACCATGCCCGGCTCAGATGTTTTTAAACAGTATTTGCAGAAAGAGGCTATTTGGGAGGAGGAAAGAGACCAGTGGAAGACAGGGACAAGAGAGGGTAAGGGAGGTGGAACATGAGCAAAATACAATTATATGGCCAAAAACCCCTCATAATGGAAGCTATTATTATATATGCTAACTAAAAACAATTAATGAAAATAAATGATGCTTGAGACTCACAGGCCCATTAACTCATAGATTACCACAATGATCATCAACCTGCTCTTTGGCTTTATCTTTAATTAAGAGGTTTGGAAGGCTTGGCGAAAGGAAGGTTAAGAATAGCCATTATAGGCCAGGCGTGGTGGCACATGCCTTTAATCCCAGCACTCGGGAGGCAGAGGCAGGAGGATCTCTTTGAGTTCAAGGCCAGCCTGGTCTACATAGTGAGTTCCAGGACAGCTGGGGCTACAGGGAGACCCTGTCTCAAAAAGACAAAAAAAAAAGCTATTATATATGGTAAATAACTGATGACAGACTTACATCGTTATAAAAAGGCCAAACTAATGTCGCACTGCATCAATTGTTTTGTGTCTCTGTCTAAATGTACTAAGATAAAAACCGCAGATATGAGTAAATAAGGATTTAAAACTGACGAAGAAACTAAGGGACTTGAAAGGAAAGGTATTAATGAGACTCAGTACTGACAACTAGCAGGCCGATTGTTAGCCTGGCTCGGCCAAGTCTAGTTCTTAATGATCCGCTCAGACGCAGATGCCAAACGAATACACTCCTAGGTTTAGCTCCTGAAACACGACTGAGATCCGAGCCCTGGCAACTCCCAGAGAAGGCTCAGTCTGTAGCTCCAGAAAGGCACCAGCTTCCCCACGCTAACGTTTCAGTGCTGCGTGTGGAGGCAGCCCATGCTCGGGACTGAAGAAGCACGCACAGGGGAGGGCAGAGCTTTCCCCAAGTCCTGGAGTGGGAGCCAGGCTGCTGCTAGGCCTTCAGGACTGCGACGACGCGGACATGGGGAGACCAAGACAAACGCGGCCTCTTAGCACAACCTGCCAGGAAGCGCGGACCGCAGGGGTAGAGGTCTTCGGGCGCGACCCGCCACCCACACGACGAGCCCCCCGCGGTCCCCTTCTTCCCATCACGCCTCGCGCGCCGGCCGGAGGAGGGGATTAGTCCTCCGGGCTCAGGAAAGGCATGGCTCTCCTGCCCCACGTCTCTCGTAAGGCGCAGCGGCCAGCCCGTACTACCGAGTCATGGCAAGCTGGAAAGGCTCCCACCTTCACTTTAATTAGCATCTTCTTCCCAGGTTGGGGCTGCAGGCGGACAGACGGATGCTTCTCCCGCTGCGGTCGGCGCTGTAGCTTCCGAGAGATCCGCCGGTGGAGGAAACTTCTGCTTCCGGGTCACTCTCGGGATCCGCGCTCTCCCCTTTGCGCCGGTCCCAGAAGGGCTCGGGAAGGCCCCGGTGTCCGTTTCAAGGCGTTGTCGACCACAGGAAGGCAGCCAGCTTCGTCACGGCGCAGGCGGAGCCTCTTCGAGTCCCCAGCGGGGCTAGAGGCCGGCAGCAGCGGAACGAACTACTTATCCCATCATGCCACGGGCTACTCTGTCCTTTGCACCCTAGGAGTTGTAGTCCCTTCCCCGCTCGGACCCAACGGCAACCTTAGTACGTGGACTCTGTTACTTAGCGGAACTTATTAGCATCGCCCCCGAGGTTCAGCCGGGCTGCACGAGGCTAGCTGCGAAGCAAAAGAATCTTTGGTCAACTGCCACCGTAGTCAAGGCAGCAGGAAGTGAGTACCCCATGCCGGAAGTTGCTTGAAACCTCCTCATTCCTCCTCCCCCACCAAGTCAGCCTCTTATTCCACATTGTTTTTTGCCCGGGCGGGAGAAGCAAGATAGCGGGGTAAGGAATGCATATTCAGAGATCACAATCCCTTCCTAGTTCTCCCTGGGAAGGAAGTATCCGGGTAATTCCCCAATAGGATGGCTCCAGCAAGACTATAGGGACCACACCGTGACCCATCTTTACAATTTAAGTGAAAGGAGGGATGGGCCCTGTCCTGGCGCCATCAGCATATTAAGGCTCATAGATCTCTACTTATTTCCTAACCTTACAGCCCTCAAACTTTTGGCTAACTCCAGCCCCGCACCATGCCTCATATTGACAACGATGTGAAACTGGACTTCAAGGATGTCCTGTTAAGGCCCAAACGCAGCACCCTTAAGTCTCGAAGTGAGGTGAGCCAGCTGCCTTCCTTGCTCTTTTTAGTCCCCAAATCCTGGTGGGCCAGGACCAAGAAAGTTGCCTGGTTCCAATGTGATACGTATTTTCAGTCTAGATGATTGAAACGCCTAACTTCCTGTTAACGTTTACAGGTGGATCTCACAAGATCCTTTTCATTTCGGAACTCAAAGCAGACGTACAGTGGCGTCCCCATCATTGCTGCCAATATGGATACCGTGGGTACCTTTGAGATGGCTAAGGTTCTTTGTAAGGTGAGACTAAATCCATGCGCCTTACCTAAAAGTGCCCTGTTGTCCCAAATGGCTGCAGAGGCATTGCATCCCAGCTCCCATTCTCAGTTCTCTGGCAATTGGCACTTCAAAATGCTTAGTTTACTATTTTCTCCATTGCTAAGGTCCTGTTATCTGATCAGTTCAAAGATCCATTTGAATTTGTAGGACTCAAAATTGTTCCCTCCCATTTTCTAATGTGTAAACAAAAATTTCTTCCCCCTACTAAGTTCAGATACCTTACCAAATTTTTGCAGCATCCAAGCCAACCCTCCCAATCATGCATCTCTTCAGTCGCACAGTTTTCAACAGTTGGTATTCACTGTTTTGTCCAGAAACTAAATAGTTCTGAGTATTCAGAATTTCTAACTGGAATATTAGAGAGAAGCAGGTTATTTTCTCTTATGCCTATTATTGGTTTAATCTTCCTCTTGTTTAAGTCCTAGGTTCCTGGGAGTTTCTGGGATGTACCCCACATGGAAGGTTTTTCTTAAATGCAGGTTGTTCACTTTGAAAATGGAAAGACACTGCTCCTATCACTAGTATTACCTGCCTCTATGCTTATAGCTGAGAAGGTAGTTTTCTAGGCACTTTACCAACACATGAGCTTTGCTGATTAATCCATGTAGCCCTAGTTGGAGGACTTTACTGCTATCCATGGCTGTTAACCCTAAGGACTTCCCTTCCCTGTCTCTGGCTTTGTTGTGTAGAAAGTTTGTTGTACTTTCTTTGAGGTTGATAATTATGCACTCTGATGACTTTATTCCTGTTGCCATTTACTAACTGTTCAGGAATCTGCTGTTGCTCATTGCCTATCCTGACAGGTGGATTTTGGGAATGGCAAATCTGCTAATACATGCTGTAAGACATAAACCTGTTGGGGACTGAATTTTAGTATCATGGATAAGTGCTACAGAGATCAGATTTTAGAAAGAGCCAAGTCTCAGTAATGATAAAAGGGTTGGATACAAGCAAGCAAACTGTTTTTCTTAGGCTTGATATTTATGTGTTCTTTATGCCATATTATGTCAACATATCTCTAAGACCCTGGTGACCTCCTAGAGCAATTTTTACTTATCAGCATGTGGACAGCTGAGTATTACTGAGAAAGCAGAATATCAGCTTTTAAGCAAAGAACTTCCTGTTGCTGTCTAATACATGACTTCCTTGGGTTTCTATGCACTTTCAAGATCTGTGCTGTCTCAATCAACTGTTGACTTTTGTCCATTTGCCTGTTTGTACTTTCAAAGCACAAACACCAGCATTTATAATGGCTTTTGAATGCCTTAAAGTATTGGGATATCATTTTCAATTTGGTGAGGTAGAGGTTATGAGCCTCCTGAGTTTATGTAATATGAAAATATCCTTACTACAATAGAAACAGAGAAAGGATGGGATAGTATTTCGTTGGCCCTACTTGAACTTTTGTGTGCATCTAGACTCATGGAAGTACTGCTAGCAAATGAGCCAGAAGATAAAAACATAGGTTAGTTCAGTACTAGATGACCTTAGTGCAAGGTGTAGACAAACACTAGCTCCATCCCACCTCTTTGTGGTTCTTCCATGTCTACTTGTCCTATTGTACCAAGAGCATGTCCTTGTCACTTTCTAGGTCAAAAGTAATGTATGTGCTAGCAGGTTAAATCCAACCCAGATCACAGTACTTTGGCAGGAATATCTGATTAGCAGCAGCTTGGGTAAAAGCTATACTGGGGTTTTTAGGGAGAATAGTGGTTGGACCAGCTCAATCATAAACTTCTCTCTCAGGATAGTAGTATAAAGATCTCTATCCAGAAAGAGACCCTAATAAGGTTTTCTCGCTTTTTTAAAATGCTATTTTATGTGTATGAGTGTATTGACTACATGTATGTGAGTGCACCCGTGTTGTGCAATACCAAGGAGGTCAGAGAGGGCTTCGGATTCCCCTGGAACTGGAGTTAAGGATGGTTTGTAGCCGCCATGTGGGTGCTGGGAATCAAACCCCGGTCCTCTGCAAGACCAGTCAGTGCTCTTAACTGCCGAGCCACCTCTCCAGCCCTGGTTTTCTTGCTTTTTGATGGTTCTTTCTTCTCCCCAGTTCTCCCTTTTCACTGCTGTCCACAAGCACTACAGCCTCCATCAGTGGCAAGAGTTTGCTGGCCAGAATCCTGACTGTCTTGAGGTAACACTGGGCCTGCCCTACTCCCTTATCAGTTTTCCAGGAATCCTTTTTTGGCTTCTTGACCTTTAACCCCCATTGGCTGCTTACCAGATCATCTCTGATACAATGCCACAGGATGGTCTAATGCTATTTTTCCCACAGTACCTGGCTGCCAGCTCAGGCACAGGCTCTTCTGACTTTGAGCAGCTGGAACAGATCCTGGAAGCTGTTCCCCAAGTGAAATATATATGCCTGGATGTGGCAAATGGCTACTCTGAACATTTTGTTGAATTTGTAAAGGATGTACGGAAGCACTTCCCCCAACACACCATCATGGTATGTTCCTACTGTCCTGCAATCAGTACATCTGTCTCCTCCTACCCTATCCTGACACTCTTCTTTTGTTGTATCAGTTCACTTGTCCTCTGGTCTATTATGTTTTTTCTAATATACACATTATTGTTCAGTTTAAAGCTTTAAATGTATATTAACCAGTGTAGTATCTTTGAACGTTGATTCACAATCCGTATGAATCAAGTGTTTCTGACTTCATTCACAAAACAAACATTTATGCATTGCACATACCTGCGGTACATATGTCTGCCTACCGAAATGGGACATGTACTACAACATAAAAGCATATAAAAGCTAGGCATGGTGGCACATACCTGTAATCCCAGGATTTGGCAGGTACAGGCATAAAGATCAGGAGTTCAAGGCCAGCCCTGATTATGTTAGGCTGTATTTCAAAACAATAACAAAGTATCACATGAAACAATGGTTTTTTTTTGGGGGGGGGGAGACAGGGTAGGGTCTCCCTGCAGTCCCAGCTGTGCTGGAACTCACTATGTAGACCAGGCTGGCCTTGAACTCACAGAGATCCGCCTGCCTCTGCCTCCCGAGTGCTGGGATTAAAGGTGTGCACCACCACGCCCGGCACAATGTGTTATCTTTTTAAGAAGCTTAGAAGCTAATGAAAAGGCCTCATTTTCTTCACAGCATTGATGGGATTGAAAGGGGTGTCTGTATTGTCCAAATATAGTTGTGGATGGGTATTTTAACCTACATCGCCATGTCTCTCCCTGTTCTCTGAAGGCAGAGAGTTCCAGTACTGGGGGTTTCAGTCACTTGCTGCATGGTGCAACAGCTTCTTAGTTCTCTTGCGCCATCATGTCTTCCCTGTTGCTCACACAGTAAACTCTATTCACCCTAGTTCAATAACTATGCTGGCCAGTCCCCTCTACTTCCACACTAGGTGTTGGGGGACAGTGGGTGGAAAGCAGGTCCTTTGAAGTAGAGGGTCCAGCAGGAGTCCTGGGTACTGCTTCTTTGTAATAGAATAGGAAGGTCATACTCTAAGCATGCTGTATGTGAGAGCACAAAGGCACCTCTCCGTCTCTTACCATAAGGATATTTTGGTTGCTGTCTCAGGCAGGGAATGTGGTAACAGGAGAGATGGTAGAAGAACTAATCCTCTCGGGGGCTGACATCATCAAAGTGGGAATTGGTCCAGGTAAGCTGGTTTCTTAGGGCTTCTGACTGCCAAGGGGTGGCAACATCCAAGAACACTTCACTCTAACGTTTGTCATGCTTTCCCCAGGCTCTGTTTGTACAACCCGGAAAAAAACTGGAGTAGGGTATCCACAGCTCAGTGCAGTGATGGAGTGTGCAGACGCTGCTCATGGCCTCAGAGGCCATATCATTTCAGTAAGGCCCAAGGGCTCGGTGGGGATTGACGTTGGCCAACAGCTGTTTCCTGCAGTGTGGGGGCTCTGGTCAAGTTCTGGTCAAGGACTGAGTGCTTATCCACTTTGAGGTGGGCTGCTGAGAAGTCTTGAGAAATTCGTGCTCTCACAGTACTCCTTACTTTGTAGGATGGAGGCTGCAGCTGTCCTGGGGATGTGGCAAAGGCTTTTGGTAAGGAGACTGGGACAGCATGGAAGGAGGATCCTGTAGAAGAAGCTAAATCACCTCTGGGGGTCAAGGATCAGGCTAGCTCAGGAAGCCATTGAGATGATTTCATAATATGAACTTACCTGAGGCAAGCCAGCAAGGGAATTCCTGAGATGAATTTTGACTCTCCAAGGGTGAGAGAGAGAGACACTTATCCTGTCTCCTAGACTGTTGGACAGTGTAGATTCCTGAGCCCCACACCAGATCTACAAAATCATCCTGAGGAATGGACCTGCAAATCTGCATGTTCGTTTCCCATGTGATCCTTAAGATAGGAGATTGTGTTCTTGGGACTCAGTTGGGAGCAGCAGAATGACTCACCACAAGGTGGGCAAAGCAGTAAAAAGAAAAGCAGAAGCCAGGCAGGGAACCTTCAGAGGTCTCAAAAATACTGGGTTTGTGGGTCAGCTACACAGAACCAGGAAGACGCTGAAGTAGTTACTAGACGTGAGACTGTGACACAGTTGTTTTTGAGGGTGGCTAATGGCACCTTGACCAGATACATCTTTTCTACCGCTTTGATTCTGACAGGAGCAGGAGCAGACTTTGTGATGCTGGGTGGCATGCTGGCTGGGCATAGTGAATCAGGTGGTGAACTCATCGAGAGGGATGGCAAAAAGTACAAGCTTTTCTATGGAATGAGTTCTGAAATGGCCATGAAGAAGTACGCAGGAGGTGTGGCTGAATACAGGTATACGTGGGGGTCTAATACCTGAGTGTTTTTGGAGATGGTGTTGCAGCTGTTGGGAAATGTAGGACACCATTCTTAGGAGAAAAATGGTAATGGGGCTATAAACACTAAAGACAGAAAGAGTCATTGGGCTTAAGGAATCCAGAACAAGGAGGTAATACAGTTTTTCTGATTCCAAGGGCCTCAGAAGGAAAGACAGTAGAAGTTCCCTTTAAAGGGGATGTGGAACATACTATTCGTGACATCTTAGGAGGGATCCGATCTACATGTACCTACGTGGGAGCAGCTAAACTGAAGGAGCTAAGTCGGAGAACTACCTTCATCCGAGTCACCCAGCAAGTGAATCCAATATTCAGCGATTCCCACTAGACCTGAGCAGCTTTCCCAAGGCAGCAGGACTCGGACCACAGGACCTCCTAAGGTTTCTCACCCATCTCAGCTACTATGGCTGTGTATTACTTCATTCACTTCCTAGCATCTTACCCCTGAGGGCTCCTGCAGCAACTCTGATTGTCTGTCTATGCAAACAAAATGCCAAGGACACTCAACTAGGGAACAAGGAAGAAAACGGTCTGAGAAAACGAAGTAAGATCAACAGATGGGAATCTGGGGACAGCATCCCAAAGATTAAAAAATGTTGACTGACACAGAAATGATAGGCTTTGTCTGAAGGAGGAAGACTTTTTGGAATCATATTAATCAGCTTCATTAAACAAGATCAAATACCTAAAAACCTTAGAAGTACTTAAATATTTGAAGTACCTCAATAAAGATAAAACTATTGATGGTAAAAGAGATGCTGGGCTTTCTGTTCAGAATAGCACCTGGATGCTGCCCCTGGGCAGAAGTGGGATTAGCACTGACCAGTGGAATCGAGGACAGTAAGGATTATTCTCATGAAGCATCTACATTCTAGTGCTATCAGCCCTAGATAACTAGCATGAAAGTTATCTGTATTGTGGCATTAGGGGCAGTGTCAGAATAGCCTAAGGACAGTTTCTCTTCCAGGCTCTCAACTATATCCCTCCTAGGTACTTCTGAGCAACCCTTTACAGAGGAAGGAAAAAGGAAAAAGGTATTTATCCAGCTCTAGAGAGGCTGGTTATGTTTCTGAGGAATGACCTACGCAGACCTATGAAGTCTTCATTCCCTTTCCTCCCATCAGACAGTGTATTCATAACAAATCCAAGGTTTAATTTTCAACCATTTCAAAGCTTTTAGTAATATACCCGGGCAACTAAAGTCTGGGCTTCCACTTCATTTCCACTTAACTATTTGCAGAGCTGTGGAGGCAGATGGACAGAGGGCAATCCAGTGCTGTCACAGGGCTCTAGAGCTGTTTATGCAGTCATAGGAGGGAATGGGCAGGATACTGGGGATGTAGTCACAGAACGTGGGGATCAGGGTGTCAAACTTTGTCTTCTGATAGTTTTCCAGAGACACTTTCTAGAGAAGGAGCACAGTTCCTTGCATTGGAAACCCCTAACACGGACTTTGTCTTTTTCTGCCCATTATTTTTCTCAGCTTTCTGCTTCCTACTCACCGTTCCTTCCCTCTGGTTATCTTCCTCCTCCTCAGAGTCCAAAACCAAGTCTCCTATGGTAATGACGGAGCTACACTGAGATGGAGACTGCGCTGCAGGAAGGAGACCACAATTAAAATCATTCTTCCAGGCAAACACAGGCCATGAAATGCCCCCAAGAAAAGAACTTGTGTGATTCAATCTTGATTCAGCCACTTACCTGGTTTCTTGGCTCTAGGAGGCGATAACGATAGTCTTAGAGGATCCGTGCAGTTCCTGACATGGAAGCAAAGGATAGGTAGGATGAAGGAAGTAGGCAAAGCACGTGACCCTAAGCAAGGAGAAACTACTCTTCCACTTACTCCTTTTGCTTGGAGGCAGGTAGGTCAGCTGAGTTCTCCTCTAACACTCTTTTCCCCAGGATTTGAGACGGGCTCTCACACTTCCCAGTCGCTACTGCTTTTGTGACCACAGAACCTGCTGTGTGTATTCCACACTCGTCCCTGCTTTCAGGTTTAGATACGGCCTCGGCTGATGAGCTCCAATTCCTAAAGGGAAACAGCATGACCATAGGCCGCCCTTTATGGCCTTCCTTTGCAGATGTCCATCGGGACTGGATTCTACGCCGTCCCAGAGGGGCCAGATTGAAGTGTTGGCCAGCTAAAGGTTCTGGATACTTCCCTGAGGCTGGTCCACAAAGACCAGGTATAGCTTTCCGCAGTGGACTGTGGGCTGCCGGCTGTGGTTGTTGATGAGTCTGTTCCATGGGGTCTGTCAGGTTCACTGGGTCAGAAACAGAGTTCTCTGAAAAAGGAGGTTCATACAGAAAATTGGGAACAGGTTAACTCAGGTTTGTGTCTCAGCCTACAGAATTTCCAGTGGGCTGACTCAAAAGGTTTGGTTAACACTATCTCCCAAATTCCCAGTTATCCCAGATGGTCCTCTTACCTGGAAGTGGCCATGGCCACCCCATGTCCACACCATACTGGTGCAAAGCAAGAGAATTGGTGATAGAAACTCCAGGCTGCATCCAACTTAGAACATCCTGAAGCTGTGGGCCAAGTGACAGGTATGAAGACCACAGTCTGACTACAACCACCCCACATTCAGCCCTTAAGTGTTTGTGCCAACAACCTGTTGTGGTCGTACTGTAGGCAGTGCTTTTTCTAGCTGACATAAGTATTCAAAAAACAACTTTTCCATGGCAGCCAGAAAGGGTTCCCCGTACTCCTGTTCAAGTTCCTGTATGTGGGAAAGAGAAGGTCAGAGTATTCGAGAAAATAGGAATCACGTAACAGCCTCCAAACCAACCAGTCTCACCTGGAGACTCGAGGCCAAATCCAGAGAGGCCTCTGACAGTTGCTTCACATACCGGCAAAAAGTTTCCCTTGCCTCCAGGATCTTCACGTCTCGTTTTCTCTGTTGAGGATACGGAAGATGGTGAAGTTGGGGGTACATGGAGGCACCCGAATACGGGGGCAACTTCCTTGCATCATGCCTAATGCATTTGACTTGGACGGGGATTACGCACCGCTGCAGACTCTGGAAAGTGGCGATTCAGTGCATTCAGGACCTGGGCCCAGGGTTGGCCCTCCAGGATCATCTCCACCACCACCTGTACAGTACTGGGCTCAGAATTCCCAGCCTTTTCCAAGCGCCCCGCCTCATTTCCCGCATCCCGGCCCTCCCGGATACCTTGGCCTTGAGGCCCATACACAGGCGCTCGTGGTGTCGGTAGCTAACCAGGCCGGGGGCGGCGGCGCGCAGGGACCACAGGAACTCCAGCACGCGCGGGAACTGCTCCACGCAGCGCCGGCGAACCACCTGCCAGCTGGCGGCTGCAGCGAAGCGCAGAGAGGCGGGACCGGTCCCCCGGGGTGGGGTCATAGCGAGGTGGTTCCTTCTGCCTCCCGCAGGCTTCCCGACCCTCCGACGAGCCGGGCTTTCGGGGCAGTTCGCGCGGCGGACGTCCGGTCCGGGCGGTCGCGGTGTACTCAGCCTTCTCGAAGCCGCGGAATTCTGGGTCTCGTCCCAACGGGATGGAGTCTGCCGGGACCTGCGGGCCTCCGCTCTAAAAATCCTCTGTACTTCACTTCCGGTCACGTGCCCGGCTTCCCTTGCCCCGGGAGAGGGCGACAGGAGGCTGCAGAACTGGCTCAGTAGTTAAGGGCCCTGTTGAGAGGACCCGGGTTCGAGTTCCGACACCCACATGGCGGCTCACAACTGCCATAACTCCAGTTCCCGGGGATCCGACGCCTTCCCTGTCCTCCGCGGGGACTGCAGGGCACGGGCGCACTCACCACATACACCTGAAACCGAAAACAGAACAAATACAAAAACACTGCACTGCAGACAATACAATCTAAGAGAAGAGAACGGAAGGGCGGGGAAGCTACCTGACATCGCGGGGAGCGGCGGCTGCCCGGCGTCCCTTGCGCGCGGCCGGGGCTTTGATTGGCTGCTCGCGCCGCGGGCCCCGCCGTCAACTTCTGCCAGTCCTGGCGGAGCGCGGGAGTCCGTGAAGCTGGGGGCCCGCACCGGGTCCTTCCCTGAAGGCGTCGGTCCGCACCGGGTCCTGCCGTAAAGGCGTCGGTCCGCACCGGGTCCTTCCCTGAAGGCGTCGGTCCGCACTGGGTCTTTCCGTGAAGGGGTCCGTCCACTCTGTTGTCCTTCCGTGAAGGGTTCAGTCCACACCGGTCCGCGCTTCACCCGACGGGTCCACTCCGTAAATCCCGCAGCCTTTCCTGAGCCGCTGCTTCTCAGGAATCCAGCTGTTCTTCCACGAACCAGAAGAGGGCGCTCGCCTTTAAGAAACAAAATACAGGGCTGGGGTGTAGACCCGTGGTAGAGTGCTTGCTACTGCCCCTCAGCTCCCGGTGCCTAAATAAGTAAAAAGCAGAGTTTGAAAAAGAGGTGTCAGCCTGGGATATTCTGAACGGTAGGATCACAGAAATTTTTGTGCATTTCGGGGTCACATCGTTTCCTGTGTCACGTAGTTGGAACTGTTTAAAGTTTCTTTTGCCAGGTTTCAATTGAACACTACCCAAACTATGCCCCTTAGTGAATTAACGGTTCTATTTTGTCATTCCTCAGGTTGTCTCTTATTACCATCCCCAAGGACAGAACCGGGCACACTGTGTACACTAGTTTGTTGATTGAATTAGTTACCTGCCTGGTCCTCCTTACAAGCACTTAATAAAACTCGTCTAGTCTTTGGACCATTTTTTCCATTCCTAGACTAATGGCCTCACAATTTGTCTCCACCTCCCTACCCTACCCCAGTCTTCTGAACTTATCCAGTCATTAATTGTCTGAGAAACACCTAGTCTCAAGGTACTACAAATTGAATATGTAAAGTTGTAGTTAACTTTTTCTTTTTTTTCTTTTTTTTTTTTTTTTTGGTTTTTTTTGAGACAGGGTCTCCCTGTAGCCCCAGCTAGCTGGCCTGGAACTCACTTTGTAAACCAGGTTGCCCTTGAACTCACAGAGATCCACCTTCTGCCTCCTGAGTGCTGGGATTAAAGGTATGTGCCACCACACCTGGCTTTAGATCTAAATTTTTGCCTGTATCATTTTAATTCTTTCTAAAGAGTTTTCTCATAGGTTTGGTGGTGTGCACCTAGAAATCCCAGCATGAAGGAGACTGAAGCAGGAGGATTGCCAGGAGTTCAAAGGCCAACTTGTGCTTCATAACAAGACCCTGTTTCCATTGCTGCCCTACCCCCACATGTCTCTAACTCTCTAACATGTCTTGCAAGCTCACTTGATTGTCCAGTCTATTGATGAGGCTTTGTTTCTCTAACAGTATGTTTCCTGTCAGTTTTTTCTTAGAATTTCCATTTCTCTGTTCACATTACCCACCTGTTCGTATATGCTATCCACTTTTCCTATTTGAGTCCAGAGCGTATTGGTTATAGTTTCAAAGTTTTTGGTCTGATACTTCCATTACGTCTGCCTTTCTGAGTCTGCTGCTGGTAGGTGCTCTGCCTCTTCAGGCGTGTGTGCAAGTGTGCGTGTATTTATTTTTCTTATAGTGTGCCAAGTAATTTTTTTGTAGAGTGTGTCAGATGTGTGGCTAAAAAGAACTGAGGAAACCAGTCTTTAGTGTGAGGTTTTGTGTTTATCTGGCTAGAGATTAGGCTGTTTACTGTTTACTGTACATGTACATGTTAGGAACTAAAATTCCTCTAGTTCTTTTATTACTGGCACCTCTATTGTCTTTGACGTTCTCTAGAGACTCTTTTTTTGTTGCTGTTTTCTTTATGGTTTGTTGTTTTGTTTTTTTTGTTTTAGTTTATTTATATTTTATGTGTATGAGCGTTTTTTACCTGCACGTAAGTACACTTGTATATGCAATGTCCGAGAAGACCAGAAGAGGGCAGGCATCAGGTCCCCCTGAGACTGGAGTTACAGCCGGTTGTTGGCCTCCATGTGGGTACTGGGAACCAAACCCAGGTCCTCTGCAAGATCAGCCAGTTCTCTCAACCACTGAGTCATCTCTCCAGACCGTTTGTTTTTTTTTTTTGTTTGTTTGTTTTTGGTCTTTTTGAGACAGGGTCTCTTTGTAGCCCCAGCTGTCCTGGAACTCACTATGTAGACCAGGCTGGCCTTGAACTCACAAAGATCCGCCTGCCTCTGCCTCTCCAGTACTGGGATTAAAGGCGTGCACAGCCACGCCCGGCTTGTTTTTTTGAGACAGTCTCCTATAGCTGTGAAGGAAAGTCCTCAGGGAAAAAAAAAAATCTTCAAATTCAACCTTGTGTGAAGCTAATTAACTGATTAGAACTTCAGTGGTTGAGAGTTTGGAATGTAAGAAATATTAGAACTTCAATGATGGTAAGGAGTTTGGAATGTTGTAGGTCCAGAGATAAATTACAATTTATCTTGGGCTCTCTTTAGTCCCTGAATAGCCAATCCTTGCCCACCTCTGTGTCAGACCTAATATCTGGTAACTAATAGATGAAAACCTTTTGGGATGTATTAACAAAATCCTAACTTCCAACAGCCAAAAGGCTGAGTGTCATCAGATAGCATCAGAGGCCTAGAGCTGAACTGCCTACTTAATGTTTCTACCAATGTATTTGAAAAGTGCCTTGACTTTTTTACTTTCTTTGTTATGTTGCTATAAAGATTTCTTGAGGGGCTGGAGAGATGGTTTGGCAGTTAAGAGCACTTGCTATTCTTCCAGAAGACTCAGGTTTGATTCCCAGCATCCACATGGTGGCTAACAACTGTCCCGTTCCAGGGGATCCCATACCCTCTTCTGGCCTCTGTAGGCTTTGTACCACATGGGTGCACTTACACATGCAGGCAATACACTCGTATACATAAAATAAAAGCAACAATAATAATTAAAAAAAAAACTTCTTGAAACTGCTTCCACATTGGAACATGGAACTTAGGGAAACTTAAATTTGTGGTCCCAGACCATGGTCACTCATATTTTTGACTTCAGAATAAACAGTCTCTTACCCCTTTGAGGTCAGAGTTGTGTTTTTACATTGCCATAGTCCAGGCTGGCTGGAACTGACTGTGTATCAAAGATGACCTTAAACTTCTCATCCTCCTGTCTCAGTCCCCCTAATGCTGAGATTACTGTTGTACACCACTACATCTGACTTCTAGAAACTTCTTAAGGTCTTCAGAAGTACAGTTCTTTTTCTTGTGTTCCTATTATACAAGAGTGCTCTCTTGCTTGCTCGGTCTCTTCTTTAAAATTATTTATATATTATTGCCGGGCGTGGTGGCGCACACCTTTAGTCGCAGCACTGGGAGGCAGAGGCAGGTGGATCTCTGTGAGTTCAAGGCCAGCCTGGTCTACATAGTGAGTTCCAGGACAGCTGGGGCTACAGGG
>NW_008343597.1:347906-363880 GCF_000622305.1 Nannospalax galili | reverse complement strand
TTTTAGGACAGGGCTTGTTAAAAGTGGAATGTGCCAGGTCTGGAGAGATGGCTCAGTGGTTAAGAGCACTGACTGCTCTTGCAGAGGACCCAGGTTCAATTCCCAGCACCCACATGGCAGCTACAAACTGCCCTTAATGCCAGTTCCAGGGGAATCTGACACCCTGTTCTGACCTCCGAGGCATTGCAGGACACGGGTGCACTCACATGCAGACAATATACTCATACGCATAAAATTAAAAAAAAAAGATTTTTTAAAAAAGTGGAATGTACCAGGTGTAGTGGCACATGCCTTCAATCCCAACACTCTGGAAGCAGAGACAGGTAGAGTTCTGTGTTTCTGTGAGTTCAAAGCCAACCTGGTCTACATAGCATAGCAAGTTCCAGGCCAGCAAGGGCAACATGAGAAGCTGTCGTTAAAAAAAGGAGGCGGGGCCAGGGCCGGGGGAGAAGACGGCTCAGTGGTTAAGAGCATTATCTACTCTTGCAGAGGACGGGGGTTCGGTTCCCAGCACTGACATGGTGACTTAACCATCTCTAAGTCCAATTCCAGGGGATCCTCACATGCAGGCAATACACTCAGACACATAAAATAAAAATAACAAAATACATTTTTTAAAGAAGTGGCATGCCCTGGGTGTACTTCAAATGCCAGTTCTCTTCTTCCTCTACTAAGAAGCCCAGGGGGAGTTTCTTCTGTTTTCGTTGAAGAATGTTGGTAAGTGTTGTGAAGGCCCCTTAAGTATAGGACCAACTCCTCTGGAGGGTATCGAATTCTTCTGGAACTGGAATTAAGGATGGTTCTTAGCCACCATGTGGATACTGGGAATTGAACCTGAGTCCTCTGCAAGAGCAGTCAGTGCTCTAAACTACTGAGCCATTTCTCCAGCCCTTCTTTCTTTTTAAGACAGTGTTACTCTGCAGCCCAGTCTAGCATGGAACTCCCTTTAGTCTAAGCAGGCTTTAATTTGTGGCAGTCCTACTGCACAGCCTCCCCAGCACTGGAATTACAGAGACGAGCCCCAACCTGGCTTGTGCCCATGAGTCTGATAATCTCAGTAGAATTGTTGATTGGCAATTCAGTATTTTTCTTTTAAAATTTAATCTTATTCTATTTATTTTACCATGGGGGGCAGTTTGAGACAGGGTCTCCCTGTGTAGAATTGTTGATTGGCAGTTCAGTATTTTTCTTTTAAAATTTAATCTTATTCTATTTATTTTACCATGGGGGGCAGTTTGAGACAGGGTCTCCCTGTCTAGCACTGGCAGGGTTGGAACTTGCTATGTAGAACAGGCTGACCTCGAAAGCACAGCGACCCACGTGCCTTTACCTCCCAAGTGCTGGGATTAATGGCATATGCCTGACTGGTGATATTTATTGTGTGTGTGTGTGTGTGTGTGTGTGTATGTATGCATGCTTGCTGGTGGTGCACATGTGCCACAGAATGTGCGTGAAAGTCAGAGGACAACTATGAGAAGCAGGTTCTCTCCTTTGACCTGAGTTCTAGGGATCAAACTCAGGAACTCAGGCTTGCTTGGTGAGTACATTTTCCTGATGAGCCTCTTCCATCATGGACTGTGGGAGACCCTACCCTGTTTGAACTCTACTCAAAAGCATGCTTAGCGTACGTGCAAAATCACCACCAGCTAAGAGTGCCTATGATGGCAAAACCAGATAGGCTTGTGCAGGTTCTGAAGGGCAGTGTCCCTTGTGTTTAGAGTAGATTAAAAAACTGCCTTATTTACACTGCTGTGTGAACATTTGCTCTATTGTAAATAGTCCGTGTTTTGTTGCTAATCGTTTCCTTAGCCCCTGCAGAGAAATGTGCTTTGGTCAGCATAACTTTTGTCCTGAAAACCTGCTTAGAGTACCTGATCCATGCTACTAAAACTTTGGAAATTGGAGCTTTTTCTGTGGAATGGGGAGCCTCCTGGTCCCTAGCTTTCTTTAATATTAAAATGTCTTGTGTATTGATACCATGCCACCCCTCTGCAGTATCCATCACCACTCAGCCACGCAGTGGACTAAAAACTCCAGGTCCTTGCAGTCTGCTCTTCCTGCTGGGCACTGTATTGTATGCAGGACACTGCTCTCCATGGCGCTATGAGCTAGAAACCCAGGCCACTGTCCTTAACTCTGTCCTCCTCCTCTTCTAAGCTAATTCATCACCAAGTCCAATCATGCTACTTGAACATATATGTATGATCTAGGCAGCTATCAAACAACACTTTATGACTTTTTTTTTGTTTTGTTTTGGTCTCTTTTTTTTGAGACAGTCTCCCTGTAGCTCCAGCTGGCCTGGAACTCCCTATGTAGACCAGGCTGGCCTTGAACTCACAGAGATCTGCCTGCCTCTGCCTTCCAAGAGCTGGGACTAAAGGCAGGTGCCACCACTCCAGTCAGGAAGACTTCTATTTCAGGTTCATCTTTCACCTGGAGTGGGCTCTATTCTCCACTTCCAGCCCAACTATTCAGTTGTTTTCTTTTTTTCTCCTAGTTTCTTTAACATATTGCATTCATCAAAACCTGGTGAACTGAAAAACTGATCATATCATCCTTAATTGAAAGCCCCCCCCACCTTACTTTGGAAGAAAGTCCAGCCAGGCATGATGGTATGGCCTGTAATCTCAGCACTCAATTGAGGCTGAAGATCTACATACTGAGTTTCAGGCCAGTCAGGGTGATATAGTGAGATTCTGTCTCAAAATGCAAACAAAGAAAACAGTCAAAACCCCTAAAATATGGCAAAAGAAGTTTTGCAGTGCTGAAGGTGGAAGTCAGGGCCTCATGGTGCATGCAAGTCAAGTGCTCCACCTCTGAGAGACACAGGGCAAGTCTGGAGGAGGAATTACTTTGGAAACAGGGTCTCCCTGTAGCCACAGCTGGCCTGGAACTGGCTATGTAGATCATGGCCTCAATCTCACAGAGATCCACCTGCCTCTGCCTCCTGCGTGCTGGGATTAAAAGTGTGTACCACCACACCTGGCTTATTCATTTTTTGAGATAGACTCTCACTAGGTAGCCTAGACTGACTTGGAACTTGCTTTGTAGTTCAAGCTGGCCTTCCTACCTCTGCCTGCCTGCCAAGTGTTGGGATTACAGGCATGTACCACCACACTACTCAGTCTCCTGGACACTTAAAAATTTTTTTTATTTTTTTATTTTTGCCGGTCGTGGTGGTGCACGCCTTTAATCCCAGAACTCAGGAGGCAGAGGCAGGCGGATCTCTGTGAGTTCGAGGCCAGCCTGGGCTATATAGTGAGTTCCAGGACAGCTGGGGCTACAGGAAGACCCTGCTTCAAAAAGAAAAGGAAAAAAAAAGAGTGCCCGTGTGTGCGCATGCGCATGCCACAGCACTTATACGGAGGTCAGAAGACAACTATGGCAGTTGATTCTCTCCTTCTACTATGGGGGGTTCTGGGGATTGAACTCAGTTTCTCAGGCTTGGCAGCAAGTGCCTTTACCCACTGAGCCATCTTGCGAGCCCTCTGGATACTTTAAATCATTTCTATATTACTTAGCATAATTAATATAATGAAAATGTTACTTATTATCCAGTACTATTTAAAGATTAATGACAAGAAAAAGTCTGTACAGCTTTAGTGAAGACAATTTGTCTTCAGTTTTTTTTTTTTTTTGGTCTTTTTGAGACAGGGTCTCCCTGTAGCCCCAGCTGTCCTGGAACTCACTATGTAGACCAGGCTGGCCTTGAACTCACAGAGATCCGCCTGCCTCTGTCTCCCAAGTTGTCTTCAGTTTTTAGTCTTTGGTTAAATCCATGGAACTGGGACCTACAGATATAGAAGGTTGACTATATTTAGAATGTTAGTCAGTCACCCTCAGTGGGCAGGGACACCCTTTGTGAAGAATCTGTTTCTTGTTTGTGTGTTTATATGTTTACAGCCAATAGGAACAGGTTCAGCTGGGTGCATGTCTTTAAGCACTGGGAGGCAGAGGCAGAGGCAGGTAGATCTCTGAATTCCAGGCCAGCTAGGGCAACATAGTGAGACTCTATTTCAAAAAATAAAAGGGAACAGATTCACTTTAATCCTTTTTCTCTAACCTTTGGAGCCTTTTTATCTTAGAAGACTTTTTTTTTTTTTTTTTGGTCTTTTTGAGACAGGGTCTCCCTATAGCCCCAGCTGGCCTGGAACTCACTATATAGACCAGGCTGGCCTTGAACTCACAGAGATCTGCCTGCCTCTGCCTCTCAAGTGCTGGGATTAAAGGCATACGCCACCACACCTGGCCTTAGAAGACTTTTTATGAGTGTATTGCCTGCATGTATGTGAGTGCACCCGTGTTGTGCAGTGCCTCAGAAGTCAGAAGAAGGCTTCAGATTCCCCTGGAACTGGAGTTAAGGATGGTTCGTAGCCACCATGTGGGTGCTGGGTATCGAACCCAGGTCCTCTGCAAGAGCAGTCAGTGTTCTTAACCACTGAGCAATCTCTCCAGCCCCCTAGAAGGCTTCTTGAACTCAAAGGTTTAAGAAGATATGTGAGTCAGGTGAGGTGACAGACTGTAACCCTAGCACTTGGGAAACTGGGGCAGGTAGGAGGATTGTAGGTTTGAGACTTGGACTATGCTGGGCAGATTGGAAGAGTAAGAGAATTTGAAAACAAGCTAACAATGCCAGTAATACAAGTAATTAAGTATATACTGTGAGTGAGTTGGAAAGATGGTTCTGTGGTTAAGAGTACTTACTGCTCTTCCAGAAGACCTGGGTTTGTTTCCCAGCACCCATATGGCAGCTAACATCCACCCTTAACTCTAGCTCCAGGGGATCCAACGCCTCCTAGCCTCCAAGGGCACCAGGCACACATATAAAAATATTTTTATTTTATGTGTATGAGTGTATTGCTCACATTCATGTGAGTGCACCCATGTTGTGCAATGCCTGCGGAGCTCAGAAGAGGGTGTCGGATCTCCTGGAACTGGAGCTACTGATGGCTGGTAGCTGCCTTGTGGGTGCTGGGATTCAAACCTAGGTCCTCTTCAAGAACAGTCAGTGCCCTCAACTGCTGAGCCATCTCTCCAGCCCCAAATAGTTTTTAAAAATTAAAAAGTATGTATTATGAGCTAGAAAGAAAAAAAAAAGTATAGAAGCGATAGGGAGTGCAGGTGCTGAAATTTTGAAGTGGGGTGATAAGGAGGGCCCCACCAAGGATGTGACACTTAAGAGTCAAAGGAGATGAGAGAGCCAGCCATTGAGACGTCTGGGGAAGGACTTCTTGGGGAAAGGATGCAGCCACACAGAAGCCCTGAAACAGGCATAGGCAGGAAGCAAAGGGGTCAGGGCCTGACCAGGACTGAGCCTGGAAGGGAGATGGGCTGGGGTTAGAAAGTCTTTGGTAAACTGGGTATGGTGGCACAAGCCTTTAATCCCAGAGGCAGGCAGATCTCTGTGAGTTTAAGGCCAGCCTGGTCTACATAGTTCTAGGCCAGCTGGGGTTACATGGAGACCCTGTTTCAAAAAGAACAACAAAAAAAGTCTTTGGTAAACTGGGTGTGGTTGCACATGCCTTTAATCCCAGCACTAGGGAGGCAGAGGCAGGCAGATTGTGAGTTCAAGGCCAGCCTGGTCTACATAGTGACTTCCAGTTTCAAAGAGACCAAAAAAAAAAAAAAAAAAAAAAAGTCTTTGGTTAAATCCATCGAAGTGAGACCTACAGATATAGAGGGTTGACTGTACTTAGAATGTTTATATGTCTGTCACCCTCACTGGACTGTCAGATGCTGGCTTTGGATGAAGCTAGAAGGCAGATGAGGCAGAGGGTTGATGTGGTCAGATTCACCTGCGCATGCTGGTGTCTTTGTGAGGAGTAGGGTAAGAAAGGGCAGGTGGGGAGGGTACCTGGAGAGCCAGTACAGTGGTCTAGGGAAAAGGTGAAGAAAGCTCTGGTGGGCAGTAGCTGCAGAGGTGATGGAAATGGCTTCAGGACATACATGTGTAGAAGACAGAACCATCACATTTGCCCACAGGTTGGATGTGGGATGGAGAAGAAAGGAAAGAATCAAGGACAACTCCAAGATCCCGAGGGCAAGGATTTTGAAAAAGTGGAGCTGTCACTTACTGAGACGGGGGTGGCTGCAGGACATGGCGGAGGAAGCTATGAGGTTGATTTTGGTCATATTGTAGCTGGAGGGTCTATCGCACATCTGGTAAAGAAGGTGGTGGATACAGAATCATAAATTTGAGGAAAGCAGCAGGGCTGGTGGTCCTCAAAATCATGAGAGTGGCTGGGATTATGTAGGCAGGTGTAGCTGGGCAAGAAAAAAGCACATAGGGGACCTATCCTGCACCCGAGGCTGAGCAGAGGAGGCTGCAGTCACTAAGACCCAGGAGGACCCAGAGGGTAGCCTGGCAGGAAGGCTGTCAGCTGCTCTTCTGTTGGCTTGCTTGCTTTTGTGGCGCGTGACCATGTTATATAGTTCAGCCTGGCTTCAAACTCATGATCCTTCTGCCTTAGCCTCCCAAATACTGCCATGGTACACATGTGGAGTTCAGAGGACAACATCAGAAGTGGATTCTTTCTTACCATGTGGGTCCTGGAGCTCAAACTCAGGTAATCAGTCTTGGCAGCAGCACCATTACCTATAGAGCCATCTTGCTGGCCTATGATTTTCTTCCTTCAGTTTTCTAGATTTTGTTAACTTTCAACTCTGAACATACATACATACACACACACACACACACACACACACACACACACACACATATATTTGGTCTTTTCGAGACAGGGTCTCCCTGTAGCTCCAGCTGGCCTGGAACTCACTAGGTAGACCAGGCTGGCCTTGAACTCACAGAGTGCTGGGACTAAAGGTGTGTGCACCACACCCAGCTTGAACATATAGTTTTTAAATTTTTTCAAAAGGGGGTTTGGAGAGATGGCTCAGCAGGTAAGAGCACTGACTGCTCTTCTGGAGGACCCAGGTTCAGTTCTCAGCACCCACATGGCAGCTAACAACCATCCAGTTCCAGGGAATCTAATGCCTCTTCTGGGCCCCATGGGCATTGCATGCATGGGTGCACTTACATATATGGAGACAAAACACACAGAATAAAAATAAATTTTTAAAAATTCTTCAAGATATTTTTTTCCTACACCAGGGACTGAATCTAGCTCCTCAAGTGTGCTAGGCCAGAGCTATGCCACAGAGCTATATTCCCAGCCCTCTTTTTACTTTTTATTTTGAGACAGGGTCTCATTAAGTTGCCTGGGCTAACCTTGAATTCATTCTGTAACTCAGGCAGACCTTGAACTTCAGATCCTCCTATTTCCAAGTAGCTGGGATTATAGGCCTCTACTACCAGGACCATGTTAGACACAAATATTTGAAAATAAAATTCGGAAGTTAGAGTTTGCTGCTTAAAGTACCAGTCTCTGCCTACCTCCAACATACACACAAGAGGGAATTGAGGACCTCTCCCACAATGGGTGCTACAGGAGGGAAGGGAAGGAAAGCCACACCACATTGAACCTATCTCAAGGTTCAGCCTGTCTCAGGTCCTATCTCAAGGGCAGCTGAGCTGCCACCATGACCTGCTAGAACCAGGGCACCAGAATGCCACGTGCATCCCCAGCAATGTGGCCCCATACCCTGACATAGACTGACAGGTGGACTGACATAGACTGACAGGTGGACTGAACACCGTCTTCATTAAAAAAGTTTATTGTCTGTGCCACCCAATGCAGGTGAAGATTGGCTCCCTTCCCAGGTGCCCCAGCCTTCCCACCTGAGTCCCTGGTGAGCCGCTCTGTAACGGGCCCCCATCTTGGGGCAATGTCCTTGTTCATCTGATCCAGTCCCATTGTTCCTGGTCCAGGGCTAAGCTCCACCTCGAGATGCCATAGGTATGGTCTCCCCTGAGTGACTGTTGCCTCCAGCATCTGAGAAACCCCTGCCTCCAGAGGCTGGGGCCACGTCCACTTGGATGACACCATGTACCTGGGAGAGCTGTGGGCTGTCCAAGCTGGCAATGAGCTGGCGGGGGCCTGGTCGCACAGGCACAAATGTCTGGCGCAGTGTGACTGTCTCATTACCCCCGATGTCCCTGTGGGCAGAGATAGCATCATGAGCCTTGAGTAACTGAGGGTGGAGTCTGGAGCCAGGATTAATCCAGAGTAGCCAGGAAGGAAAAAGCAAGAGGTGGAGCCATTCAGGCATTTCTGGGTTCAGCTGGAATGTTCCCCCACCCCAGGACAAAGCCTCCGCCCTAGGGCCACCTCCACACAGCCACACACCCTGCACTAAGAACTCTCAGCATCTGGCTTCTCCCCCTTGCACCTGGGCAGAGGCTGCCGATGCCACGCCAGGGGCAGTTCAGCTTCACCTGCCCAGACCACCCCATCTCACCAGGGTTTTCAAGCAAGGCTTTGAGGCCCAGCAGAGATTGCCAAATGCTTTTGGTTTTGCCAAACAGTAAACTAAAGAAAAATTCCTGCCACAGAAGAAAGAGCATCTTAATACTGCCAAGCAATAGAAGGGTGTTTGTTATTCAAGGAAAAAGGCAAAGTCCTTCCAAGAACAGACAATAGGCATCTTTAAATGCCTATGTGTTTGTGATGTGTGTGTGTGTGTGTGCGTGTGTGTGTGTGTATGTGTGTGTGTGTGTATCTGAGCTTCCTCAGGGAGCTCTGACAATTATTCCCACAGCACCTCTGGGCCTCAGGATCTCACCAGTCTTACCAGCCTCTGTCTCATCTCACTTTCCTTAGTCTGCTAATCACTGAGGTGGACTAACTCCTTTAAGGATTTGGCTTCCTTGGTGCTTATGGGAAGAGATGCCAGCTCCCTAACCTGACACACAGGCTCACCTTGACTCAGCTCTCATCCTGCATAGCCATATCATCCCACCATTCCTCCGCTGGCCCAGCCCCACAGAACACCTCTTCTTGCCCGGGCTCACCTCCATTCTCATGCTCTGCATGTTGGGCTAGGCTTCCCTGAGCTCCTAGCTCCGCTGCCCCAGCTCTGCTCTTGCTCCAAGTCCTGGCTCTCACCACTGTTAGCAAGGGTTCTACTGAGCACCTCCTGCCCCTGGAAAATGAACACGCTTCTCTGGGCTCTTCCTGCAACCTACATCATTTTATTTTATTATTTTATTTCATTTATTGTTCGCTTGTTTTGAGACAAGGCCTCGTAACCCAGGCCAGCTTCAAATTTCCTGTGTAACTGAGGCTTGCCTTGAACTCTTGACTCTCCTGTCTCTGCCTCTCAAGGACTGCAATTATGGGCATGTACCACCACAACTGACACATTTCATACACGAACATGGTTGCATTTATATGGCGTCTGTTCATACCTGTTAGAATCTTCCCTGCTTCTTCGTAAACCTCTACTTCTGATCTCCTATCCAACCTAAGCTTGCCTTGGGATTCCTTTTCAGCCCCAGAACTGTGCAGTTACCACAGTCCTCCAGGAGTGAGCCACCATCCTTAATTGTGAAGATGAGCTTTCCACGGGCAAAGCATTTGGCACCTGATCTGGGGAGTTTCCCTGGGCCCATCACTGCTTGTTAGCTGTTAGTTTACCACAAGTTACTTCCCAATCCTCACTTTCTGGCCCATAAAATGGAAGTGAATGTAAAGTGAAAGGAAGTGGGAGCAGATGGTCTTGTGGGTATTTCTGAAGCAGGAGTGTTTACAATATAAGTAAATTAAGTATAATTGAGCAAGTTAGGATTTGGTGACAAATTTGTGTTCTTAATTTTTGCTCACTTCTCTGTAGATAAAGAGGCTAAAGCTTGTTAAAGGTTAAAGGTTGCTTAGGCTTACAACCACCTTCAAAAGTCTATAATTGAGTTGTAATATTGCAGAAATTGGTCTTTATGCTTTACAGTCACTACTATTATTTTTAAAAGAAACTGCTTTCCATCTTTCAGCTAGGAGTGTCCAAAAATCCCTGCTTAGGGGGAAGGAGTCTGGTTATGATTAAAATATATTGTATGAAATTCAAGAATCAATAAAAATATTTAAAAATTTCTCCTACCCTTGGTTGTAGTGACAGATGAGCACCTTGCCACACCTGTTTTTGAGTACAAGTCAGTTGCTAAAGCTGGAATGTCCTGTAACTCTGTGTTGGTAATGAAACTGACTCCCTGACGATGACACAAAGTGTAGACATCCCAGCTCCATCCCCCCCATGCCTCCTTTGTGGTGTGTATCATTTCTGAACAAAAAGGACATTATTGACCCCATGTTTGTTTAACATGTTAATTAATCTTAACTCTAAATGGCTCCAGTCTTTTCCCCAAAGTCAAATCTACACCCAAGAAGGGAAACTAGCCACTTGAAGGACATTATAGTGAGTGTGATTCGGGTTCTGGGGGAAATTCCCAAGAAGGACTTCCAGCCTTCTAGGTGACTGTTTTGATGGTGACATAGCCAACTGGAGGAGTGAGTCCTGGAATGTTTATTAAGTGGCCAGTCACCAGGCTGGGGAGGCACACCTTGTGGTATAATGGGGTTCCATACCACAGCCTTTGATGTACAACTAAGAGGCAAAGTAACACCCCTTTTGGAATCTAATAGTTTGAATCACCTGTCCCCTTGAGGTTCCCAAATGTCCTGAAAGTTCAAGTCTAGATTCATAGCAACCAAGGAATTGCTGTTCAAGGAAGGCCTGCCAGATCAGGCATCATCTAGTGCCACCACTGGAGCCCTCAAATGAGAGGAGGAGGAAAGACAGATACTCATGTAAGCCCTGAGCCGGGGAGGCGGGGGGGGGAGCGGTCCTTCTGGTACCCAGAACAGTGGTCCTTTCCTAAACTGGGGCAGGGCAAGAATCAAAGGCCTCTCTGGCCTGGCAAGGGAAACACGCGTCTGGGGAGCCCCAGGATGGGTGTGAGTGCAGCCGAGTGATGTCTAAGGGCAGAATTAGGCAGATCTTAAGCCCTGTTGCCTGAGCTGCCAGAGACTCTTGTAGGGTCCGTTTTGTGCTACTTTGTGAAATCAGCATCCTTAGGAATCAGCCTGAGCCAAAGATCAGGACAAGAACCTCAGCTTTGGCTTGATAACCAAAGTGGTGGCTACCACCAGAAGGGGAGGGGTAGGCTAGGTGGGCAGGGGCCTCTGCTTCACCCTAGCCCCTCTCACAGTGCCTAAGAAGCCCCTCTTTTGGAACACTAGTACACCTGTCCCTGTCACAAGAAAGCTGGTCTGAAGGTCGCCTCTGTCTTCTCTGCTTTCCCTCCTTGCTTTTCTTGGGGTGTAGGGGGATGGGCATCAGGTGTCAGTGTCAGAGATGACAGCCACAAGCCCAGGAACATGAGTGCTGTGTGCCCTGGCTGAGCCCAGAGCCTCACCCGGTGTGGATCTGATCCAGGCTGGCTGAGAGAGAGCCTGTGATTCGGGGCTCTCTCTCTTAGAACTGCTGCTCAGCACTTAGGACACAAACCAGGCAGCAAGCTCAGAGTCTGGGTGGTGAGTGCCACTGAAGGGAAAACAGAGCCTGCCCTTCTGTGCTGTGAGATCCTGTGAGATGATGCCACCATCTCTCTTGTTTATAAGGTGACAGTGGTAATGGCAATAATTAAAAAGTAACTAGTACTGGAGACTAACTATCCCACATGCTAGACTAAATAACTCTAGGCCCAGGTGCTGTTGTTACTCTCACTAAACAAGTAATATCACTGAGGCTTAGAAGAGTTAAGGCACTTGGCCAAGGACACCTAGTCAGGATAGTTGGAGCAGGAGCTTGAACCCAAGTCTTCTGAGCACCACAGCCTTGCTCTTAATCATATGATGGGCTCTAATGTACTTTAAAGGGCCTCTGTGATCTCCAAATGAGATAATATTCCTGAAAGTGCATGGTCAACCCTTCCATGTTGCCCAGGTGTTAGGAATGGATTACTAATGATTCCCATGTAGAGTTTCAGCTCCCTAATTAGATGGTGAGGCAGGGCAGGGACACAGTACAACATGAGGCACTCAGCAAGTCTCCTTGGCAAGTCTTGAGCACTGGTTAGGCTGACGTGAACTGAGCTAGCTGGTTCCAAGCTGCTTTGTGGGACCCTGACTGAAAGGAGAAGCCCAGACCAGCCTGGGTGGAAGGAGGGGTGGGCGGAGTCAAACTCACCCAACGTTGAGGACCTTGGGTCTCTGTAACCCGGAGCCTTCGAGCCGGAAGACAACGTTGGTGAGGGTGATGGGCAGGGGGTTCCTGAACACAATCTGTACTTCACACTCCTGGCCGACCACTGCTGCTCCCAGTAACTGAGAGAAATAAGACGTCCACCCCATATCAGAGACCTCGGCCAAACATGGGCCCATAAGTGCACCGAGGGGGGAAACACCTTAGAATCGAAACCCCCCCAAGTCCCACATTTGCCTCTAAGAGAAGCCTCCTCAGAAATCAGAAGAAACTCACCCTCACTCCACACATTGAGGTTACCACAGAATTGGAGGTGAGAGTCCATTTTACAGATGAGGAAATTCAGCCCAGAGCCGGTCTTTAACCTTTTTCTACTAGAAGGCTCATCAAGCCAGCCTGCTCCCAGCTCAGTCAGTGCCCCCCCCCCTTTTCAGCCCCTGGTTATTGCTCCCTGTGCACCTCTTGTGTCCGGGAAAACTGCACTTACCGTGAGGGAGAGGTCAGGGGTGCGCAAACGGAAGGTGTGCTGCTTGGCCAGTACCTGCCCACTCTCCTTGACATGGCCCGAGACGTTGAGCAGCATTGCGCCTTGGTCCACGAGGTGGGGCCGATATTCCTTGTAAGCCACAGGCATGGTAACACGGTCCGCTGGGGGAGAAGAGGCATGTCAATCACAGGCCTGCTTTCCCACACCCAGAGGCGCTCCATGTACACATGGAGGAGTGCTTGGCCATCTAGGGGGCCGGGCTGGGTAAGGAGCACTTACAGGCCCCTGGTGCCAGTGCCACTTCCTTCTTGGTCTCCTTGAAGGTAGACCCAGTGACACCGGTGTAAAACGTGACAGAGAGGTAGAGGTGCAATTTCACAGTGCGGCGGCTACTGCCTCGATTGGTCAGCACCACAGAGACCGTCAGATCCTGTCCCATCACAGCGTCCTGGGCTTCCACCTGCATTGCTACGTCCTCAGCAGAATCCCGGGTGGCATACACATTAGGTTTGCTGCCATGGGCAGCTGCTGTCTCCACGGCCTTCCGCTCTGCTTCTGAGCCTGGGGGCGTTGAGGGTCAAGGGTGAGTTCCAGTTCTGGCTGGGGTGGGCATGGAACACTCAAGCTGGAGCTGGCTGGGCCCAGAGAAAGTTACCTTCTGGGTGCTTATAGATGTGGGTGATTTCCTCTCGCATGTTGGAGCTGACTGCTTTTGTGACAATGAGTGTGCCGATGGCTTTTTCCTCCACATACACAATCTTGAAGCTGCCGTCATCTTGTCGCTGCCAGTATACTTTATCACTGTTTACCTGTTGGAGAGCAAGAGATGACAGGGTCGAGTGAGCCAGCCTGACCCCCGCTGCCTTCCCTCAACCCTGGGAGCTGCAGGCAGAGCCCAGGAGACTCTTGGGCTCTTGGAGACTCTTGGGAGACTTCCCAAGCTGAGCCAGCCAGCCAGAGAGCTGGGAGGAAGCCAGTTTGGGAGGTTCCTTGCAGCGCATTTTGGCATTAATAACAGTAATCCCTTGTGCTCCTCGCTGGCTTTACGATTTATGAAGCAGTCCCATACCCATTATCTCTTTTGATCCTGAGTACAGGAAGCAAGGCAGCCATTATTATCCCCTTTTTACAGCTGAGGAAACTAAGACTCTTAGAATGTGTGTTCAAGGTCACACAGCTAGTCAGTCAGCGGTGAAGTCGGGACCAGAGGACCCAGGAGTGAAGTCAGGGCTCTGTCCATGCCAGACTGCCTGCTTGAGACAGCATCAGGAGCCCGGTCCTCACCTCAGCAAAAATGAAGGGTGTGTCATACTTCATGTAGACTAAGCCATTCTTGATGGACTCCACGGAGCAGGGACCACAGCAGAAGATACCTAGAGAGTGAAGCAGGACCGAGGTGGGGGATGCACGGAGGTGGAGCAGGACCTTTAGACCTTGGGTAGAGGTCACACAGAGCTCCAGCAGCACCCACCCAGGCTGCTCTGCCAAAGAACTGGGTAGGGGCTAGAGCAGCCTGTGGACAGTCTGCCTTGATAGCCAGGTCATCAGCTTACTCTCTGGACTGGCTAGATGTCCACTGTCTGTGACTCTCAGAGTACAGGGCCTCTTCCCCCAATCCTTCATCACAACCAATCCAGCAGGATCTACAGTGGTTCTGGTTGGCCGAGAGCAGTGATACCACTATCACCATTCCAGAAAAATCCAGAACACCTCAGCTCTGTAGCCCACTCTGTCCTCTATTGGGAAGTGGGGAGAAGGATGGTGGGAAAGAAATAACTCAGGAGGGCTTCCTAGAAAGATGAGCCTGCAGGAGAAGGCTGGGTGGGACAGAGAAGGTAAACAGGAAGTCAGGGTGATCCAAAAGGAAACAATCTTACCACCTAATGCTCTGGCCTTTTACAGATGGGGAAATAGACTCAGTCAGTGAAACAGATGCCAGGCTCTTATAAGACAGCTAGAAAGAGCTCATATTTACTGAGTGGCTGTGACATCGTAAGCATGCTACTAGTACTCTGATGCATGATGTCCACTTAATCCTTCCAACTGCACTAACACCAGTATTCTATACAAGAACACCAACACTTATTTGCCACCCATCACTCATCTAAGAGTGGACTTACGGTGGACTTAAGCCCTGGACTGGCTGTCTGGAGCCCCTGTCTGCTACTCATCCCACTACTTCTCAGATCTAGGCCAGAGATCAAGTCTCCCAGTACATTCATCGCAGGCATTTCTGGGTTGCACAACTCAAGGCACTGTTTAAGTAGATGATTGACAGGGAGAGGTCTGGGATGTAACTGGGGGACAAATGTAGGCTAAGCCAAAGCTGTCTGACTCTAGGAAGGTAGAGGCTAGAAGGAAGCAGCTGGAGGGATAGGCCAAGTTGCCTGTGGTAGAGTGTCAAGGCCAGAGGGGGAGGGGTGGATGGTTGTCTGAGAACAGAGCGAAACAGGTCTCACATTTGTGGGAAATGAGTATGTGGATTCAGATATGAGGCTGGTAGGTTGTATCACCCCAAGTTACATCTTAGGGCAGGGTTACACGAGCTATTTTCTTCAAACCTCTTTGAGCTTTGATTTCTCTGTACTATACGGGAACACAGTGAGCATTGGAATAAACAGAACAGGAACAAGGATTCGTTCTGCTGCTGACCTAGTGTTCGGTGCCCCAGGCAAAGTCACTCTACCTCTGTCCCATGGGGTGTGGAGTGGGTCCCAAATATGGATGACCTTTGCTGGGCATGCCTTTAATCCCAGCACTCAGGAGGCAGAGGCAAGTGGATGTCTGTGAGTTCAAGTCCAGCCTGGTCTACATAACAAGCTGGGGCTATAGGGAGACCCTGTCTCCAAAAGACCCCCCCCCAAATAACATGGATGATCTTAAGAATTACCAAGGAATTTTTGAAAATACAGATTGAGCCAGGTAATCCCAGCACTCGGGAGGCAGAGGCAGGCGGATCTCTGTGAGTTCGAGGCCAGCCTGGTCTACATAGTGAGTTCCAGGCCAGCTGGGGCTACACAGAGACCCTGTGTCAAAAAGACCAAAAAAAGAAAATACAGATTGAAGGACTGATGATGTAGCTCAGTGATGAAGGAGTTGCCCAGCGAGCCCAAGGCTCTGGGTTCAATTCCAGTGAAAAAGAAATATACCTGTCATTGGATGCTATCCTTGAAAACTCTGATATATTAGCTTTGATTGCAGGTTTTGGGGTGAGAACCCCCCAAAAGTATAAATTTACTTAAAAATCATTTTCTCGGAGAAGATAAGAAAATTTCAACTTTATGCTATTTCATTCTATACTGTTTTTTACTTCTATGAACACATTCATTTCTTTTTTTTTTTTTTTTTTTTTTTCTCATAAAGGTTCCCCCTGTACCCCCAGTTTTCCTGG
>NW_008343597.1:308304-347871 GCF_000622305.1 Nannospalax galili | reverse complement strand
TGCCTCTGCCTCCCGAGTGCTGGGACTAAAGGCATGCGCCACCACGCCCGGTCACATTCATTTCTTTTTAATTTCTTCGTGTATGTGTGTGTGTGTGTGTGTGTGTGTGTGTGTGTGTGTGTGTATGTGTGTGTGTGTGTGGTGCTGGGGATTGAACCCAGTCCTAATTATGACTTTTTAGACATATACATGGGAGAGAGAGAGAAAGAGTGAGAGAGATCTTTAATTAATTAAAATATATAAGTAAAAAAGAAGCTAAGAATAGCAGATTGGATGGGGCTGGAGAGATCCAGGGGAATCTGAAACTCTCTTCTGACCTCTGCAGCATTACACGATACAGGTGCACTCACATACATGCAGGAAATATAGTCATACACATAAAATTAAAAAAAAAATAGCCAGGTGTAGTGGTGCACGCCTTTAGTCCCAGCATTCAGGAGGCAGAGGCAGGCGGATCTCTGTGAGTTCAAGGCCAGCCTGGTCTACATAGTGAGTTCCAGGACAGATCTTAGGCAAAAAGCCAAGAATTTTATTAAGATTTATTATATGAAATGCCCAAAGGCCTAGTAAAACTATTTTAATAATAATAATAATAATAATAATAATAATAATAAAAGAATAGTGGATTGGGGCTGGCAAGAAGACTCAACAGGTAAAGGTGCTTGCTACCAAGGCTGATGACCTGAGTTCAATCCTGAGAACACACATGGTGGGAAAGAACCAATGTCAGCAAGTTGTCCTGTGACCTCCACATGTGTACTATGGTACACATACATGCACACATACACAGTAAATAAATAGGTGTGAAAAAATATTTTAAATAGTGGAAAGCCAGGTGTGGTGGTGCATGCCTTTAATTCCACGATTCAGGAGTCAGAAGCAGGTGGGTCTCTGTGAGATAAAGATCAGCCTGGTCTATATAGCGAATTCCAGGTCAGCTAGGGCTACAGGGAGACCCTGACTCAAAACAAACAAATGAAAACAAGCAAATAAACAAAAAGGAATAGTGGATTTGTCAGGGGAAGGACACCTCTTACTGTTGAATCTTCTTTGACTTTTGAACCTTCTGAATATATTAGTTATTATAAATAAATAAAATTCAATCACATTACATAGAGAAGAATAAGCTAATGGTTGCACAGTGGTTCGGTTGATGAGCCCATTTGAAGAACTGTGGAGTAAAAGGATTTGGCTCTCTAGCCTAATCCCAGGTTGAGGAAATAAAGAAAGGTTCAGAGTAGGGTATGGGGCACAGCCTGCCTTACCACTGCTTGTCTCCTGGGGTGTGGCATCTACAACCTGCCACCCATCAAAGCCTGAGGGTAGATCTGGCCTCTTCATCCAGCAGTCATTCCACACATGGAAGTTCCTGGAGGGGCATGGAGGGAGTACTAAGCCTGAGGCTCACATCTAGGCCCTTCCCAGCCCCAGCCCTGCCCGAGCCTCTGCATCCAAGCTTCAGGTCATCTTTAGCACATAAGGAAGGCCAGCCTTAGTCTCATCCTCACCAAACAGAATCATGGTTCAGATGCTCAAGTGGCTTCATGTTCTCATCAAAGTAGATGTCCATAGTGAGGGATGTGTCTGTGTCGTGTGCAGAGTTGAAATTGGTGACAGTACGGGTAGCGAGGCCCAGGCATCGCAACACTGTGGGGGAGTCAGGTTAAGGTTCAGGGTAGAGGTGGGGTGCAGGTGAGGCACCAGCAGGAAGGAAGGAACAACTGAGGTTGCCAGGCTGGGAAGGACCACCAGAGTTAGGGGTCATAAGACCCAGGGGGCTTTGGGCTATAAAGCACTTGTGGTTAGGGAGAGCCAGGCCACCTGCTTGGCTCAGGCCCTGCCCATTGCTTCTACTTCCTTTCCCTTAGGCCTCTCTCAGTTGTTAACATTAATTAATGATAATTAAGGCCAGTCTATCATCCACCCTCACTGGTACCCTATCCTGTAGCCACAGCTGGGATGGGTAGAAATGGAGCCCTTCCCTCCTTATAGAGACTCTTGACCTAGTCCGTCCACTACCTGTGGTGGTCACGCCAGCAAAGACCCAGCATTGGCCATAGGGGACGGAATAGCCAGTACGTAGGTAGCTAAGCAGGATCTCCACGCTGCCCACCCACGCTGAGGGGTTGGTGCCTCGAGAGTAATCGCCAGACCAGTTCCCAATCAGGACTCCATTGTCATCCAGGGAGTTCACCTGCCCAGGACAAGATAGGGTGGGGCTGGGTTGGGGGAGAGGCTCAGGACCTGCTGGATCCCCAGCCCCTAACTCTGCAACCACCCACTCATCCTTAAAAGCCTCAGGAGGGATCTAGGCATTAGCCTAAGCCCTGCCCAACTCTCCCCTGACCCATGTGCCCCCCATCCCCCCAGCTCTGACATAGGAATGCCAATCTTGGGTGTGCCAAATTTTGGGTTTGGCTCTGCATTCCAAAGGAACTGGGACAGAAGCCAAGAAAGAAAGGGTGGGGGACAGGACGGGGAGGGAAGATGAGGAGCAGGACCCCCTTCCCTCACTACCATCTGAAGGGCAAGGGTAGGGCTGGAGAATCCAGAAGGAATGAGGGCAGGGCAGGAAGAAAGACACAGAGTAAGGTTTAGAGATATGAAGGTGTTTACCATGGCAGAGATGACCCGGGAGACACTGACTGGATCTCCACGGCCTCCATATGGCATCCCTCTTCGATCCAGGATGTACAAGCAGGCATCCAGCACCCCATGGTCAAACTGGAAAGAGGAAGGGCACAGGTAACCATAGCCCTCTGGGTGATGCTCAAACCCTAGGCCAGCATCCTGCTCAGCCCTCCATGTCCTCCATCTCTAAGTCCACATGAATGACCTAGCCCTACCATACCTGGCCATAGTTCCAGGTCCGCTCACCAATCTGTGCCTCTGTTCCATAGTAAATTCTCCCAGACTCATTAAGCACGTATTCTTGCCGCCAGTCCTCATGGTCCACATACACGATGTCCTCTGTAGTCCCAGAAAACACATAGTTAATTCCATCTATTTTCTTCCTGGGCCTTATCTGCCCCATAACCAGTTGTGCAGAACTCATATCCACAGAAAGAAATGGGAGCTGGGATGCTCTAGCCTGATCAGACTGCTCTCAGGAAGGATGGAGGACTACAAAAAAAAAAAAAAGATGTTGAGAAGATTGACCATAGCCAGGGCTCTGCATCAGGAGAAGTGAGGCGGGTCTCCTTTCTACAGTGGGCCTCAACCTCCTCCTCTGGACAATGGGAGGCTGACTTTTCCTATGACCAGATACCCAGGCACCCAGCTGGATCCTAGGAAGGGAAGCCCTGACCTGTCTACCTTCTGCTTCTAACACCAGCTGGCTTACCTGGACACCAGGGATTAAAGAGGATGTAGATCTCGTTTCGAGGATCGAAGGGCAACTGGAACTCTCCAGCCTCTGAGTGTGTGCGGACAGTGAACTGAAACTTTCCGATGATGGCATTAGGGGAGGTGTGAACCCGTAAGTTCAAATTATGTTCACTGGCTTTTGTCACCTGTGCCTTCCATCCCTCATTACTTCCCTTGCCCACTGGAATGATCACGTGGGTGCCCTTGCCCACCTCGGGGTTGTTTCCTAGAGTAAGGAGATCAGCAATTAGACAGTGAAGGAGTCGCTTTGGAAGAGGCTAGAGTCAGACTTCTTCCAGCCCCACCCGAAATGCCTGTGAGCCAATTTGTGTGTCCCTAAGTTGGGTTACCACATCAGTCTGTGACAATCTCCCTTAGAGCAGCTCTGTGTCCGCCCCATGATCTCCCGCGTGTTAGGGCAAAGCCCTAGTCCAACATCCCAAACCTGTTCCCCTGACAATGAACTCAAGTAGGGAGGAGAGACCAGGGCCATTGTCACCCACTGCTTGCTTCATGTCCCAATGCCTAGGCTAAAGGAGAGAGCCAACTTGAGTCCCTTTGCACCACTGGCAAGAGCGGTCCAGATACCAAAGGGTAACTCTGCTCCCTGCTCCCTGGGGCTACAGTTTCTAGAGCCCAGAGCATCTTTGGTGGAAGTGGTGGTGGTGGAGGGTATCTTGGAAATTAGAGGCTGGGGTGGGCAAGGTCAGGCTCTAATCAAAGGGTAAGAGGAGTCACCCGCCCCCAGCAGCTGCATAATCACCAGCCTGGGCAGTCAACGGTCACCAAGCAACGCGGTGAGGAGGTATCTGCCCTGGGCCATGCCATGGGACAGAGAGGGGGCGGGGAGGGAGGGAGAGAGAGAGAAAATCAGCATGTAATATACAGAAAGATCAGCCCCCCCCCAAGAAGGACACACAGTCAGTAGTCCTGAAGGAGACAGGGAGGCTGGCCTGAAGAGGAAGTACTGTGAGACAGATATCCCTGGAAGCTTGAGGGTCAGCCTGGGGAAACTGCAGTACCAAGTTCTTCTGAAGAACACCATTAAGGGAACACCAAGAATCTTGCACCTGCTTGGTTTGGCAGAGGTGAGATGTGTCAGGGAGGAGCCTAAAAGCCTCTCTAACCCTAATGTCAGCACTCCTCCAACAAGTCCAGGGCCTTCACCCTTCCCATTCCAGGCCCCCCTCACCAATAAGCAGCTCTAGGGCGATGCGATCAGAGGACTCATATTCCCGGTTCAGGAAGAGGATTATGTGGAAGGGTTGCCCACGGCGCACAATCAGCTCTTCGTACTCGAACTCATCTGTGTGGTGTTCTCGTCGGTTCTGGTCTGAGCGTGAACTCAGCAGATCCACACCAGTCACCACCAGCATGCCCTCTGCAAAGCCACATCTCCGGGGTCAGTGAGGAGCCCACACCTCCCTCATTAGCCTCCCTGGCCCCTAGAGAGTCCAGAATGGGTTTTAGGTCCCCTGAAGGCTGTTCAGCTCTCGGCTAACGTGGATAGCTGGCCTCACCTCGGATGGTGCCGTCTCCAGCTGCGTTTACACCACCGCCCCGGGACTCGGGTCTTCGGCCCCCTCGAGAGCTGGACCCTCGACTCCTGGAGCCGGAGGGCTCAGGACCCCAGTCATCGTCGCCCCTGTTCCGGCATGAGCAGCAGCCGCAGCAGCGGGCCCAGAAGGAGCGGCCTCCTCCCCCTCTGCGGGAGCGCCTGTCTGGCTCTGGCTCTGGCTCTGGCTCTGGCTCTGGCGAAGGTGTGGTAGGGGGCTGCCAGCGGTTCCCGCCCCAGCGGCCCACGTCTGCGCGAGGACCCTCCATGGTGCCTGTGAGGACGCAATGGACGCTCTGGTCTGCTCAGATCTCCTGGGCCCAGGATGCCTGGCCAACCCACCCAGAAACTCTTCATCCAGGGAAACTGGTTCCTGTCCAGCCAGGTGACTGGAACGATCTCGTTTTGATGCTGAGATTCCCCTACACCCATCAAAGACCCTCCCCCAAAGACGTCATTCAAACCCACCCAGAAAAAGCATTCTGCACTGCAGAGAAAAGCCTTCCTGTCACCCCACTATAGTCCTACATCACATCCCCCAAACAAAGGCCCAGTGGAGAAGTCACTTGAGAATCCATCGGAGGACATGCACACAATTCCCTAAGTGAACACCACCTGTCTGTCACAGCCTCAAGACCCAGCCGCGTGGACCGGAACACCGTACTGGTCCCTCCACCTGCTAGCGCCTTAGTTTAGAGGTCCAGGTCGCTGGCAGCCTCTAGGACCCATTTCTTAAGCAGAGGCCTTGCCACAAAAACAGGTGGGTGGGCGGTGGCATTCCTCACGTCGGGGCAAACTCCGCCGGGGGTGGGGGTTGCAGAGAGGGCTGGGGCACCGCGGGTGCCAGGACAGATCCCGGTCCCTGGAGACAGCCTGCAGCAGGCGCGAGCTGACCCGCTTTCCTTTCTGGACCTCGGGGCGTGTGAACCCTTGACGCCGAGGCTCAACACAGGTGTATGTCGGAGCCTCTCACCTGGCAGCGGTGTTGGTGACGGCAGCGCTGGGTCCCAGGGCCCAGGTGGAGCAGGTCGGGGCAGATGGGACGGGACGGACAGGCTGGATGCCGCCGCTGGAGTGGAAGGTGTGAGGCGGGCGGGGTAAGTGGTTTATGAGGGGAGGGAGGGCGGGGCCGAACTGCTGGGAAAAAAAAAAAAGGGGGAAGTTGGTTGCTTCATCCCCAGTCTCCAGTACAAGAGAACGGTCTCTGAGGGGCTGTCTCTGGAGGTTGGGCAGAAAATGGATTGGCTCCATAGGCCTTAACACAAATGACAGAATGTAGGAATTGGGGGGGGGGGGGGGGGGGGGGTCAGGCTCTGTCAGACCTAAGGTTGCAGTCTGAAAAAATCGAGGCTTTGGGTGATGGACCCCAAACCTGATTGATTCTTGCCAGGCTGGGTGTGCCGGCAGTTAAGGTGCAGGGAACGTCTTTCAAACGCAGCTGTCTCCTGGCAGTCTTGTTTCCAAGCTGAGAGGGGCTACATCTGCTCTCACAGGCCCATTACCAAGCTCCCTTGCATTCCCCACCAGGCTTGGCTCTGTGAAACTGGTCCCTGGTCCTGGAACTCATCCTACCCGGGGAGGTCCCAGTATCCCGGGCTGCAGACTGATGACATCAGCAGTCAGGCCCTCAGACTGGCTCCACCTGCCAGTCCCTGACCTGCCAGCTCTACCAGATCTTACACCCCCACCACATTCCCCATCTGTCTCTCTTTCCAGCTGCTCCACAGCTGGGAGTATGAGTGAGCTGT
Organism: Nannospalax galili; assembly: GCF_000622305.1. Classification (NCBI taxonomy): domain Eukaryota; kingdom Metazoa; phylum Chordata; class Mammalia; order Rodentia; family Spalacidae; genus Nannospalax; species Nannospalax galili. Next base: position 341,202 of record NW_008343597.1, on the reverse strand, counting down.
CCCTCAGCTTCTTGAGTCTCCTACAGTTTGAGATTCAAGGAGTCAGAAGAGGGACAATCTCTGTTTACTCCTCCTAGCCTGAATGTGTAGGGAAGGCTTAGGCCTTTGCATTCAAGTCTGAGTGAGACCAAGTTCTCCCCAGGCCACCAGGGTATGCCCTTCACAGAGGAGTGTCTTGTCAGCTGGAGTTGAGCATTCTCCCTCATTTCCAACCTGGAATTCTTCCTGGGAATCTAGACCAACCGGCTCCAGGAACCTATGTGCTTCCTAACTCCACCCCATACCATATTAGAAACTCCAGAGATGTCATTAAGACAGCCCCAAGGTGGAGAGGAGCCCGGCATCTCTAGGCTCTCCTTGGACCCGAGGCTCCAGGTCTGCCACACCCACACAGACTCTTTTCTGTTTTGTTTTGAGATGGGGTCTCATTCTGTGAGTTCAGACAGGTCTTGAACTCACAGCAATCCTACTTTAACCAAGTGCTGAGATCACAGGTGAGAGCCAACAGACCAGCTCATGTGAACTTTTTTCCTTGCCAGCTGGCAAGCCCTAAACCCTAGCGGAGGGTCTGTTCTACTTCCAACAGTTCCCTCAGTGCACACATCAGTGGAAATGAAAATTCAAAGCAGGTATGCAGCAGGTCAGCCAAAGGGCTTTGCTTTGGAACAGTTTGTGCATCACTTGTGATACAAGAAGGGGCAGGGCCTCAGGTGAGCACATATGGGCCCAGGCAAAGAACCAGGAAAATGCCTGGTTTGCCACTCTCATTTTAATTGATCTTTCTCTTTCCCTACCCAGCCAAGTTTGAGTCAGTGCCCTAACCCCTGAGCCACTCCCTGGAGGCATGGTGCCTCAGGGCTTCCAATGCTATGACACAATGTGGGGGGTGGGGGGGATTTGGTTGGCACCATTAGAGCAGACTCCATCTTAATACCTCGGGGAGCCTGAAGCTTGGCCTCTGCTCCACCACTCCATAGTAATACAGAATTAAGGAGAGGCTAAAATGCTAAACCAAAGTGTTTAGCATTTGGTTTCAGCACTAAGTGCTCAGTAGTAACCGTGGGCAAGTCCTAGCAGTTTCTTCATCAGTACAAATAGTCTATCTCATACCTGAGAGGGTGTGAGGATTAAATGGGATCAAGGATTCCCAAGAGCTTTTCAACCATGGTTATGATGTTTACAGGGACTGACACTCTTGTCTTAACAGGGTGGGGCAAGCAGTCCTGGCCCACTCTACTCTTCCTGGAACAATGGGCACCTGAGCCTTCTCAGATGTGAATGAATTGAGAGCCAGTGCAGAGAGGGCATCTAAAAGGGGCAGGGATCATGGGAGACACTTTCATGACCTCTTCCAGCTAGAGAGACAACTGTTCTGTAGCTCGGTCCAAACCAGAACCTGATCCCCACCCCTACCCCAGCCTCAAGCCTGGGCCCAGTGCCAGCCCCAAAGCTGAAGGTAAATTCAAACCCAGCTCTAGCCTTGATCTGTACTCCAAACACTGAGGCTTTGGCTCTCCATGATGGGTAACAGCAAGGAGGAGAGTATTAAAGGAAGGCAGGGCCACACCCAAGTCTCTTCCTTTTCCTAAGAAGCATGGCATAGTGGCGGCAGTGACGGAAGCTTGGCATCCTGAAGGGGGCCTTTCCATTCTTTATTCAGTCCCAATAAGTTAAAGGGCAAGGGTACAGGCAGGACCTCTTAGGTGAGGGTGCTGCTAACAGAAGGCAGCAGTTCAGCCAGGTGCTCCAGGATGCCCACTTCCTGACACAGTGAGTTGCCCTGCAGGTCGAGGAGGACCAGCCTGGGGCAGGAGGCAAGCGGCTGGAGCACTGAAGACTGCTGGAGGCCTTGGGCAGGAGAGTTAAGGAAAGCTTGGAGGTCTACCCTTCCCCCCTCATCTGCTCCCAGACACCCTCCAAAGCTGGGGGCTGCTGTTTGGAAGCATGCTTGATGAGCGACACAGGAAGCACACCAAGCAGGCTGCCTGCGGTACCAGGAGAGGTAGAGACTACTGCCAAGTAGCACTCACTATCTAACAAAGGGCTGCCAAGTGGAATGGAAATGTAGGTCAAAAGTTACACTAACTTCCAACTTTCAAAAGAGGAATCAAGAGTTCAAGATTTTTAAAAAATATGGAACTTCACGCTGGGCATGGTAGTGCATGCCTTTAATCCCAGCACTTGGGAGGCAGAGGCAGGCGGATCCTCTGTGAGTTCGAGGCCAGCCTGGTCTACAGAGTGAGTTCCAGGCAGCAGGAGCTACATGGAGACCCTTTCTCAAAAGGACCAAAAAAAAAAAAAAAAAAACTTCCTTTTTTTAAAAAATAATACTATGTGGTCCCAAAGAATCTCTACAGATTGCCTGTTTGTGAACTCTGGCTTGAGGAAGTCACACTCCACAAAACTCCAGAGTACAAGTTAATGATAGACCCAGATGGCCCCAGGCTATCATCTTCCTTGGGCTCACAATGCCTGAGCCCTGTCTCCTAGGTCTTGGGATGGTACCCTGTCCTTGTCTGTGTCTGCGGTCTGTCCTGCTGTGGCCTGCCTCTCACCCCATGCGCTGTCTGCAAAGCAGAGAGAAGGGAGGATACGATTATTGCACAGCAACAGCTCTTGCAGCCGGGGTAGGTTAGCCACACCGTCCAGGGACTCTATGGCATTATCACTGGCCTGCAGCACCTGAGGAGCAGAGAGGAGGGGAGGCACAAAGCCGAGCAGGCAGCTATCAGCTGGGGCTGGTACAAGCCACGAAGAAGCCCAGGGGAAACAACTTGTAGTGTATGGAGGGGCTCACAGGGTCAAGCTGGGTTAGAGGGGAAGCAGCTACCTGCAGGGACTAGGAGGTCCTCATATCACTGTAACATGGTAGACTTGGGAGGTGGAGAAAGGGGAGAAGGACCACCCAAAACAGCAAGGGAGGAATGAATGCTTTACCTCAAGGCAGCGCAGAGCAGCCAGGGCTGGGGGCAGGGCTCGGAGACGATTGTGTGACAAGTCGAGATGAGTGACCAAGAGCAGCTGTTCCAGATGGCAGAGCACTGTCAGATCCTAAGGGTGGTGGGGTGGGGGTAGGGGAGATACTCAGCAAGATCTAGGAGAGGGTCTTCAGCTATGGTGTCCCATATGGGCCCCTAGGGACTCTTGTTGAGACAGAGGCTGGCAGCATTTGAGAAACTTACCTTATAGCTCAGTCCACGGGAGTACATGCTACATGTCAAGGACAGAGGACAGACAGACAGGGTTGGGGAAGGGGTGATCAGTGGGAGTGGATGGGAAAAGGCAACCTGGAGTGTGAAAGGGACAGAGGACAGTGGCAGGTCCTGGAGCAAACAAACAAGGCAGGAGTGGGGCTGTCAGGAGTGAGGTGGGCTGCAGTGATAAGGTAAAACTGATGTGCTTAGAAGGCTGGGAGAGACTAGAAACAGGAAAAGCAGAGCCTGGAAGGCTTTCAGAAATCTCTAGAAATGTTTAGGTTTTAGGTTTGGGGCCCTGCTCCAGGGTGAGAAGCATTGGTGTGCACAGCATGGATGATAAGGGGATTTTGGGGGATTCAACCCAGGGCCTTGTACATGCTAGGCAAGAGCTGTACCACTGAGCTCCTCCCTAGTCCAACTGTGGTGACTCAAGATTTGAGACTAAGAAACAAGCAGGATGACGAGCCAAGTGACAGGTGCAAGACCTAGCAGAGAAGTAGGACAGAAGAAAGGTGATGGTTCAGTCTGCATGCAGAGGAAATGTCCAGGAAGGCACCTAAGATGAAAGGCAAAGTCAGAGAATGGCGAGGGTAGCAAGCAGGGGCCGAGGGAAGGTCCATACCTTGTGAGCCAGGTGAAGCACGCGCACCTCAGCATACTCCATCTTGAGCACACTGTTCTCTAGCAAGAACTTGCTACGCAGATCATCCAGGTAGGCTGCTCGCATCGGGTCCACAGCCTGGTGGAGAAGGAGCAGAGAAGTATGTAGGTCAACTGCCTTCCAGCTGCCCACTGGGCCTCCCCTGACCCGTTCCCTCAGGCGTGACTTGCCTTCAGGGTCTGGAAGTACTGCAGTGTCTCTTTCTCATAGAGAAGGGGGTCCAGTGCCCGCATCAACAGGATGATGGTCAGCAGGCACCCTGGGGAGAGGGTGGGGAAATGGATTTGTTTCCATTCTCTTTTGAGACCCTCTCCTCAAGGGAATGCCCTGGACAGAGGCTTTCTCAACATGTTCTTGGGTACAGGCTCAGGGAATGATCTTACATTTATTCTCAGGTTCCAGCTCCTGAAGTTCCTTACAGGATTCAAGCTCAGACTGTAGCACTGTTGACTTTTCCACTGACAGCTCACACCTGAGAGGGGGCAGAGTAGGGAAGGGATGATGTCCACAGCCCTAGTCATTCCTAGCACCGAGTCTGAGCCATCTCCCCCAGGCATAGGCCTCCTGTCCCAACTGCCTGATGCCTAGAGCCCCTCTCCTTGTCCATGGGCTCTTGTCATCACCTGAATAGCTGCTCTTCAGTGGCTGAGTCTCGGCACCAACACTCCTGATGGCCTAAGGGAAAGGGCAAGTGTTTAGGAGGGGATACCAGGAGGAAAGGAAAGACTGAGGAAGAGCTGCAATGGGAAGGGCTTTACATTACATCACCTTTTAAAAGCACACACTCCTTCTCGGCATCACTTGTTGTCCAAATGACCCGAAATGTATGTTGGGGCAACTGGTCATTGAGAGAGGCAGCAGGCAGGTCACAGAGCTGGGAGCACTAGGTCAAGGAAATGTCCTGGCCTCACCACTTTGCTGACTGTCCCACCCTAGTCCTGCTCCAAACCTTCATTTCTGCCCCATCAATTCTGGGATACCCAGACATGGCTGGGCCGGTTCCTGCCATCTGGGGTTCTCCACTCCACACTCAAGGGTGACTCATCAACCATGAGTAGCAAGGTCCCCATCCTGGAGCCCACCTGACATGGGGGACAAAGAGAGGTCCATCAGACATGACACCACCAGGCCCAGAGTACTATGATTCTCTTAGTAAAAACATTGGACTCACTATTAGGGGCCGAGAAAAGCAGACAGACAGACAGGCCTCGTCCCGGCTCACATGGAGGCAGCGCAGAGCATCCTGGGGGTCCGCTGGGGAGAGACATAGCCTCAGGTTTCCTTAAATCTTTTCCCATTCCTTCAGCCTCTTCCCACTGCTTACCCCGACCCAGGAGCCAGCGGTGATAGAACCAGGCACTCTGATCATTGGGGTCAGTGAAGAAGGCATTCTGCACCAGCTCCAGCTCTGAGGGGGGTCAGAGAGGAATGGTGGGATTGTATCAGCAGGCTGGTGGGATCCTGGCCATTCCAACAGCTCTCAAGTCTCACACCTGGCCTTACACAGGGGCTACATGTGCCAGTTTTATCTTCCTCATCAAACACCTGAGCTCCTTGAAGCCAGGCACTAAGTCATATGGACCCCCAAAGACAGGCAAGAAGTAGGTGCTCAGTAAACCCGAGTGACAGGCTCAGAACAGGGTCAGGCAGGCATCAGGACTGAAAGGGTGATGCTGCAGCATCCTTGCCAGAATCCCCCGGGCCTGCTAACCTTTCAGCAGTACATCTTCAGGGAGGCGTCCCTGTGGACCAGAGTCTGGCTGGGGGTGCAGCTGGGGCAAGAGGCAGGAGCGGTAATGCCAGGAGGAATAGTTAGAGAAGTTCCGGGTGATGAGGCTGTCGGTGAAGGCCAGCTCCTCTGCAGGGGCCACAGCAGCCTGTGCAGCCACAAATCTCCGATAGTCCCAGCAGTGAACTGGGGGCGTGGAGGGAGGAACCCTATCTCAGAAGCAGGATGAAGAAGAGCTACTGCACTGGTACCCCTCAGAGACCCCTGGAAATACCTCCATGCTGACCATAGAAGTCCCATCAGGTTCTAGCATCCCTTTCAAGCACTAGCCCCAGTGGACCCTGGTACTGGAACCTGAACATCCCTCCCGACTCTGGGCCTTAATGAGGATCCAGTACGAGGACGTGGAGCACATGAGGTCTGTGGAGACAGGATCTTTGGTACTTACAGTTCCGCTCATCAACCTCGAGAAAGCGTGCACATAGCTCCAGCTCCCGGGCCCAGTTGGGCTCAGGCAGGCGGCCTAGCAGCCAGCAGCGGTGGTGCCACGTGCCGTAGGACTTAGGGTTCACGCGTAGGCAGCTCTCCAGGAAGCCCAATTCTGCCCTCACCAGAGCAGCCAATTCCTCAGGGGATCTGCAACCAAAGGGCGGGGTGTCTGGCCCTCCAACACCCAACCTCAGCTCACCCCTAACTTCCTGTACCTGGTCCCCCACCATCTTATCTCTATGCCCCTCACTACTCCATGCCTCCTCTGCACCAAGGCAGGGCCAACGGGGTCTTCCTGGGACACTGAACCAATACACACTTCTGGACCTCCAGCTGCTGGAGCACCTCTCGGCGACAGTTCCAGAGGGTGGCAAAATCAGGATTGGCTCCCAGAATCTGGCTTGTCAGTTCCAACACTGACTCATCCAGCTCTCCAGCCTGCCGCTGAAAAGACAGGTACAGGGCTAGAGATCCTAACATTCTCCCAGCTCCAGGATAGATAACATAAACTCATAACCACCCAGTATTCTTTGAATCTCATTGTACACAACAGGTACTATGCAAAGCATTATACAGTCTCCCAGGTACTCTCTCATTTAATCCTCACAACACTCTTATGTAGGATGTGCAATTATTAGCCCCGTTTTACAGATGAACAAATCTAGACTTGCCCAAGGTGACAGAGTTACAAGAAACAGATCCCAGATTTGGATCCGTGACTGGGGTAAAACTCTTGGCTTCTGTGTTATGCTTAGGGGTTGGGGCTACCTCTGAGAGCCCCACCTTCTGGAAGACAGCTTGAGTGGCTGACTGGTAGAGTTTCAGCTTCTGCTCCCGCTCTAGCCTTTTGGCTTCTGCCTGCTCTTCAGACGTCTTCACCTTTAGGCGCCCGTGCTGTAGGGATGGGTTGGTGGGGAAAATGCAGGTGGCCTTGCAGGGGCAGACCTGCAGAACCCCCACAGTGGAGCCCTGGGTTCCTAGGAGGCAGTGCAGTCAGCCACGTGGGCTGAGGACGTGGGCACACAGGGGAGAGGGGCTGGGCTCGGGGTTCTCACCATCCTGCCGGTTCAGCTTTCTGGACGGGGGAGGGGTCGAGTCGTAGCCCGCTAAGTCAGGGAAGAGAGGTGTCAATCACGGAGCCCCGCCCCCACAGCTCCGCCCCCCCCAGGTGTTCCCAGAAGCTGTCAGGCGGCCTGGGCGGAGGTCCCCGGGGTGCAAAGAGGTTCCAGGACAGGCTCTGCGAGTTCCGCAGGCGATCCGCACCGCTGGAACCTCTGTACGTGCTGCTCTCCCCGGAGCCCGGCCCTCCGGGGCTGCAGCCCGAGCCGAGGCTTGTGGGCTACAGGAACCGCACCGCGCCCGGGACAGTGCTGCCGCCAGTCCCTCGGCCCCTCTGCACCCGCCTCGCGGGGGGACCCACCTGCGCAGGAGGAGGCGCGGAGGACGTGCAGCTGCGGCGCCTGCCAGCGAGTCCGAGGCTGGCTAGAGCGGCCGTGCGCCCCCCCCAAGGCCCGCTGCGCCCTCTGCAGGCCTGGCGGGGGAGCGGCGCGCTGTGACCGGCCGAGAGCAGTTCCTGCAGGAGCACGCACGCGCGACCCTGGAGACCCTATGGATGCGCCTTGCGGCTGTTCCAGTTAGCAACGCAAACTGCAGCCTAGTTGAAGTTATCTCACCAATAGCCGGAAACCTACACCCTCACTACTCCACTGACCTTTCTCTGACGGAACCCGGCGTGCCCCAGGTGTCAAAATAATCTGTTTCCTGTTCTTACTTTCTCTGACGTCTGTTGCTTTCATTACTGACGTTACACTTTATGCTTCTTTATGTTGTGTCTTCTGCACCTTATCTCTTTCGTTTTCAACCGCTCACTTTACCTAAATGTTGGTGATCTCCAGGTTCCAGTGCTCGCACTTTGCCCTGCACCCACCGTTCCTGGGAGAACATTATCAAGCGAAGTCTGAGGAGTTGGAACGTCCCAGAGCTCAGTCCTTGGCCACAAATCGGCCTTACACTTTCTTGGTGATTTCATCCACTCTCATGGTTTTAATTACTACCTGTAAGCTGATGACCCTCAAACCTCTATTTTCAGCCCAGATGTTCACAAGCATAAATGAATATATCAACATATATAGACATTCAGGACTGTTTGGAAAAAGTCAGGGGCAGTGGTAATGCGTGTATTGCCAGCTATTCAGGAGGCTGAGGCGGGAGATTCTGAAGTTTGAGGCCAGCTTGGACAATATAGTGAGACTCTATTTAAAAAAAAATTGGATATTACCTGGATGTCTCAGATACCTCAAACTATAAAAGCTACAAGATATTGTGTCCTGGGGCTGGAGAGATGGCTCAGAGATTAAGAATACCGGCTGTTCTTGCAGAAGACCCGGGTTTGAATCCCAGCACCCACATGGCAGGTAACAACTGTCCATAATTCCAATTCCAGGGGATCTGACAGCTTCTTTTGTCCTCCATGGGCATGGCATGGCATGGATGCACTTACCTACATGCAAGCAATAAACACATACACAAAATAAAAACAATAAAAAAATTTTTAAAAAGTAAAAAAAGCTATTGTGCCCTGTCTCCTATATGGATTCTGGACTTTCTGTGTCCTGTTGTAGTGAATGGCATTATTCCTTTCCCACTTCTTAGCTCACTTTGATATCCTCTCTATGCCAGCTCACAAAGGCTATTGAAATGTTCTCCATCTCTACATTGTCTCCTCTAATATCAATTCATCCTTCATGCTGCTGGATCTTCCTTTATCAGAGATTCCATACCACATCTCTGCCTAGAAGCCCCCTGTGGCTGTGGATAGCCTTTGGGAACAGAATTCGAATCTCTCAGCTTAGTACATCAGGCATTTTGGCATTTAGGCTCTGTCTACCCTCTGGCTGTATATCCTACCTGACCCTGTTAAAAAGCATTTCAGCTAAAACCCTCATGCAATGCCCAAAACATGTTGACTTATTCCTCCTTTTTGACTCTCTTTCCTCCATTCCCTTCCCTTGCTCCTGTTAATCTTTAATATTTTATTTACTTATTTTTATGTGTATGCGTAGGTAAGTGCACCTGTGTCGTGCAATGCCCTTGGGGGTCAGAAGAGGCTGTTGGATCCCCTGGAACTAGAGTTACAGACAGTTGTTAGCTTCCTTGTGGGTGCTGGGATTCGAACCTGGGTCTTCTGCAAGAACAACCAGTGGTCTTAACTGCTGAGCCATCTCTCCAGCCCTCATCTTTAATATTTAACACAAGTGTCACCTACAGGATGTTCTCCAAAATGCTCCAGTCTGACTTGATAGACCTTCATAGGTACTATCAGAGATGGTGTTCCTTTCTCTTTGCCTGCTGTAGGTAAGCCTTGGTACCAGCATCTCCAATCAGGTTGAAAGTTCTGGGAGTGACAAGAACCATACTTTGACCGTGCTTTTCTAACACCTAGTTTCATTTCTTTTGTGATTACTTAAATGAATGAACAAAATATCACATGGTGGCACATGCCTTTAATCCCATCACTTGGGGAGGCAGAAGCAGGCAGAGCTCTGTGAGTTCAAGGCTATCCTGGTCTACATACTAAGCTTCTGGCGTGGTGGTACACACCATTAGTCCCAGCACTCAGGAGGCAGAGGCAGGCAGATCTCTGTGAGATTGAGGCCAGCCTGGTCTACCTGGTAAATTCTAGGCCAGCTGGGGCTACAGGGAGACCCTGTCTTAAATAATAATAATAATAATCATCATCATCATCATCATCATCATATGGTGTGGGCCTGGCTTGGCTGGCCTAATGGAATGTGGTTGGGAATCAGGGGTCAGAGGGACTTCACATGACCTGGACCAACTCAGGAGATTTTCCTGATAGAGTCTTCTTGAGGCTGAAGGGACCAGTGACTCTGTTTGTGTGGAAAAAATTTTTTTGAGAGAAGGTCTTGCTATGTTGACCAGGCTGGCCAAAAACTCCTCAAAGACTGAAGTGATATCCTGCCCCAGTCTACTGAGTAGACAGATCTATAGACTCCTCCCACTGCACCCGGCTGTGTAATGTTTTTATTTAAATTATGCGTACGAGTGTTTTGCCTGCATGTATGTACCACATGCATGCAAAGCCTGTGGGGGTCAGAAGAGGGCATTGGACCATCTGGAACTGGAGTTATAGATGGTTGTTAGCCACCATATGGGTGCTGGGAACAGAACCTAGATCCTCCGCAAGTACAGCCAGTGCCCTTAACCACTGAGCTATCTCTCCAGCCTCAGCTGTGTAATTTTTTTTGTAAGAAGTATGTGTGCAGCTAGGCGTGATGGTGAGGATCTCAGAAGATCTCTGAGTTTGAGGCCAGCCTGGTCTATATCAAGTTCCAGGCCAGCTGGGGCTACAGGGAGACCCTGCCTGAAAAAGACAAAAAACAAAACAAACAAGAAAAACAAAAAAAGAAGTGTGTGTCCTTGTAGCATGTGTATGTTCATAACTTGCATCTGAATACAAAAGCACATCATTAAGTAGTTATTATTTTAAGGCAAGATCTCACTGTATCCACAATGGCCTCAGACCTGCAGTATTCTTATCTCATCCTCCCCAAGTGTTGGGATTACAGGCATGTGCCATCGTGGCTGGCTGACTTTCAATCTTTATTGTGGGGAGCCGCCTACCGTCCCTGCAGACGCCATTACAAGATGACGCTCACATCCGGTTCATGCTGAGCAGTAAATAAGTCAGTACGCATGCCCGAAGTAATTTTCCACCTTCTAGTCTCTGCCTACCTCGTGGCGTGACATGGGCTGATGAGTTTGCGACCAATCAAGAGTTGCCACGTCCAAGACGGGCTTACTAACCTATATAAGGGCTGGGTTTCCGACATTCGGGGTCTTCGCCCTGTAAGCTTATGCTCTCCCTCTCAAGATGCATTAAAGCTTTTCTGCAGAAGGATCCTGAGTGTGCCGCGTCGTTCTTGCTGGCGAGACGATAGCACGGGACACTTTATATTTCCTCCACATTTATTTCAAGCTTTAGAAATGTATGCAAAGTGGCCACTATATACTCAGTCTTTTTCTAGGTCCTGTAACATGTTATAGAGGAAAAGAGTCACTTTTCCTGGCCTTACATGCTTCAGGCCCATGAGGAAAATGTACTTGACTGACTGGTTTTCTTTGTTGCAGACACTGTGATGGGACCTCTGCATATGTGAGGTGAGTGCATACATGCACACACACAGTAACACACACATAAACATGCATAAATACACAGACACTGTGCTGATTAGTTTTTCTCAGCTTGACACAAACCTCTGGGAAGAGGGAATCTCAATTCAAGAATTTCCATCAGATTGGCCTGTAGGCATTTCTGTTGAGCATTTTCTGGATTCCTAATTGGTGTAGGAGGGCCCAGCCCACTGTAGGTGATACCATCCCTAGTCAGGTGGGCCTGTGTTATATAAGAAAGGTAGCTGAGCCTGGTGTGGTGGTGCACACCTTTAATCCCAGCACTCGGGAGGCAGAGGGCAGGTGGATCTCTGTGTTTCAAGGCCAGCCTGGTCTACATAGTGAGTTCCAGGACAGCTGGGGCTACAGGGAGACCCTGTCTCAAAAAGTCCAAAAAAAAAAAAAAAAAAAAAAACAAAGAAGGAAAAGAAGAAGGGTAGCTGAATGTGAGCTTGGAACTCCAGGGTTGCTGCTTCAGCTCCTGCCTCCAGGTTCCTGCCTTGAGCTCCTGCCTTGGTTTCCCTGGATGATGGACTATAACCTGTAAGCCAAATAAATCTTTTCTCCCCATGTTTCTTTTGATCATAGTGTTTATTATAGCAACAGATACCAAACTAGAATACACACACACACACACACACACACACACACACACACACACAGCCAGTAGGAGAATGGTTTACATAGACCCAGGCTAATATGGTAGTTCACATCTGTAATCCCTGTACTTGAGAGGCTGAGGCAGGAGGGTCCTGAGTTCAAGGTCATCCTGTTCTATATGGTAAGATCCTGTTTCAAAAATAAAAGTAAAGCAAGGTGTGGTGGCACATGCCTTTGATTCTAGCACTGGGAGGCAGAGGCAGGAGGATCTCTGTGAGATCGAGGCCAGCCTAGTCTACATAGCAAGTTCCAGGCCAGCTGGGGCTATAGGGAGACCCTGTCTCAAAAAGATTAAAAAATAAAAATCACAAACTGAAAACATGGAGTCTGGAGCCAATTACTGGATCTAATCCTTACTTGACCACTTACTAGCTTTGTGACTTGTTGAGGCAGTTACTCAAATTACTTCCTTTTATGTCTCAGTTTCTTCAATAGAAACATAAGAAAAATCTATCTAGATGTTTGAGTTGAAGAGTAAATAAGCTATGTAGAGTGCTTTGATTTTGTCTTTTTTTTTTTTCCAGAGCTGAGGACCGAACCCAGGGCCTTGCGCTTGCTAGGCAAGTGTTCTACCACTGAGCTAAGTCCCCAAGCCCATGTACAGTGCTTTGAATAATACCTGCGCTGAATAGGGCTCAGTGAATAATAAGCAAAGATGATATAGTTATTATAATAATTAGTTTTGCTATTCATGATTTCATGCAAGAAACTGAGGTTCGAAAAGATCCAATCTTGCTGAGGGCCACCCATGCACTAAGTAGCCAGATGAGGCTCATACTTGGTTCTGGTCCAGTCTCACTTCATCACCTGGCTTTTTGTTTGTGTTGTTTGCTTTGATTTTTTTTTTTTTTTGGCCTACCTGATCTTGTTTCCTGTTGTGTATACGCAGGTGTACAAGCAGATACCAGGAACACAGGTGCCTACAGGTGAAGGTTTGCCATGTTTGGTTATATCAGTGTTGCATTATAGTTACTACAGGAGGAGGAAAGGGAGGAAAGGGGGTGGATGAAGGTTGAGGTAAGCATGAAATACTATTTAATGATTAGAGATTTTGAAACGGGAAAGGTTGAGTCAGGCAGGCTTAAGAGAGGAAGTGAGTCTCATGAAAAAAATCTGCATTCAAAAATGTAGGGCCTGTATTTTGGAAAGAGAGGGCAGGAAGGGCATTTCAGACATGTAGTATGACGTGCGGGTGGGGGAGAGAAAAGTAAACAGACTTAGCTGGCTGGCAGAGAGAGGCTGACACAGGTGCCCTTGGAGATAAGAACAAGAGAATTGATGACAAGCCTCTTGCTTAAGGCAAAAGGAACAATCAGGAGTTATATTTGTGGGATAGTGAGAACCAGGCAGGTGGTTGAGGGCCCGATCTGATATTTGAAGAGATTTTCCTGTTCTCTATGTTGAGAAAAGTAACAAGCAATGATTGGGTATCAACCAAGCCCAGTTAGACCACTTAATGCGCTCACTGTGGGCATATGTAGGTATTATTATCGATATTACACAGTGAGGATGCAATGTATACAGGTTTGAAAACTGAGCGACTTGAGAATCTGTGGTTTCTGCAGAGGTTGTGGTTCTACTGGGATGTGGTAGAGGAGGGAGGCTTGTGTGAGACGAGGAAGGGTTGCTTCTACTCTGTTGGGTTTGACGTGGAGATGTCTGGAGGCAGCAAGAAATATTTGCCTGGAGAAAAAAAGCTGAGAGGTCAGAGAAGAAGAGGTCATCGTGGGTGTCAGGCATGTGCACATAGTAATTACACCATAGCAGGGAATGTGTGATCCAGGGAGAGGGAAGATGAGGGGACCCACAAACAAGCTTTGGTAGAGTCATGGTTAGTTTGGGCAGGGCTGGGAGTGCTGGATGGAGCTGCAGAGGGGTATGTGGACAGTGGAAAGAAAGAGAGCTTCTGCATTGCTAAAGCCATTGTTAATGGGAAACAATCACAACTAAATGCTGTGTAGCCATTACGACAAGAAACAGCCTCTGCTAGAGGCCACATGCTCAGAGGTGATACAGCCTGGTGTCCAGGGCGTCAGATTCTAGAGGACTCTGCCTTCTTCATGTTGTCTCTGGCCTGGCCCTGCATATTGTACTCTACTGAGCAGGCCAAAGCCGGAAATATGGGAGGAAGTGTGGAAGGAGACATCTGGGAAGCTGGGGTGAACGTGCTGGAGGGTTTCTTCCTACCGCCCAGGGAAGAAGCCAGTAAGGGGATGGAGCTTGGGTGCGATGTAGTTCAGTAGTTTTCAAATGATGAGTGCTTAGACATTTATATAAGGAGGCACCCTGGGACTTGAGGAGAAATCAAATGTTGGGAAGTCTGAGGTGCAGCCTGAGTCATGGTAAAGGAAATAAAAAGTGGGGTGAGCAGAGCAGCAGTGAGGGCAGAGCTGAAGTTCCTCAGAGCAAAGGGGCAGAAGTGCCCCATGGTTATCTTTTATGACAGTGATCTTCCTCTGCCCCCAACTTCCTGATTCTTCCTCTTAAACCCTGGCCATCAAAGAGCAAGATGTCAGAGACAGGGCTTGATGAGTCCTCCATAGCCCAAAGATACTCAGTGACATAAGTCACATTCACACTGGAGGTGGAGCCAAGGTTGGAAGCCAGGTTTCTGAATCTTAGTACTTTTGTGACCATCAGGAATATCAGCATACATTGAGCCTCAAGATGATGAACTGTGGGTTGCATGACATATAGTAATACTGTTGTAACAATAAGTTGTAGGGTGTCCAGCTCCAGATAACACTAACTAATGTGTCTTTGTGAGGTTGGAAGGTGGTTCCTGGTAGTGCCATTTTTTCAGTGACAGGTAGGCACAAATACTGCATTATGGGATCTGGACAGTTTGGGGGGATGTATTTGATAGTATTGAATAGGGAGGGCTAAAGTCAAGTTCTTTGGTCCTCAAACAATTGTCTTCATAAGAGCAAATGTATGGGAGGTGAAATAACATCAGAGTGTGAAGATGGAGATTCTGGCTGGCTCTGGGTTGGTAAGAGTAGACTGCTTGCTTAGCAGAAACAGCATGAATTTGCGCTATACTGACAGATCTTTAGTGCTCAGAGCGATAGGGCTCATAGGCCTCAGGCTCTGTGGTAGTTAGATCCAGTTGGGAGTGTGTGTTCTATTTTAAGAGGGACAGAGACAAACTGTAGTCTAGAGGAAGAAATTAGGATGGTGAGGAGAGGCAGAAGTAGGACATTGGCGGCTCAACTGGAAGACTCAGGTAGAAGATAATCGTTCTCAAAATCCTGGGGTAGGAGCTACACTGCTCCTGTGTCTCTTGAGAGAAAAGAAAAAGACCAGTGAGTCTGTAGACTCATCATAAAGGACTGTCTGTCTAATCATTAAAGCTGGCCAAAGGTGGAATGGGCCTCCGTGATGGTGGTGAACTTACCGTCCTGGGAGGTAGTGAAGCAAGTGTTACTCAACCACTTTGAAAAAAGTTAATAGACATTAACAGATGAGAGTCTCCCCTTCCCTGAAATTCTCCAAGATTCTGATCCCTGAGATGGACCCAGGGAACTAGTGACTCAGAACTCAAGAAGGTCCTAAATTTTTCCCATTCCTTCAGCGTCCTGAGGTTCTTTGAGTACTTGGATTACTTCTAGTCTCCTGATATCCCAGTTCCTTCTGAGTCAGGCTGAGATGGCCAGTGGTACTACTATGTGCCTATATTATACTTCCTGGCTAGGGAAAGGGAGGGAACAGGCTAGCCAGGAAAGGAAAGGGCAAGGCTTAAGGGCTAGACCTAAAAGAAAAGATAAGCCCATAGGGGAAAGTCCCAAAGAGAGAGCATCGTATTCCACCTAGGGTGTGGGAGGTGCTGACTCAGGTTGGTGTCTCTGGGGGAAGATGGGAAGGAAAAGCAAACAGGAAATGAGACTAAAAATCTGGAAAAACTTCTTGGGTTAGAACCAGAGCCTTTGCCATGAAAGCTAGGCACGGTTTGGTGGTTGATGAAGTTGAAAAGTTGGCTTAAAAGTTGTACTGGTACAACAGGAAATGTGGCCAAGAAACCTCTGCCTGGAAGTGGCCTGGCAAAGCCACTGAACAACTCCGGGCTGGTGCTACCATGTTCAGTGTAGGGCATATACCATATTAGCAGCAGGAAGCAGAAGCTCTGAAAGTCTGTGCCAAGTGAGAAACAAGCCACAGAACAGGATGAGACCATGGGGATCCGGGGAAGCGTGGGATGCTGTGACTGGAAGATGAGCTCAGAGGATAAAGCCCACTCTCTTACCCTGTCCTATTCTTTCATTACACGGTAGTACCTGAGTGCTGCTGTGGCGTCCATGCCATAGGAGCTATGGCAGTGAGACAAACACAGACCTGATGCCTGCCCTTGTGGAGCTTATGACCTAAAGCAGGACTGTCCAGTGGAACCTTCTGGATGGTGGAAATAGATAAGCAAATGTGATGGTGCTGAGTGAGTCTTTGGGTGTGTGTCGGGGGACTGCCCTGACAAGGAGTGAAACAAGCTTCCTGGAGGAAGAGAGCTCATTGCTGGGACTGTAGATGAGGAGGAGCCCTGTCTTGGGGCTTGGTTGCACATCTCCTCTGTGCCTCTCAGCTCCAGGTCCTGTGGTCCCGTAACCATGGCATTCTCGTTGCTCACATTGAATACAGCACCTTGCTTCCACTCCTGCTGTGACTTATCCAAGGAGACTCATTTCACTGCCTTTCCCTTTATCCATCAAGGTCCCTTCACCATGGTGGTAACTCAGTGGATATTTATATAATTTAGCTAGTTATTCATCAACCAACAATGACTGGTTACCAGCACAATTCATCCAACTGACTGAGACAGATAAGATTCCTTCTTTCATAGAGCCTACATTTTAGTTGGGGAAACAGACCTTGTAGAAGTAAATAACAGCAGATGATTTCAAAAGATCGTAAACACCCTGAGGAAAATCAGACCCTGTATTTGAGACAGAGCTGGGCTCTATGGCTCCATAGAGTACTACTCGGCTTGGGAAAGATTGAATGTATGGGACTGGAGTGATGGCTCAGCGGTTAAGAGCACTTGCTGCTTTTCCAAAGGACCTAGTTTAGTTACCAGCACCCATGCCAGGTGACTCACAACCATCTATAACTTCAGCTCCAGGTGATCCAACTCCCCCTTTTGGCTCCAGTGACCATACAAATGACATGCACATGTGCATGCGCTCGCACACACACACACACGCACACACACACACACACACACACACACACACACACATTTTGGGAAAAAAATGACTATACGGTTGAGCGGATGAGCGTGGAAGCTAGAGCAAGTTAGGCTACTCCCCACTGGGCTGGTGAGGGATTAAGAGGAGGAGGTGGGGAGCTCAGATCCCAGGGCCGGAAGCACGGGGTCGGATGAGTCAGTCAGGGTGGGTACACTCTCGTTCTTGTAGCAAGGCTTTGAGACACAGGGAGTGAACAGGGAGGGATGTGAAAGCTTAGAACTCAGTGTAAAGAAGAAGAATGCTCGGAATTGCTGACAGGAGCAGTGCTGTGTTGCTGTGTCTCCTGTGTAATCAGTCATGACTCACATTTGAGCTTTGACTCGGGGACAGGGGAGATAGGAAGGACCCCAAGAGATGCTTGTAGCTGATAGCCCTGTTGGGAAGTATCTCCCAATCCCCAGGTCCCCGAGCAAGGCAGGTGCGGCATGTGAGCCCAAGGATTGAAGGGTTGTGGGAGGCAGGAGTTCTCACATCCGTCCTAGGGAACAGACACTGCCCCGGGCTGCCACCCTACCTGTCCCCAGGGGTCTCACTGGGCCCGTGAGCTCAGTCACATGCTGTGTACCTTGGCACTGCTGAGTTCTGTGCTTCTGTGTGGGAAGTGGCAGCAGGGGAATGAATTAGGGACGACAAGCCTGAGACTCAGCGCTGGCCTGGGATGGGGTGTTTCACTCTGACCTAGAAAATGAACAAGGACATCCATGTCCCTAACACTAGTCAAGACCCAAGTGAACGCTATAGGAAAAAGTTCCCCAGAAGGGGACAAGAGCAAGTTCAGAAGAGTCTAGAAACTTTTAGAAGGTTAAAGTGGGCCTTATGGGATGAATTCTGGTCATTCTTAGAGTTAGGCAGGGAACAGCTTGAGGAGTGAGGGCAGTGGGTGGTACTGCAGAGATCAGACTTGCTCAAGACAGGTACAGAGCGTAGGAAGTGTGGTTGACTTTAAAGACAGGACTGAATTTGGCCAGGAAGTCCTGAGGCTGAGTAAACTTTGAATTGCTTTCACCATTCTACCAACCCCAACACTCCCTCTGCAGAAAACAAAAAGGTCTCCAAAGCCCACACCGAACACAGAGCGGAGCAGCTGAGCCCCGTTGGGAAGACAGAGCTGCATTCCAGAGAGTCTCTTGTGAAGACCAGCAATCTTGGACAAGTTGCCCTGCTTTTCTGAGCCTTGGTTTCCTCTGCTGTGAAGCAGTTCTTGCTTCATAGGGTAGGTCAAAAGACAAAGTTCTCAAGATCTAAACAGAGTGGCCTTGGCCATTGAAAGTGCCTAACAAACTAACTCTCTGGCTGTGCCTCTGTGTGGAAGTGATAGTGGAAGGCCAGGGCTGAATTGGACGCTCATCCTCCCACTGCGCAAGTGCCTGCGAGAGTGCTCAGGCCATGGCTACTCCTGCTTGCTCGTTTTTCTGGAACTGCCTTGCCAACAAGAGGAATACCAAGGCCTCCTTACTTGATAGGGGCATATGTTCATTCCTTGCTAACAGAAATTGTACAAAGTCGCCCCATTTCCTCCCTCTGCCCACTTCCTTTGTTTTCAGGGTCCTAAGGAAAGGCCTTCTCCTGACTCCCCATTATCAAGTTAAGCCCAAAGCAGCTTCCACTTCCTCGCCACTCCTGGCATTCTAGTACAGACAGACCTGGGATTGCTTGGCCTAGCTCTAGACTGAGCCTATACTAGACCTCAGCTGGGGAAAACTGTTCACCTCCCACACCTGGCTTTGGTTGAGTCCCTTTGGTGGTGTGGGGTGAGGGCAGTGGACAGTAGCAGCCCACTGAGAATCAGTCCACTGAGAATTTCAGACCTCTTGGCACAAGAGAGCTGTGTCTAAACTAAGAGACTTAAAGTTTAGTATCCCTAGCCACCACTGAAGTGCCGCCTTTTTTGTTTTTTGGTGTTTTTGAGACAGGGTCTCCCTGTAGCTCCAGCTAGCTTGGAACTTGCTATGTAGACCAGGCTGGCCTCCAACTCACAGAGATCTGCCTGCTTCTGCCTCCTGAGGGCTGGAATTAAAGGTATGCACCACCACGCTTGACTTGAAGTACCTTCTTTTTTTTTTTTAACATTTTATTTATTATTTTTATTTTATGTGTATGAGTGTTATGCCTGCATGTAAGTGTACCCATGTTGTGCAATGCCCACGGAGGACAGAAGAGGCTGTTAGAACCCCTGGAACTGGAGTTATGGACAGTTGTTAGCTGCCATGCGGGTGCTGGAATTCGAACCCGGGTCTTCTGCAAGAACAGTCAGTGTTCTTAAATGCTGAGCTATCTCTCTAGCCCCTTGAAGTACCTTTTTAAGAAAACTGCTGCTAGCAAGGTGTGGTGGCACACGCCTGTAGTCCCAGCACTTAGGAGGCAGAGGTAGGCGTATCTCTGTGAGTTCAAGGCCAGCCTGGTCTACATAGTGAGTTCCAGGACAGCCTGGGGCTACAGGGAGACCCTGCTTCAAAAAGACAAAAACAAAGCAAAACAAAAACAAAGAAAACAGTGCTGCTTAGAAATTCCGTTTGCGTTCCAGCCAGCGCCTGATGACAGGCCTTGCTTGACCTCTCCTTGAACCATTTACTAAAAAGAGCTAACAGTTGCAATAATTGCAATAAATGCAATAATTCTTCTAAGCAGAAGCATTTCTTCTAAGGACCTGAGAACCCTCCCTTTGAAATGTAGTTGTGAAAAAGGAACAGGTCTCTCTGTCTTCAAGTCTCTTTGAGGAGGGGGACTGTGATTTCAGATATCTACTAGCAAACAAACATAATTGGCCTAATCATATCTCTAATCTTTTAAAAAAATTTTATTTATTATTTTTATTTTATGTGTATGTGTGTATTGCCTGCATGTAGGTAAATGCACCCGTGTCATGCAATGCCCCCAGAGGTCAGAAGAGGCTGTCAGATCCCTTGGGACTGGAGTTATGGGCGGTTGTTAGCCACCATGTGGGTACTGGGATTCGAACCCAGGTCTTCTGGAAGAATAGTCAGTGCTCTTAACCACTGAGCTATCTCTCCAGTCCCATGATAGCCTATCTTAAAGAAAATCAAACCAAGCTAAGTGCGGTGGTGCATGCCTTTAATCCTAGCACCCAGGAGGTAGAGGCAGGCAAATCTCTGTGTGATCGATGCCCCATGTGGTGCCTCAAAGGCAGTGTCAAGGGTTTTGAGAGTTCAGGGTGGTTAGAAGCCAGGATAAGAAAGGAAAAGGGACAGCTTTGGACTCGGCCACCCATTGGGCTCAGGTTCCTGTGGGGCTCTCAGGAATATTCTTCATCTCCTGTGCCTGAACCCTCACCCCACTGCCACTCATATAAGCTCATCTCCTCCCCTGCTTACTGGGGATCTCCCCTTTACTCATGAACCCAAAGGGGACTTCAGCAGTTGATTGAAACTCAGGGACAATGACATGTCCCCCAAACTGTATTCTTGGGCTCAAGAGATGACTTAGTTTACAAAGTGCTTGCTGTGCAAGCATGGGGACCCAAGTTGGATTTCTAGTACCCGATAAAAAGCCAGGTGTGGCTCTGTCTCAAGGAACAAGGTGGATGACTTCTGAGTTGTGACACCTGAGGACATCCACTGGCATCCACATGCACATGCATACATGTGCACCCACGTATAAAAAGAACCTAGACTCTCAGATCCCTCAGCCCAGTGTTGAGTGCCGTTCAGGGCAGTTGGTGAGTGCTCTGGTGCAGAGGCCCCACAGTGTTTGTGCTGGATAACTTCACCTGTCAACTTGACATACTTGGTTAGAGGCAACCTCAGCTGAGGACTTGTCTCCATCGGCAGGCCTGTGGTCATGTCTGTGGGACATTTTTTTAAAATTAAAAAAAAATTTTATTTGTATGTGTGTATCGTTTGCATGTAGGTAAGTGTACCTGTGTCGTGCAATGCCCGCGGAGGACAGAAGAGACTGTCAGATCCCCTGGAACTGTAGTTACAGACAGTTGTTAGCTGCCATGTGGGTGCTGGGATTCAAACCTGGGTCTTCTGCAGGAACAGCCAGTGTTCTTAACCACTGAGCCATCTCAAGAACAGCCAGAGTTCTTAACCACTGAGCCATCTCTCCAGCCCTGGGACATTTTCTTAATTGTTGAGTGATGTAGGAGGGCCCAGTCCGCTGTGGGCAGTGTCACCCCTGGGCAGGTGGTTCTGTATTACATAAGAAAGTAGACTGAGCTGGGCATGGTGGCACATGCCTTTAATCCCAGCACTTGGGAGGCAGAGGCAGGCGGATCTCTGTGAGTTCAAGGCCAGCCTGGTCTACATAGGGAGTTCCAGGACAGCTGGAGCTACAGGGAGACCCTGTCTCAAAAAGACCAAAAATTTTTTTTATTATTTTTTTGGGGGGAAAGAATTTGTCTTATACCTCCAAGGTCACTTTATTTATTATTTTATGTGTATAAGTGTATTGCCTACATGTGTGTAAGTGCACCTGTGTTGTGCAGTGCCCAAAGAAGTCAGGAGAGGGTGTTGGATCCCCTGAAACTGGAGTTACAGACAGTTGTTAGCTGCCATATGGGTGCTGGGAATCAAATCCCAGTACTCTGCAAGAGCAGCCAGTGCTCTTAACTGCTGGACCATCTCTCCAGTCCCTTAATTTATTCTTTTTTTTTTTTTGGTCTTTTTGAGACAGGGTCTCCCTGTAGCCCCAGCTGTCCTGGAACTCACTATGTAGACCAGGCTGGCCTTGAACTCACAGAGATCCGCCTGCCTCTGCCTCCTGAGTGCTGGGGATTAAAGGCATGGGCCAACACGCCCAGCTTTATTTATTCTTTTATTTTTTTGATCTTTTTGAGACAGTCTTCCTGTAGCCCCAGCTGGCCTGGAACTCACTATGTAGACCAGGCTGGCCTCGAAGTCAGAGATCTGCCTGCCTCTGCCTCCTGAGTGCTGGGATTAAATACATGTACCACCACGCCCAGTGATTTCTTATTTTATGTGTTTTGCCTGCATGCATGTAAATGCATCACGTGCATACAATTCTTGTGGAGGCCAGAAGAGGGTATCTGATCCTGTGGAATTAGTTACATATGGTTGTTAGTAGCCTAGTGTGGAACCGGGAACCAAACCTAGGTCTTCTGCAAGAGCAGCCAGTGCTGTTAACTACTTAGCCATCTCTCCAGCCCCATCTTCCTCATTTTTGTACCTCTAATTTATGAGTATCTGCTTTAGAAAAAGCAACCTTACTGTAGTTATAACACACATCTCAAATCTATGATGTGAGCTGGCTGGTGTGGAGGAAACCAGGGCTGGGCTAGGCTGGGTTCCACCAGGCATTCACAGAGCCTCCATTACCCTTTCTTTCTTCCTTTAGTCATCACACACTTGTTTTCTGGAAGTTTCTGCAGTAGCTGCCTAAAGACCTGGAAGGAGTGTATGTGTGTGGCGTGGTGGTGGTAGTGGGTCTGGGTCCAGGACTACTAGCTAGCTTAGAGGGCTGGGATACAAAGCCAGAACAGGCCTCCAAGCCTGGAAAATACAGCCACTCAGCCAAGAAGAGAGGTCAGTTTGTACACAGTCAATTCTCTTCTTTGAGTTTGCTTAGATGTACAGGCATGGGTTCTCCTTGTGAATATAACAGTGGCTGTCTCTGAGTTGGGGACAGGGCACTTAAGGCATCAGGAATTCAAGAGTTTTCACTGTATACTGTTCTAAACCTTTTGAATTTTTGGTCAAGAATACTACCTCTGAAAAACAAAAATGCAAACCAAAAGTCTTTCCCATCCCTCTCTGGGCTCCATAGCCTAGGAATATAGTAAACATCTTGCTCCAGTAGGGGTAGGCTGCATCTCAACCAGCCTTTTAGTGTTATACCAGGGTTAACCTGGAGCAAGGTGGCTTCTAAACACACTTAGTAGGGTGTGATGGTGCACGCCTTTAATCCCAGCACTTGGGAGGCAGAGACAGGTGGATCTGTGAGATGAAGGCCAGCCTGGTCTACATAGCAAATTCCAGGCCAGCTGGGTCTACAAGGAGACTGTCTCCAAAAGCAAGCAAGCAACAAAAAAACTCTTTCTGTGTCTGGCACTAGCCTCTTGTCTTCCATGCCAGGGATAACACAGTGGCAGTCTTTTACTGGCTCAGGTGCCCTCTGTAAACAGTGCCTCCTACCATCTCCCCTCAGCCCACATGTGTGCTGTCATGGCTTCCCTGGTGAGACCCGGCCAGCCTCTCATGCTTGCTTGTCTCTCCTACCTCCGCCCACACCTCAGCTCCCGTGAGCGTCCTCCAGCACGGTTGGACCATGCCAGCCTTCTGCCGCAGTCTTGCCGCAGCTGCCAGTGCAGCGTTGGCCCGGATCCTGGTGGAGCCTCCTCTTTCCGCTTTTGGGACTGATGCCCATTTTGTGTGCATACACCACGGACACCTGGCACTCTTGGAGAACTACCCTTGGCTTCCTGGAACTGCTTTGCTCTGGGTGGTGGTGCAACCCGTCACTGAGCAGGCAAGGCAGCGCTTAAGGGCGTGTGCGGTCAGTTCCCAGAAAGCAACTCCTTCAGGTGATACTATCCCAAGATGAGAGCGCACTAGCGCCACCAGCTGTGCCCGTGTCTTACCTGGACTCGGGCAGTACCTTGTCTCCCAACTGCAGGAAGTCACAGAAACCAAGGAATATGGCTGTGTTGGGCAGAGATCAGCCCAGCTAGAAGGCAGCAGTTATCCACGGAGAGAGGGCAAATGCAGTTCAGGCCGGCGCTCTTGCTTGTGGAGGGCCCTGCTCCCCACAGGGGCAGAGGAAAGAGGACTTGTGGGCAAGAGTAGGAACAAGTCTGAAGGAAAGGGCCTTATCTAGAGATATAAATCCCTTTCAAGACTATAGATTAAAACAAAATACGTGCTGGATGTGGTGGCACACACCTGTAGTCCTAGCACTCAGGAGGCAGATCGCTGTGAGTCCTCATGGTGAGTTCCAGGCCATCCAGGGCTACATAGTGAGACCTTGTCTCAAAAAAAAAAAAAAAAAAAAAAAAAAAGTGTGTGCATGCTTATGTGAATGCTCACGTGTGTGTGTGCGCCCGTGCAAAGGTGCGTGCCCCACATGGCAGAAAGATGGCAATCTTGGGTGCTGTAACTTGTCTGATGCAGGCTCTGGTGGGTCATGATTCATGCCAGGCTGGCTGGCCCAGACCTCCTGGCTCTGCTTTCTATCTCCTCACAGCTAGGCTGGGGTTACAGAAGCAAGCTGCCACATCCGGTTTCATGTAGCTTCTTGGGATCTCGATTCTGTCTTCATGCTTCCTTACTAGAGCTTTATCCACTGAGCCATCTCCCCAGCTGGCACACCTATAGCACCTATAGGTTTTCACATCTTTGACTCTTTCTCTCACATATTTACCACTTTGTTTATAGAATCAGCATTCACAAAACCACGGAGGTGAAATGAGACCTTTATTAGCTTCTGTTTATTAACGTTTTTCAATAATGAAGCAAAAAAATTAAAATGTAGGGACAGGGAAAAGGCACAAGGCAAACATAACAGGGCCCCCAGGACTCACTACAGATGCCCAGCAGAGGCCTTCTCTTCATACTGAGGGAATGGGTGGGCGAGAAAGGCTGCTCTCTCTGTTCCCAAGACAAGCCCAGCCACTTGAGCCTGAATGAGGATGCTCTCAGCAGACCTGGGCGATTAGGCCAGGCAGTTAGAATTTGCTGGTATAGAGGGTGATAATCCACTTGGGTACACGGAGGAAGCCGGGCAAGTAGGCGGCCAACCATCCCAGGTTGGAGACATGTGAGAGAACAGAGCCCAAAGAAAAATAGTCTTTGACAGGGCGGCCTGGAACAGTAGAAGGACAATTAGACCCTGATTTCCTACTCCTCAGACACCCCACCCCTGTCTGAAGAGTCTGAGGGGAAGAGGCAAGGAACCAGATCAGTCACAGCTGGACCAGAGCATGTGCCTACCATCTACATCCTGAAGGCCATAGCGTCGAGCAAGGTCACAGGACGGCAGCACCTTCCCGCTCAAGCTCAGGATATTGGGGTCTGTGGGCACACAGTGAGAGACAGTGGGTATGGGAGTGGTGCAGTGTGACACTAGGGCACCACTGAGGCAAGCTCCAGGGCCTAGAGAAGTAGTTCTCTGTATTGCCTCCCAACAGCCGATCATAAGGCTCACAAACCTCAAACCAGGAATCCTGGCCCTTTGCATCTCCAAAAGACAGAAAAGACAATATTCCTCAACCAGCTCCCCAACCAAAACTAGGAACTGGCTGCCAACATCCTGCAGATACACCATGGGCTTTCTGTTACCAGCTACCCCAATGTCTTCACCTGTTGCCAAGGCCACCACACACTTGCCACTCATTTCTGTGCTTTCTGCTGATGAGAAATTTGATTTGATCTGAAAAATGGGTTGAGAACAACTATTAGTTGTGAACAACTATTTCCAAGAACACTACTTGGGTCTTTTGTTCCAGGAGAAAGGTCACAGCCCTCATGCAGAACATGTAGGACCTTGTCTTAGAAGAAACCAGAGCTATCCTTCCCCATGTTCAGGTGAACCCTGTACCCTAGCCCGAGGACCTGTTGTCTTTCCAAAGTGGAAGGATCTGATAGTCCCAACTAATGTCAGGACATTCTAGGCTAGATCAGGGCAAGGTCAGGCACCTGGGCTTTGGAGCTAGACAGCCTGTCCAGTTATGACATGTAATGTGGACTGACCTCCCTCCCTCCCTCCCTCCATCCTTTCTTCCTTCCCTCCCTCCCTCCTTCCTTCTCTCCTTCCTTGCTTCACTGCTGGGAGTTGAGCCAGGGTCAGCATATACTAAGTACATGCTCTACACACTGAGCTACACATTCAGCCCTGAATCAAGTTTCTGAACCTTTCTGGGTTTCAGTTTCACTATGTATAAAATGGAGCTAGCATCTGCTTTACAAGCTTAAAGGAAATACTGTGTTTAGAAGTTAGCCCTGTGCCTGATCTAGTAAGCACCTGGTAAGTAGGAATACTTACGCTTGTTACTGTCTGGTCACTGGGAGCGGAGGGACTGGATGCTTTTGTTCTCTACTTTCCCTGCCCTCCCCTTGCCAACCTGCTTAAACACAGGATCTTCAGGTCGTTCCTCCTTCAACATAAACCCCTTCAGCAGTTCTGTCTGCACCATCCCTGGCCACAGAGATACGTAGCTGACTCCATGGCGCCGTAGCTCATGGGCACAGTCAGCAGCCAGTCTGTCACACTGTGAGGGTCAGAAGGCAGGATGAGAGCTAGGACACCTGGTCATGTCACCTTCCTCTTCTACCCTCCCTGAGTCCAATGAGGCTGTCCCAGCCCCCTTCCCTTCTTAAGAGCCCTGAGGTCTCTGCTACCCATCTTCCCCCATTTGGAATCTACTCTGGTAGATGGAGGGGGACCCAAGCAAAGGAACTGTCAATGGATGGGGCAGAGTGAGAGGTGAAGGCCAGTCAGCCTTACCCTCTGACCACTGGACTGCACCTCCCAAGCTCTGTTAAGTACCATCACCATTCTATAACTGCCCAACCACTGGTCCTTACCGCAGCTTTGCCCACACCATAGGGAACATTGAATATATGCCGCAGCCCCCCAGGGGAGGAGATGACCACAATGAGTCCCCGGCCAGCTGGTACCATCATCTGAGCCCCATACACTGAGCACAAGTAGTGGCCTCTAGAAGTGGGGGCAGAGAGGGAGAAAGAATGAACCATGATAATGCTGGTCTGCTTGCTTCCTGTGCCCTGAGCAGCTGTGATCAGCAGAGGTGATTGCCTAGGGGACAGGGGGTGGGAGGTGGGGGGGTGTTGACCTGGGGAATTAGGCATAGGCCACATTCTGAGGAAAAACTGATAAAAATCAATGGCAGATGAGAAAGGGAAAAGGCAGAGGCAGGTGGGTTCTGTGAGAGGGGCCAGCCTGGTCTACATGGCACAGTGAGTTCCAGATGGGCCTCCCAGGAGACTGTCTCAAACAAACAAACAAGAGTATATGGTCAGCTGTGTGGACTGACACATCTATGATCTCCACACTTAGCAGATGGCGGCAGGAGAATCAGGAATTCCATGACATGTTTGGTTACACAGTGAGTTTGATGCCAACCTGGGCTAAATGAAGACACTGGTTCAAAAAAACAAAAAACAGGGCGTGGTAGCACAGGCCTTTAATCCAAGAATTTGGGAGGCAGAGGTGGGCGGTTCTCTGTGAGATCAAGGCCAGCCTGGTCTACCTAGTGAGTTCCAGGACAGCTGGAGCTACAACACTGGTTGTTCTTGCAGAAGACCCGGGTTTGAATACCAGCACCCACATGGCAGCTAACTGTCCGTAACTCCAGTTCCAGGGGATCTGACAGCCTCTTCCTCCGTGGGCATTGCATGACACGGGTGCATGTACCCATATCCAGGCAATACACATATACACATAAAATAAAAATAATAAGCCGGGCGTGGTGGCGCACACTTTTAGTGCCAGCACTCGGGAGGCAGAGGCAGGTAGATCCTTGTGAGTTCAAGGCCAGCCTGGTCTACATAGTGAGTTCAGGTCAGTTGGGACTACAAGGAGACCCTGTCTCAAAAAGACAAAAGACAAACAAACAAACAAAATAAAAATAATAAAATATTTTTTAAAAAGGGACTGCAAAAATCAAACACCAAAAAACAAAATCATCCAATCAATAAATATCTGAAGAAAAACATGTTCAACATTTAAAACTACTTGAGATTCCATTTCACCTTAGAATGACCATCATCAAGAAAACTTACAACAAATGCTGGTAAGGATGTGGGGGGAAAGGAACCCTTATTCATTGCTGGTGAGGATGGAAACATGCAGGCACTAATGGAAATCAGTGTGGAGGTTTCTCAAAAAGCTGAAAATAGAACTACCACGTGACCCAGCTGTCCTATACATGGCTGGGACTCTAAGTCAACACACCACGGAGGTGTTTGCATCTCCATAGTTGACTTATTCACAATAGCCCAGAAATGGAACCGACCTAGATGTCCATCAGCAGATGAATGGGTAGATATACACAATGGAATTTTATGCAGTCATAAAGAAAACGTAAATCATGACATTTGCAGGAAATCAGAAAGATGCAACTGGAAATCACTGCTAAGCAAAATAAGGCAGAGTCAGATGGACAGATGCCTTGTTTCCTCTCATATGTGGAGCCTAGATTTAAAATTATATACATATAAGTATATATATATAGATATAGTATGTATTTGCATGAGTATATTTATATATGTGTGTTTGTAGGTAGAAGGAGAATTAGAGAAGAGGAAGACAGCTTAAAGGAGGTGGGAACTAGGGGAATGGAACATAAGACAGGAAAGCAGAACAGGACAGACTGGTAGAAGGAAGAGAACCACCTGAGGGGGCGTGGAATGGGGGGAGGAGGGCAGGGAATGGAGGAGGGCAGTGGGAGATGGGAATGAATGAGAGCAAAGTATAATGACACACATGTGAAGATGCCATGAATGAAACCCAGTAGTTTGTATGCTAACTTAATAAAAGGGGCTGGAGAAATGCTCACCAGCTAAGAGTATTAACTGCTATTCCAGAGGACCCAGGTCTAGTTCCCAGCACGCACATGGTCACTAACAACCATCCCTAACTCTAGTTCCAGGGTATCTGACACCCTCTTCTGTTTGCACACATAGGTGTCATTTGCACCCATGGGTGCACTTACATACATGCAGGCAAAACACTCATATACATTAAATAAATAAATAGATAAATATCAACCATCCAGGGTATCCAACACCCTTTTCTGACTTGTTTGCACACATGGCTGCACTTACATACATGCAGACAAAATGCTCATATACATAAAATAAATATTTAAAAATTAAAAAATAAGGCTGGATGAACACCTTTAATCCGAGCACTTGGGAGGCAGAGGCAGGCGGATCCTTGTGAGTTCAAGGCCAGCCTGGTCTACATAGTGAGTTCAGGTCAGCTGGGGACTACAGGGAGACCCTGTCTCCAAAAGACAAAAAAAAAAAAAAAAAAAAAAAAAAAGTGTGAAGTTAACATGGATAAACCAAAACTACTAAGAACCTATATAAATAAAATTGTCCAAAGAGAATGATTGACATGAAACAGTCATTCTACACAAATTAATCCATAGTTTCAGTTAATTTGAGTTATATCTTCAATGTTACTTTTTGGTAGAACTAACAAAATAATGTAGAGATCAATGAGAAGAATAAACGTTAAGGCAGCCAGGAAAAGTGTGGGATAAAAGAATAATGTTTTATGGGTAAAAGAATAGGGTCTCTCTATTCCCACCATTATCTGTATTAAAATGTACAACAGAAGAGGTAAAAGGTGCAGTATTGGTACAACAGTAGACAGATAAGTCAGTGAGACCAAACAGTCACCAGTTAGAGCCAGGTGTGAGTGTAACACAGTAGAGAGGAACACGTTCAGTCAACCGAGAAAGACGATCATTCAGTAAACGGACTCGGGATAAATGACCAGCTCTTTGGGTTACAGCGGATGAACTACCTACATCATTTATTATTTCCAAGGGAATTCATTCTAAGGCAGGTGTGGTGGTGCATACCTGTAACCTCAGCACTCAAGGCTGGAGGACCGCTACAAGTTTGAGGCTAGCCTGGGCTACACAGTGA
This sequence comes from Nannospalax galili, assembly GCF_000622305.1. Classification (NCBI taxonomy): domain Eukaryota; kingdom Metazoa; phylum Chordata; class Mammalia; order Rodentia; family Spalacidae; genus Nannospalax; species Nannospalax galili. The sequence continues at coordinate 311,440 of NW_008343597.1, read as the reverse complement.
ATTCAAGACCATCTTGGAATACATAGTGAAATCCTATCCCAAAACAACAAACAAAACAAAACAAAACCAAATCAAGCAACCAATCAAGCAGAAACCAAAAGGAGAATAATTCTGAAAGGATCCAATATTTAAATGAACAAAAAAGTACTAAGGAAAATATGACCAATCTTCACCTTATCCCTTTGACACAGTCTTCTGTCACTAAACCTGGAGCTTGTCCTTTTTCAGCTATGGATGATCAACAAGCCCCAGTGAGCTTCCCAGTTCTGCCCTCTGCAGCACTGGGCTTTAGGCATGTGGGGCCATGTCTGGCTTTTATCTATTATTTATTTATTTACTTAATATGTATGAGTGCCTGCATGTATGTAAGTGCACCACACATGTGCAATGCCTGCAGAGGCCAGAAGAGGGCATCGAATCTCCTGAAACTGGAGTTATGGGCAGTTGTTAAGACTCCATGTGGGTGCTGGGAACTGAACCTGGTCCTTTACAACAGCAGCGAGTGCTCTTAATTGCTGAAACATCTCTCCAGCCCCCATGCCTGGCTTTTACATGCATGGCAATCCAAACTCAGATCCTCATTCAAAGCAAGTGTTCTTATCCACTGAGCCATCTCCCTAGCTCCAAGATTTGAATTCTTCAAAGATACCACCCTCCCCAGATACATACATATATTTCTTTTTATAAACTTTATTTTGGGGCAGGCTGACCTTAAACTTGCAAGCTTCTTGCCTCAGTCTCCTAAGTGCTGGGATCACAGGCTTATTCTCCCAAACTCAGCTATATATGTTTTTGCATACGTGCAGTGTACAGGAAAGAATGTATGTATATGCAAGAGCCAAGTGATAAATCTAATGTGGTTGCATGAACCTACAGGCTTATAACAAGACCTTGTCTTAAAAAAATGAGGGGCAGAGAGATTTGGAGAGATGCCTCAGTTATTAAGAGCACTTGCTGCTCTTCCAGAGGACCCGAGTTCAGTTCCCAGTAGCCACATCAGCTGTTCACAACTGCCTGCAACTCCAGCTCCCAGGTATCTGATGCCCTCTTTTGGCCTCCCCAGGCATCTTCACATACCTTAATCTAAAAAATAAAAAAAGAGTGATAACTACTCTTCAAGGTGCATGTAATCCCAGAACTCAGGAGGTGAGGCTGAGGATCACTAGTTTGAGACCAGCCTGTTCTACATAATGTAAGATAAACTGGGAAAAATGTTTGTAAAACATATGCCAAAAAGTAGGATACAGCGGCACACACCTGTAATCTCAGCCCTCAGGAGGCAGAGGCAGGAGGATTACTGCAAGTTTGGTCTACATAGTGAGCTTCAAGACAGTGAGGGAGCCAAAGGAACCTGTTCCACAAACATCTCTCTCTCTCTCTCTCTTTTTTTCATCTTTTTTTTGAGACAAGGTCTCCCTGTAGCCCCAGCTGTCCTGGAACTCACTATGTAGACCAGGCTGGCCTTGAACTCACAGAGATCCACCTGCCTCTGCCTCCAGAGTGCTGGGGCTAAAGGTGTGCAACACCATGCCAGGCTTCCACAAAGATCTCTTTTAAGTCCAATGTAAAAAGAGTGACTTGGGGCCAGGCATGGTAGTTCATGCCTTTAATTCAGGAGGCTGAGGCAGGCAGAGGCAAGTGAGTTCCAGTCCAGCCAGGGCTACACAGTGAGAACCTGTTGAAAAAAAAAAAAAAGGACCTTGTCTCAAAAAGAACAAAAAAAAAAAAAAAGAATTAAATCTTACTTGTGTGTCTTTAGACATTTGCCAATTGCAGTGGCAAAGCTGGTCTGGCTGATTAGTCTGGTACTGCCTAGTATGGCTGATATGGGAAACAGATTATATTCATTATTTTGAGATTAAAAATTGTTGAGGCTATGGGTTGGAGAGATGCTCAGTGGTTAAGAACACCGGCTGCTCTTGTAGAGGACTCAGGTTCAGTTCCCAGGACCTACATGGCAGCTAACAACTGTCCATAACTCCAGTTTCAGAGGATCTGCTCTCTTGGCCTCTGCAGGCATTGCAGGCACATGGCACACTTACTTACATAGATGCACACAAAATATTCATACACATTAAGAGTTGTTGGTGCCTTTTTAGAGAGCAGTTTTATAATGCTTAATCTTTGAGAAGTACATATTATTTTATTTTATTTTTTTATTTTTTTGGTCTTTTTGAGTCAGGGTCTCCCTGTAGCCCCAGCTGGCCTGGAACTCACTATGTAGACCAGGCTGGCCTTGAACTCACAGAGATCCACCCGCCTCTGCCTCCCAAGTGCTGGGATTAAAGGTGTGTGCCACCGCACCTGGCTTATTTTATTATTTTTATTTTATGTGTTTAAGTGTTTTGCCGGCATGTATGCAAGTACATCACATGTGTGTAATGCCAGTGGAAGAGGGCATATGGATCCCCTAGAACTGGAATTACTGACAGTTGTTGCAGAGGACCCAGATTTGGTTCCCAGTACCTACATACATGGCAGCTGTCGGTAACTCCAGTTCCAGGGGACATACATACATACACTCATACATAAAAATAAAGAAAATAGATATTTTTAAAACACTTATACATAGGGCTGGAGAGATGGCTCAGCAGTTAAGAGTACTGGTTGCTCTTGCAGAGAACCTGGATTCGATTTCCAGCATCCACATGGAGGCTGACAACTGTCCACAACTCGTTTCAGGGGATCTGACACCCTCTTCTGACCTCATTGGGTACTGCATGACACATGTACACCTACCTACATGCAGGCAATACACTCTACACATAAAATAACAATAAATAAATGTAAAAAATTATTGTATTTTTCCCAATAGGATATTTTATGAGGATTAAAAAGAATATATGAAGCCAAGGCTGACAACTGTCCACAACTCGTTTCAGGGGATCTGACACCCTCTTCTGACCTCATTGGGTACTGCATGACACATGTACACCTACCTACATGCAGGCAATACACTCTACACATAAAATAACAATAAATAAATGTAAAAAATTATTGTATTTTTCCCAATAGGATATTTTATGAGGATTAAAAAGAATATATGAAGCCAGGCGTGGTGGCGCATGCCTTTAATCCCAGCACTTGGGAGGCAGAGGCAGGCAGATCTCTGTAAGTTCAAGGCTAGCCTGGTCTA
>NW_008343597.1:224051-308173 GCF_000622305.1 Nannospalax galili | reverse complement strand
GAAAAATCTGAAGAAATTATTAATAGTAGCTATTTGCCAGGGATAGCGGTGACAGGAGTAGGACTATACTAGTCTTGAGCTGGGCATGGTGGTGCATACCTTTAATCCCAGCAACCAGGAGGCAGAGCACGCAGATCTCTGAGAGTAAAGCCAGCCTGGTCTACATAGCACGATCCAGGCCAGTTGGAGCTAGTGGGAAACCTTGTCTCAACAAAACCAAAGCTCCCAGAAAAGATAATAGTTTTTATATTCCTTTCCACAATGTTTTAGTAACATACACATACTTGGTAACTCAACAAAATATTTCTTTTGTACGAGGAGTAGTCAGGACCCTTCAAATGAAAACTAGAAGAATTTTTGTAGGGAGGCATGGGAAGGTTAACGGGGAAGAGACGGTGCTGGTAGGCTGCCAATAAGCTTGCAGTGCCCTTTATCCTGGAGAATTCGTCAGGGTCCAAGGTCTAGATCTCTGCTGTGAGCGCCTGCTCAGGATGATAACCTTCGCCCGCAAGAGATGAGGGTGTGGAAGGCCCTGATCCTTGGAGGATGTGGGCACTGGCCAATTTCCAGTGTTTGGTCTTTGCCTTGCTGTCTGTGGGCTGACCAGTCCCCGCTGTATTCACGGTCTCTCACTTTGGAAATCACAAATGGACTCTAATACTCCTTCCTTGGATTGCCACCACAGTATCAAAGTTGGGGTAGTGAGGTTCTAATACGCTTTAGTCAGACAACCTCTTGGTTACTTTCAGAGGGAACTGATCACATCTATAGAATGTGATTCAGTTATCTGAGATTCTAACATCTCTCCAACAGTAATCAGCTGACATAACTGTGCATATTATGTTGGGAAAATTCCAAATGTTGTGTTTTACTTCATCCCCATGCCAGACATATGTGTACCTCACCCCTGAAGTTCCAGCTCTGCCTAGAAGCACATTTGCCTGTGAGTATTAGTAAGTATGTGGGGGTGAAGAAGAGTTGGTGTCCACTCAGTAAGTTTATCTTTGTTGTTGTTGTTGTTTTGAGATAGAATCTTACTCTGTAGCCCAGAACAGTCTGGAACTCACTTTATAACCCAGGCTGCCTGAACTCATGGCAACTCCTGCCTCATCCTCCTGAATGCTGGAATTACAAACATAAAGCCATATCATGTCAGGTTCTTTTCTTCACTAACTGACACAGGGTAAAAGTTGACATTCCCAGGCTGGCAAGATGGCTCGACAGGGAAAGGTGGCTGTGACCTTAGTTTGAGCTCTAGAACCCACATATATATGGAGAGAGAACTGACTCCACAGAGTTGTCCTCTGATTTCCACACATGTCATGGTGGACACACACACTCACTCACAGCTGACATTCTCAGGTGCAAGCTCATAGGTATGGAACTTCTCCAGAAATAAGTGGGACAAACAGAATAGAAGGGTGAAGGAAGAGATGGGGCAGCAGTGTGGGGAGGCGGAGGGAAAAGGAGCAGGCCTTTGAGGGAAAGGCCCTTGCTCTGGCTGGCTAAATGAGTGAGTGGAGCCTAGGCCCTTGCAGTGAAGCAAGAGGAACACACCTGAGTCCGACGTTGTTGATATCGTCCCAAATGGAGGCAGGGACTTCCCAGAATGGTTTATTGTTGGTGTTCAGGATCGCCTAGAAGCACAGGGAGGGTGACTGATGGGAGATCTGGAAGCAGGAAGGTGCAGAGGGCTACGTAATGGGACAACAAATGGGGATAAGGATTCAGGGATGAGGAGGGGCTCTGGAGTATAGAGTTGGATCAAGTTCAAAGGGTACCTGGACACCAGCATAGGCGTTATTAACCAGCACATCTAGCCGCCCCTGCTGTTCCCGATTTACTTGCTCAAACAAGCTTTTCACATCACTCTCCTTGCTTGAATCACATACCACAGGTACACACCGGCCCCCGAGGGACTGTGCCTGGAGAGGAACAGGGAGTATGAGTTCACAGTGGCATGATAAAATGCTTTATTTCCCTACCTAAGGGAGTCTGGGAACTGAGAAGGTGATCAGGGGGCCTAGGAGCAGGGCAACATGGTAGGCAATTGCTCCCTCTGGTGTCTGTTTTGGGAATTTTAGTACCAGTAGGTCCTCGGCAACAAAACAAGACAGATGAATATCTTGGGCTTCATGAAATCTACAAACATGGACTGAGCCTATCTTATTCAAGGCATTATATCTGAAGGTCTAAGTAGAAAAAAGCAACAACCCTTTCCTTTGTCCTTTCCGACTCTCATGCCCTTGGCCCTTGCTACCACCCTCCGGAAAGCTGACTCCACCCCAACTGTCTTTCCTTTACCCCAATCCTTTTGCTTGGAAACTGAAATAAGTTTATACTGGTAGAGCTGTTTTTCTCAAGGTCTATTTTATCTGATATTAATTCTACTCTGTTCTTCCTCTGGTTACCATTTTCATGGCATATCTTTCTATCCATTTCCTATTGTTCTATCTATGCCTTTCTTTATAGATAAAGAGTTAAGTCTTACTTACTTATGCAATCTGATCATCTTGCGTTTTTATTATTTTTTAAATATTTTATTTATTATATTTATGTGTATGAGTGTATTGCCTGCATATATGTGAGTGCACCCATGTCGTGCAGTGCCGCGGAGGTCAGAAGAGGGCTTCGGATTCCCCCGGAACTAGAGTTAAGGGCAGTTCGTAGCTGCTGTGTGGGTGCTGGGAATCAAACCCAGATCCTCTGCAAGAGCAGTCAGTGCTCTTAACTGCTGAGCCATCTCTCCATCCCCAACCTCCAGTCTTTTAAAAAGTTTTAAATATTTATTTAATGTATGTGAGTATTTTGTCTGCATGTGTGTAAGTGCACCCGTGTTGTGCAATGCCCTCATTGGTCAGAAGAGGGTGTCAGATTCCTTAGAACCAGAGTCACAAATGGGTGTTAATCACTATGTGGGTGCTGGGAATTGAACCTGGGTCCTCTGCAAGAGCAGCCAGTGCTCTTGACCACTGAGCCATCTCTCCAGCTCTAAACTTAAATTCTTCACCAGGGTAATTTTTGTTTTCAGTGTCTGGGATCAAATACAGAGGCTTGCATACACTAGGCAATCGCTTTTCCACTAAGCTATACCCAGCCACTTACTATGATCCACTGTCCCCTCTCTAACCTCATTTACCATTTTCCCTTTGCTCATGTAGATTGGAAAAGGTTTTCCTAACCTCATTTACCTAATGCCTATTTAAGACTCATTCAAGGACCACCTGGAGAATGCTTTCCCTAACAACTACCTTCAGCATCTAGATGCCTTTTCCCACAGCCCGGGAACATTCTGTGTATATCTACAATGGTTTCAAAAATCGGACTTCCTGTGGGACTCTTATCTTGTAAGAGCAGAATTTGTATTACTATTGTTTTTTTTGGTCTTTTTGAGACAGGGTCTCCCTGTAGCCCCAGCAGGCCTGGCACTCTGCCTCCCAAGTGCTGGGACTAAAGGCATGCACTACCATGCCTGGCTCAGAAACTGTATTTTTTTTCCCCCACACTGGCCCAGTGCCTAATCATAGGTAATCAAGTATTGCTATATTAAAATCCAGATAAGAAGTGAACATGTAGCTGGGTGTGGTGGTACACCTCTTTAATCCCAGCACTCACCAGGCAGAGGAAGGATGCTCTCTGAGAGATTCAGGCCAGGGTTACTGGGAGACTGGGGGGGGGGGGTAAGAATCTGTATAGTTCAGTAAGTCTTGCCTAAAAGAGAAGCACAAAAAGCTGCGGGTCCAGATCTTTTCTTTGCAATTTCCAAACCCCTGAAACACGGAAACAAGTTTTTTCCCCCCATAAAACTCTTGGTGAAAAAATTCAGTCTTGCTGGATCTATTTATTCTGCTCTGAATATTCATATTTTGCTGAGGAATATTATGGTCAGATAAGTGATGCGGAGTGGTTAACTGGAAGGATTCCCTCAGTCACTCACCTCCTGGGCAGTCGACCGAAGCGTGTCCAGATGGCGGCCGGTAATGTACACAGTGGCACCTGCCTGGCAGAGCTGCAAGGCAATGCCGCGGCCAATACCCCTGGAGGCACCAGTTACCACACACACTTGGCCCTTCATAGGTGCTACCATGACTCACAGGCGAAAGTGGAGGAAAGTTGCTTGGTGGGAATTCTGCCGATTGTGAAACCTTGCTGGAGACAGAAAGTGGAGCTAAGGCTGGAGTACTTCGAAGGGAGAGGCATTTCCCAGGACAACGGAGTGCAGGCTAGGCTGACTGTCCTTTGGGGGAGGCTCACAGAGGAAGGGAGGGTCGGGCGGGTGCTCTCCAAGGGCTAGATCCATTCTGGTGGGGGCTAACCAGGTGGGGGCATCTGGCCAGGCCGTCCAGGTGTGCCCACGGAGCGTCCCGGCTACCGGGAGTTGTGCCACTCGTCCAGTCCCGGGGGAGCCAAGCTGGGCCCTACTTCCACGCGTGGGAACCACTCAGAGGGCAGAGGTCCGCAAGCCTTACCTGCGGCGTTCGCTGCCTCCGGACTTCTGCTTCTGCCTTCTCGCCAGACCCGCATATATAGTCCGAGAACCCGGATTCCGATCTCTCCGGGGTTAGAGGGCCCGGCTGGGGCGAAGTCCGCTGCGGGCGTGGATGGGGTGCGGGATGGGGATGTGCTAGCCAGGGAGTCTAGGAGAGCGGGGGCGATGCTGGGCAGGACCCAGGGGGTGGGCTGAGCACCTGGTGACACCCACTGCGCCCGCCGCGCGTCGCGGACCTGTGACGTAGCTGTGTGCAACGAGCGCGCGCCGGCGTTTGGCAGCGGAGCAGGCTTCGTTCCCCGCGGCGTGAGCTAGGGGAAGAGGAGACCCGGGAGCGCACATGGGACAGGGTCCGCGCTCCGCTCACCGGGCCGGGCGCCGGGGCCCAGGGGGCGGCAAGCAGGGGCGCGCGGCCAAGGGCCCGGGGCGACCCCCTCCGGGCCGCGATCGTCGCCCCCGGCCGCCCTCGGAGCGGCGTGCGGAGCCGGCCCCCGATGCCCTCCCGCACCTGAGCCCCGAGGCCCTCGGGTATTTCCGACGGGCGCTGTCGGCGCTGAAGGAGGCCCCCGGGACCGGGGAAGACCGAGGTAGGGAGCACCGAAGGAGTGGGGGTTAACGTGAGCAAACCTGGGGCTCCCCGGTGGCCTTGTCTTCGTCTCTGACCCTTTAAATGTGTTTCCTCGTTTTTCCAGACTTGATGGCGCGCAATATTTTGAAGGAAGTGGAGGCTCAAGTCCTCGCTTTGGCCACGAACAGGACTGGTAGTGAAATGCTGCAGGAGCTGCTGGGATTCAGTCCTTTGAAACCTCTGTGTCGAGTATTGTCTGCTCTGCGCCCCAATTTGCGCGTTGTGGCCTGTCACCGGTGTGGGGTCCATGTCTTACAAAGTGCCTTGCTGCAGCTGCCTCGGTTGCTGGGGAACCCTGCAGAAGCAGAGGAGGACGACGAGGACGAGGAGGAAAAAGTTGGGAAGGACGGTCCTTTGGAGACTCTGGAGGAGCTAGTCCTGGGACTAGCCGCCGATGTGCGGGATGATTTTCTTTTCTACTGTGGAGACACGCATGGCAGTTTCGTGGTCAGAACTCTGTTACAAGTGTTAGGAGGTACGCTTCTGGAGTCTGAGAGGGCCAGGCCCCGTGGTGGTTCCCAGCTATCTGGTAAGTAATACAGGAAGGGAAAGGGAACCTGGTGGGCAGGAGAGACTAGGAAGCTCAGAAATTAGGCAGAGCTCAGAAGACCAAAGATGAGCCTGTCAGACATCCAGAGGTGAAGATATAGATTGTTTAGGGGACAGATGTTGACCCAGTGACAGACGGTGATTCGTTTAGAGCAATGAATTTCACTTTTTTTTTTTTTTTTTGTTTTTTTGAGAAAGGGTCTCCCTGTAGCATCTGGCCTGGAACTCACTATGTAGACCAGAACTCACAGAGATCCACCTGCCTCTGCCTCCCCAGTGCTGGGACTAAAGGTGTGCACCCCAATTTCACATTAAAAAAATATTTATTATTTTTATTTTATGTGTATGAGTGTATTGCCTGCATGTATGTGAGTGCACCCGTGTTGTGCAATGCTGAGGAGTTCAGAAGAGGGCTTCAGATTCCTCTGGAACTGGAGTTAAGGAGGGTTGGTTGCTGCCATGTGAGTGCTCTTAACCGCTGAGCCATCTCTCCAGCCCCATATTTGTTTAAAAAATTTTAATACATTTATTTATTTTGCGTGTGTTCACAGGCATGCATGCCTGCATGCCTGCCTACCTGCCTGTCTGCCACGGTGCTCCTGTGGAGGTCAGAGGACAACTTGTGGGAGTCAGTTTTCTCCTTCATGTGTGCTTCTGAACTCAGGTCAGCAGACTCGCTGGACCGCCCTTCCCGGCTGAGCCATCTTGCTGGCCCTGGTGTTTTGTTTTGAGACAGGGTTTTTGGTTACCCCAGGCTTGCTTCTGCCTCTTGATGTAGCAGAAGCTGGCCTTGAATTCTTGATCTTGCATCTGCCTCCCAATTGCTGGGATTGCAGGTGTGTGCCACTAGTGCCTGGTTGTGGTTTTGACAGGGTCTTACTATGTAGCTCATCTTGGCCTGGAACTTACCTTGTAGCCCTTGTTGGCTACAAATTCACTATCTTCCTGCCTTCTCTCAAGTGCAGGAATTACGGGTGTGTACCATCACGCCTGTCTAAGAAATTTGTTTTTAAACCAAATGTAATCTATGTATTTGTATATATACATGTTAGACCCAAGCAAAAGTTCAGGAAAAGACACCTGTACCACATGTAACATCCTCCATTCTGATATTTTCTTTTGGAATTTTATTCTCTATTTCATTAAAAAAAACGCTGATTAAGACCACTAACAATTTCATGATAGTGATCTGATGTGACCTACATTCTGGAAAACTCTAGAAAATAAGATTAGAGAATATGAATGAGGTCTGATTTTGGAATATGTTAAGTACCTGGCTGAGAAATTTGAAGTATGGATGATAAGGGAGCTTATTGAAGATTCTTAGAAAAGTCAAAACAAATGTCAGCTTGGTTCACTCAGCCAGAAGAGATTGAGTTGTATTACCTCCGTATGTGTCTCCACGCAGAATCCAGAAGAATCCAGTTCTATGGAGTTCTCCCTCTTGGTTGTCAGTTTGTGACCTCACTGTTGCTCATGCTCCTTTTTAAAAGTATTTTTAGGGTCGGGGCGTGGTGGCGCATGCTTTAATCCCAGCACTTGGAAGGCAGAGGCAGGCGGATCTCTGTGAGTTCGAGGCCAGCCTGGTCTACATAGTGAGTTCCAGGAGAGCTGGGGCTACAGAGAGACCGTGTCTCAAAAAAGGCAAAAAAAAAAAAAAGTATTTTTAGGGCTGGAGAGATGCTCAGTGGTTAAGAACACTGGTTGTTCTTGCAGAAGACCCCGGTTCGAGTCCCATCACCCACATGGCAGCTAACAACTGTCCAGAACTCTAGTTCCAGGGGATCTGACGGTCTCTTCTGTCCTCCGCAGGGGTGCACGTACCTACATGCAGGCAATACACACATACACATAAAATTATTTAAAAAAAAGTGTTTTAAAAATTTTATTATTACTTATGTGTGTGTGTGTGGGGGTGCTGGCAGAGGCTAAAAGAGGGCATTTGATTTCCTGGAGCAGAAGCTAGAGGTGGTTGTTAGTGCCCAGTGTGGGTGTTGGGAACTGAGTTTGGGTCCTCTGGAAGAGCTCCAAGCACTCTTAACCATTGAACCATTTCTCCAGCCTCAATTTTTAAAAACTATTTTAAAAATTCATTTTATTTATTTATTTAATTTTATGTGTATGTGTGTATGGCCTGCATGTAGGTAAGTGTACCCATGTCATGCAATGCCGGCGGAGGTCAGAAGACGCTGTCAGATCCCCTGGGACTGGAGTTACGGACAGTTGTTAGCTGCCATGGGGGTGCTGGGATTTGAACCCGGGTCTTCTTCAAGAACAGCCAGTGTTCTTCACTGCTGAGCCATCTCTTCAGCCCCTAAACATTCATTTTTATTTATCTGTTTGGTGGTCATGTTCTTGATCTCCCTTTAGATTCACAAAGGGCTGCAGCTTGGGAATGTAAGCCAGCTGATTCTGAGATCCCTGAGACTTTCTTGAATCGCCTTCAGGATCTGAGCTTCTGCTTTCTGAAGGACATTGCTGGTAAAATAAAAATGTATTAGTTCTTTTACACATTGCTGGGACACAATACGTGATAAAAGCAATTTCTAGAGGGAAGGTTTATGTTGGCTCACAGTTTGGGGGATCTAGTCCGCTGTGGCAGGGAAGTTATGTTGGCTCACAGTTCAGAGTCCCATATGGCAGGGAAGTCAGGAGGGCAGGAGCTTAAGATAGCTGGTTACAGATTGGGTGTGGTGGCCCACACCTTTAATCCCAGCACTCAGGGAGGCAGAGGCTGGTGGATTTCTGTGAGTTTGAGGCCAGCCTGATCTACATAGGGAGTTCCAGACCAGCTAGGGCTACAGGGAGATTCTCACACACACACAAAAAGATAGCTTGTTATATTGTGTTAACAAGCAAGAAGCAGAGAGTGAGCTTACTTTTTCCTTTTTAGTCTATCTGGGACTTCAGCTATGGAATGGTGTCATCCACATTTCAGAGGGTTGTCTCCCACCTCAAGCTAAGCTAAAAACTCCCTCATAGACATGCCGGGAGCCATGTTATCATGGTGATTCTAAAATGATCATGATTAAGCATCATGTTAGCTCTGGCTGGAAAAAGCCATTATAAAAGAACAAGGTTGGCTTCTGCTCGCTCTCTGACTTCCTGTCTCACCATGAGATCACTTCCTCTGCTACTGTGATGCCTTCTGCCCTGACAGCCTCTCCAGAGGAAGAATGGTGGGGTTGCTTAATCTTGAACTTTCACTCTCCAAAACAGCTAAATAGACCTCTTCTCTTTAAAGTAAAAACAACAGCAACAGCCGGGCGTGGTGGCGCACGCCTGTAGTCCCAGCACTGGGGAGGCAGAGGCAGGTGGATCTCTGAGTGAGTCTACAGAGTGAGTTCCAGGACAGCTGGGGCTCCAGGGAGAGCCTGAAGTCAAGTGGAAACTAAAAGTAGAATGTGACCAAAGGGAAAGCTGGTGTGTAGCTCCAGTCAGTGACTCCCAAATGAATCAATTGCTGAATTTTCAGGGAATGCTAGTTTTCTGGGAGCATTTAATACTTTTATATATTGATTTTCATACTTATTAAAAATAACTGGCATCAGATCCTCAGGACTGGAGTAATGGATGGGTGTTGGGAATCAAACCTGCGTCCTCTGCAAATGCAGTCAGTGCTCTTAACTGCTAACCCATCTCTCTAGCCACTGATATTTTAGTTTTTAATAAATTGGATAACATTATATATATATATATATAAAGAGATTAAACACCTCAGGAGGGCAGTAGTGGATGACAGCCCCTGCCTCCCTAGTGTTGGGATTAAAGCCGTGTGCCACCACACTCGGCTTTCTTCTTTTGAGACAGGGCCTCCCTGTAGCCCCAGTTGGCCTGGAACTCACTATGTAGACCAGGCTGGCCTTGAACTCCCAGAGATCCACCTGCCTCTGGCTTCCAAGTGCTGAGATTAAAGGCCTAGACTTTTTTTTGAGACATGGTCTCCTTTTAGCCCTAGATGGCCTGGAACTTGATATGTAGATCAGGCTGACCTCAGTCTCACAGAGATCACCTACCTCTGCCTCCTGAGTGCTGGGGTTAAAGATGTGTGCCATCACACCCAGCCCTATATGGACATTTTTTTTTTTTTTTGAGACAGGGTTTCCCTGTAGCCCCAGCTGGCCTGGGACTTGCTGACCTCGAACTCACAGAGATTCGCCTGCTTCTGCTTCCTGAGTGCTGGGATTAAAGGTGTGCGCCATCATGCCCAGCTCCTATGTGTACATTTTTGGTTGTTAGCCTGAGCCTTTAACAGCTGACTTATCCCTCCAGCCTGATAGATGGACATTTTTGTATACATAATCTCCCTGTCTTCTTTGAGATTTGAGGTTGTATAGATTGTTTGGGTTTAGGACAAGCTGTTAAATTATTTTTGCCTTTTCTCCACAGTGTTTATCACTGACAAGATCTCCAGCTTCTGTCTTCAAGTGGCCTTACAAGTCTTACACCGCAAACTGCCTCAGTTTTGTGCCCGTCTCTGCAGTGCGGTGATTGGTTACCTGAATACTCGGAATTCCTCGGCAGATGGCAGGTATGATCAGGTCTTGAGGAGTGACCAAAGTTGGTGGGGCTGTGTGAATTGACTGGTAAGGTGTAGTGCAGCTGTATTTCTCGAATAAGTAGTGTTAAGACTCTTGTGGCTCTTACCTTCAGCCCTCTACTGCTGTTTCTTCGGGATCAGACGAGCTCCAGGCTCTTGGAGCAGGTGCTGCTGGTATTGGAGCCGCTGAGCCTCCAGCGCTTGTTTGAGGATCACTTCCAGGGTCAGCTGCATTCCTTGGCTGCACATCCCATTGCTAACTTCCCTTTGCAGCGCTTACTGAATGCAGTCACTACTCCTGAGCTGGTGAGCTGGAAACCTAGCCTGTGTCTCCTTCAGCTGTTCTTACTCATTTACCCTTATTATTATTTGAGACAGGGTCTCACTGTGTAGCCCCAGCTGGTCTCAGATTCCCAGAGATCTGCCTGCCTCTGTCTCTGACAATTTGCCCTTGTGACATTATTCCTTGGGGTTTTCTAGACTAAGGATGACAGTACACTCCTCCCAGAGATTTGTTTTAGCTTTTCAGGTATGACTACCTGAAAGCAGAGACTAGCTTAATTCAGGTGTGCAGCTAGAAGTTCTGCGGCCCCCCAGACTCTGGGTACTTATCTCTAGATCCACATGCGCACTGAAGCCCTTGCCATAGCTTCTCTTTTTCCTTGTTGCTTACCACCAAGGAACACTATGTATGTGGTCTCTTGGGCTAGAACTTGGAATGAAAGGGTGGGTTTAATTCTAGACCTGCCTTGTCCTTGGGTCACCCTTACTCCTACAGAAGGGACATTTTCAGTCTTCCCCATGTGTACGGTGGCACCTCTGTGACTGTCCTCGAATTCTGGGTTTTACCCAGCCTGATCAAAATCTTGACATTGGCAGTGCTTTTTGTGTTTTATCTAGTACTTTTATTTGTTTAATAGGAAGATTTTTCTGAGTATCTGTATAGCTAAGTAACAGAATGTCAAAGATTCTTCAACCCATGTTTCCTCTTAGCTGTCCCTTGTGTTTGAGGAGCTGAGCCCTGCCCTGGAAGCTGTACTGGCCCAGGGCCACACAGGGGTAGTTGTTGCTCTGGTGGAGGCCTGCCGTAGAGTTGGAACTCACCAAGCCCAGGTCTTGCAGCTGTTGCTGGAGGTGAGTGGGTGTTACCGTCCATACCTTTGCTCTCATTCTACTAGTTAGGACTTATCTAATCTGGACCCAAGAGGTTTCATGTCAAGGGAGTTCACCGATACAGGATAGACAAAGTTCAAGAACAGTCCTGGAATGAAATCTATCCTCCATAATTGTGATAACTGTGAGGGATAAGTGTGCATTAGTCCCTATTATGTGTAGGGCTGAGAGATACATCAAAGCAGATGAGATCTGCCCTCGAGGAGTTTCCTTTCTTGTTGAGTTAGACCTCACTTTTCCTGAACAGTTCTCTGTCTAGAACATCAGAGTTAGGGATGGAATAGTCTCAGACTCATCATGTTTTGTCTTCCCCTGTAGGCATTCCATTGTGCAGAGCCCTCATCCCGGCAGGTGGCCTGTGTGCCTCTCTTTGCCACTTTGATGGCTTATGAGGTATACTATGAATTAACCGAGGAGGAGGGGGCAGTGCCTGCAGAACACCAGGTGAGGTAGGGAAGGGGCCAAGCCAGGACTGTTTGGGGGCCAGGCCTCTTAGGGAAGCCCCTTGGATTAGGATGGTGAGATTTCTGACCTCATTGAAGTGAAGGTGACAGTACCCTAGGGATGAGTCACCCACCTGGTCTGATGGGTGCTTCCTAATTTCCTATTTCTGTGTTCCTAGGTAGAAATGGCCATAGCCAGAACTCTGGGGGAAGTTACAGTACTTGGGTCTCTACTGCTCCAGCATCTGCTGTACTTCTCCAACCCCGGTATTGTACTTCGAAGTCTGAGTGCCTTGACAGGACCACAACTTTTGGCTCTAGCCCAAAGCCCTGCTGGCTCTCATGTGCTCGATGCCATTCTGAGTAGCCCATCTGTGACACATAAGCAGCGTCGTCGTGTGCTGAAGACCCTAAAGGTTAGACTTCTGTTCCAGTCACCTCTGTCTTTGCTCTAGAGAAAATGAGCTGCTTCCAGGATGCTACCTCAGAGCTGAAGGCGGGTTACATAGTTCCTACACTATTTTAAGCCTCTGAAGTCTTCTGAAACTTTATTCCTCCACTCCCAAAGCACTTTCGCGTACTTCATTAGGGGGACTTGACTTTGCCTCTTTCACTGCAGGGACAGTATGTGGCTCTCGCCTGTAGCCGCCATGGTAGCCGTGTACTAGATGCCATCTGGAGTGGAGCAGCTTTGGGGGCCCGGAAGGAAATTGCTGCTGAGTTGGGTGAGTACTGTGCCTCTGGATGATATTTCCAAACTTGCCCTTCTTCTATGCCTGATAGCTGGCTGGCTGAGCACATTTCAAAAGGGCAGTCTTGATTCTGGTCTGTTTTGTTTTTGTTTTACAATTTATTTTTACTTTATGTGTCTAGTGTTTTTCCTGTATGAATGTATGTGCACCATGTTTGTGCCTGGTGCCTGCAGAAGTCAGAAGGTGGTATCATTCCCTGTAACTGGAGTTATGGATGATTGTTATCCACCATGTGGGTGCTGGGATCTGAACTCAGGTCCTGTGCAAGAGCAACCAGTGCTCTTAACCGCTGAGTCATTGCTCCAGGTTCTTAGCAGTCTACTTTTGCCTTCCCCTCTGCTGACTCGTTATGCAGTACTCTATCCTACCCTGCTTCCTGGCGACCGTGAGGTGTTTGCTCTTTCCCAGTTTCAGGTCTGAGGGTAGGGGAAAATGGAGGAGGCTTCATCCCAGGTAGAATCTTGTTTTTGAGTATGGGCAGTACTAAACATGAGTCATGCCTTTTGCAGGGGAACAGAACCAGGAGCTGATAAAAGACCCTTTTGGCCACCATGTGGCTCGAAATGTGGCCCTGACTACCTTCTTGAAGCGGCGAGAGGCTTGGGAACAGCAGCAGAGTGCAGTGGCCAAGCGGAGGCGGGTGTTGAACTCAATACTTGAAGACTGAGGCTTTGGGACCTGGAAATGGGTGCTGATGGAGAGGATAAAAGGAAGTACTTAATCTCATTCCTTCCTGGTTTAAATTGGAGTCAAAAATCTTATTGGAACCAGGTATAGAAACATATATCCTTGTAATCCTAGCACTCAGCAGGCTAGGAGTATCAAGAATTCAAAGCCAACCTGGGCTACAGAGCCAGATCCTATTCATCTCTCTGCCCTGAGCATATACCTATCCCAAGAATATACTGATAAAATTTTTTATATTTTTATTGGAAATATTTTTATTTTTTAGAGGAAAGGTATCTCAAGGTAAAGTCAGAGTGCTGACATTGATATGCAGGGATCTTAGGGATGGGAATTGGTAAGGACCTAGATGTAGCTGCAGCCAAGATGGGATCAGGTTGCTTGGGGGACAAGCTTGTCTTACAGCAGAAGGCAGGAAATTGTAGGTTGGATAGGCAACATTCTTCAGGAAAAGGCATTGGCTAGAGGAGGAAGGCAAGATGCTGATAGGTCTGTCATGATGGGGTTAGAAGAACGTGTGGAAATCAGCTGAGTTATCTAGGCTGCAGGTCCTTAGACCTGATGATGTCCTCAGTGGTCCTCACACTCATGGAACCAGACTTGGGACAGAAGCTCAAAGCACTTTCTCCTTAGGAATGGAGGTGACGTTGTCGCTGCCACTGCTCAGCTCCCTCTACTATGTGGCGAAGGGTAGATGCAATTCCCAGCAACATATGACCCATGCCTTGCAGGACTGAGGAAGTCCAACGAAGGAGCTCCCTGCAGGGCAGAGAGAAGAGGAATTAAATGATTAAGGGATCCTGAGAGAAAGCCTCAAGTTAGAAGCTAGGGGAGTTTCACAAGGGAGAGCCAATGGGATAAGTGGGGACAGGAGATGGAAGGTGGGAGGCCATCCAACTGCAGGGGATGGAATTGTATGGCATGTTGATTGCTGACCTGAGTACTTTTTTGGGTCCGACTCCTTGAAAATCACAACTCATGGAGTAGAGCCCGTAGAAGGTAGCTTTGATGTTCAGGCTGCCGAAGAGGTCTCGAGGATTTTGCTTGTACACATCAAAGGTGATGCGGGCAATGTCCTTGCTGTGCTTTGGCTTCTCCCGTCCCAGGCCATATGACAGCATCCCACTCTGTAGGGTACCCCCATCATTGTAGTGGACCCTCCCTCACACCCTGACATCTACTACTGGTTCCGTCTGCCTGGTCAGACCCCTCCCACACCCTGTCTGTCTAATATTCGATGACTGTAACAACTCTCCCACTGCCTCTGCCCAAGAGCAGTGTTGGGCTACTCTTGGGAGAGCTAGAAAAGAATGATGATATAAGCAGCCCCGGGGTGGGTCTCTCACCCTGGGGCTCCAGCTCTGCCCCAGCTCCAGCACCATCAAGCATGTGTCATCCTCCAGCAGCTGGAAGAAGTCCTCATTCTCCACGGCAGTTCCATCCTCCTCCAGCACCACTGTCAGCACTCCACTTAGCAGCAGTGTCTCCAGGGCCTGCTCCAAGGCCAGAAACAGGAGGGGAGGGGAGGGGAGGGGAGGGCTTATCCCATGCCCCTCCCCGCTCTAGTTGGCCCAGGTCAGCTATCTTCCCTAGAAGAGGGTTGATGTCAGCTCTGCTTCCTCATGCTTTGCCACCCCTCCCCCCTTTTAAATATTTTTATTTTATGTGTATGAGAGTATTGCCTGTATGTATGTAAGTGCACCCCTGTCATGCAAAGCCTGTGGAGGTCAGAAGAGAGTGTCAGATTCCCTGGGACTGTAGGTACAGATGGTTGTTAGCCACTATGTGGGTGTTGGAAACCAAACCTGGGTCCTCTGCAAAAGCAGCCAGTGCTCTTAACCGCTGAGCCATTTCTCCAGCTCCCTGTTTTTTGTGGTTTGTTTTTTTGTTTTTCAGACAGGGTCTCACTTTAGACTATGCTGATCCCAAATCTGAAGCAATTCTCGGGTAGCCTTTTGGGCGCTGGGGTCAGAGATGAGAGCCAACCACTTCACCCACTCCTTTGCCCGGCTTTCTAAAGGGGGCAGCTCTCGTTCTTGAGGGACCTTCCCTAGAAGCAGATCTTTTCTTTTTGCTCTTACCATGCCATTTTCACCCTCCCTGTTCCCCTCTAAGCCACTTATTAGTTTTGAATAATAAATTTACAATAGCCAGGTTGTAGTGGCACATCCCTGTGGTCCTAGCTACTCAGGAAGCTGAGGCAGGAAGACTGCCTGAGGCCAGAAGTTCAACACCAGACTAGGTAACTTTGGACCCTGACTCCAAAAGTAAAATAAAAACAAAACATCCAGGCTGTCTAGAAATCTATTATGTTGATAATGTCCCACTTCACTTGTCCACACCTTTACTGTTCTCCACAACTGTTCTCAGTATTAGTGATTTTTTAAAAAATCTTTTATTATTTTACACATATGAGTATATTGCTTGCATGTATGTAAGTGCACCTGCATTGTGCAATACCCACAGAGGTCAGAAGAGGGTGTCGGATTCCCTGGAACTGAAGTTATGGATGGTTGTTAGCCACCATGTGAATGCTGGGAATTGGACCCAAGTCCTCTGCCAGAGGACTGAACCATCTCTCCAGCCCCAGTATTAGCAATGTTTGATGTTTCTGAAGTTTTACTGTGTGTCAGGTGAAAACGTGAGGATTTATTTATTTTTGGTCTTTTTGAAACAGGATCTTCCAGTAGCCCCAGCTGGCCTGGGACTCACTTTGTAGACCAGGCTAGCCTTGAACTCACAGAGATCCGCTTGTCTCTGTCTCCTGAGTGCTGGGTAAAGGCGTGTGCCACCACGCCTGGCAAATGTGAGGATTTAAAGGAATGTTGGGGTTGAAATGTTGAGGTTGGGAATGCTAGGGATGAGAAAGGGGCTTGCAGCTGGGTATGAGGGAAGGGCAGGACTCTAGGAAAAAGCAAAAGTAGTCTTGGCAAGGGCTCAGACTGGCTCCCACATACACAAGTCTTGGCAAGGGCTCAGACTGGCTCCCACATACACAAGACTGTTGCTCTTTCACATATTCTAATGCATCTGATTCCAACAGACTAAATTGTTAAGGATGGCTTCTAAAAAAGCCTCCACCCCTTCCAGGAAGGAGACCACCCCAGATAACCCCATAGATGAGGAGCTAG
Organism: Nannospalax galili; assembly: GCF_000622305.1. Lineage (NCBI taxonomy): Eukaryota > Metazoa > Chordata > Mammalia > Rodentia > Spalacidae > Nannospalax > Nannospalax galili. The sequence goes on along the minus strand of NW_008343597.1, from coordinate 291,784 downwards.
GTAGGAGGTAACAAAGGTCAAGTGCAGCTGAATTTTAGTAGTCATGTCCCCTAACAGACTGTCCCTTTGTGGCTTAAACATCCTTGAAGCTGCAATTAGGTTGTTCCCACCATATCACAAACTAAGGCACCAGGGCATTCGTCCACATGTACTCTAACAAAGGGTTTGATTCCTCAAAGACCTGACCTCATATCACTTGCATTGTGGTTTGACACCTCTGTTTGTGCAGACCGTGGGAGAAAGTACTCTAAAAGGAAGATCCTGGCCATGTTTGGGATAAAAGTCAGCTAACCTCGTGAATATCCCACCCATTTCACATAAAAACTTAAGTCCATAGCACGGAACCCAGTAGGTTGTTCCCTACCTTGGCACATCCTGTTCCAATCTCAGGTGCTCTGCTTAGGGTACTAACTCAACTGCTACTTTGCTAATAAACATGTGCTTCAAGCTGTCATCTCTTGGCAGAATCCATTTCTTCACAAAGAGCTGAGACACCGCCTCTCCACCCCAACATCTACCACAGCATCTATGAAGACTACATACATTTTATTCCCCTTAGTAACCCTAAAGGATGGCGTATCCTCTGTATAGATGAGACTGAGGGCCAGGGATGGAGCTTAGAAGTAAACTGTCTAGCATGCACCAGGACATGGTTTTGATCCCCGGCATTGAAAAAAAAATTATTAGCCAGGCTTTGTGGCATGTGCCTATAATCTCAGTACTTGGAAGGCTGAAGCAGGATTCTGAGTTCAAGGCCAGCATGGGCTAAGTTAGACCCTGTCTCAAAAAGAAGCAGGTTTTCTAAGGTTGAACAGTTGGGAAGTAGCAAAATCAGGATTGAATTTGAGTTGTCATAGAAATTGAGGGCTAGGAAGTCGGTGATAGAGTGCTTGCCGATAGCTTTGATTACCCACACTGCAAGAAAACACAGATCGCCATACTGACCTCTGAATCTATTTCTCCAGCCTTTACTGCTTTCCCTATTTACTGCCAAAGAAAGCCCACTACTTGGAAAATAAGTTTACCCAAATATTACAGCTGTCACAGGGCTTACCCCCGTTTTTAGCCCTTAGGGGTGGCAGCCTTGCAAACTCAGTGCTCTCTGCTCTACCACCCCACTATCCTTCAGTCTCTTGTCCACCTTGCTCTAGGAACCCAGGAATTTGGCTCACTCACCTTATCTAGCAGTTCCTGGCGGGTGGCAGCTGTTAGACCCTTCCGGATGGTCCGCTTATGATTGCAGACACGGAAAGGTCGCTGAGGTGGTGGAGCTGAGTTCCAGACCCTACGGCCAAACTCGGAGCTCATAGTGGACACTGACCTGGTAGTTGGGAAGACAAGGAGGGCTTTGGTAAATGTAGTAGATATGATAGGGTGGGATGGCTGGAGGGTTAGGAAGGTTTACAGATCAGCCAAAGGAGAGACCATGGAGTGGAGGTGGAAACGCAGTTAAGAATTGGAGAAACCTATGGTCAGGAATGGAGGTGAGTCTTCCTGGGGTTGAATGATTTTTGCCTCGCTTGCCTACAACCCCAGCATTGAAGTAAAGAAGAGGGCTAGGAATCACCTCAGTAGGCCATTGGGCTTCAAGGCCGACAGGTACTCCATGGTGGAGAGGTGGAATAGAATTGCCTCCCTGTGCCTTCAGGGCTGAGTGCCCCTCTGCTGTGTGAGGCTTGTCTTATTTTCTGCTACAAAGCTGGGATCTAAGCCCTGGTGAAGAGGGAGATGAGTCAAGCCTGGACTCTGGCCCTCCTGCCTGGCCAGTGAGACAGACAAAGTCCAAGGGGCGGGAAGGAGGAGGAGCCTATGTGGGCTGGTGGGCGTAGCCAAAGCTCCAGAAGCTTGTTTGTGAGTCTGGTGAGGAGCTGTAAGGATAAACAGGAACTACGTAAACGAAGTATGATCACTCATTTTTCCTTTTTTTTTTTTTTTTTTGAGACAGTCTCACTATGTAGTCCAGGCTGGCTACCTTGAACTTATGATTCTTCCTGTCTCAGCTTCCTGAGTTCTGGGATTACATGCCTGTGGCACCGTGCATTTTATACCTGTGGAGAGAAATGTTAGGAGCAGTTTCTGGCTCCCAGTCTCAGAGATGCTTCATTGTATGTAAACCTCGGTGTTTGTGCTGCCACCTGCTGGAAAGTTACAAACCGCAGCTTTGGGGAAAGGCTGGGCCAACCTCAAGGAAGCTGGCTCAGCGTGGGAAAAAATGGGAGCTGGGATCCTTTCTGGGTCCCTGGCCTTCCTGCTTTGCTTCTCCTTCCTCATTGGTTGGAGGATTGACTTAATATTTTTATGGCTTCATTTTCCAAACTGCCTGCTTCAGTCAGGGACCAAGAGTAGTCATTCACCTCTTCCCATTTTCGAATTAATGGACATGAAGAAATGACTCCAGCTGTCAGTTGTGCCCAGATGTTTGGAGGAGTGTGAGGACTTCAGCTCTGTGTGTGTGTGTGTGTGTGTGTGTGTACATTAGTGCACATGTGTGTAGTAGAGGCCAGAAGACAACCTTGGGTGGTGTTCCTTATTTTTTGAGACAGAATCTCACATCTCTCACATGCCTGGAGCTCACCAAGTAGGTGGGGCTGGCTGGCCAGTGAGCCCCAGGGATCTACATCCCAGTGCTGGGGTTACAAGCCAAGTTTTCAAAAATTATTTATCTATTTTTATACGGAGTGTTTTGCCTGCATCTAAGTGCACCACATGCATGTAATACCAGTGGGGGCCACAAGAAGGCACTGGATCCCTCTGAAACTAGAGTCACAGGCAGCTGTCATGTGGGTGCTGGGAACTGAACCTGAGTCCTCTGCAAGAGCAGCCAGTGTTCCTAACCACTGAGCCATCTCTCCAGTCATAAATATATAAATATATATATATATTTAACATGGGTTCTGGCGATTGATTTAAGTTCTCATACTTGTATGGCAAGCACTTTCCTGACTGAGCTGTTTCCCCAACCCCAGACTTTAGTTTGATGCCTCCTGTTTCTTCTCTGATTTTAGCTGCAGCTGTGATGGACAATTGCATAGAAACTGAGACTTAATGTTAGTAAACCCCTCAAGTGAGCACAGCCCCGTTTTCCTGCCTGGGAATCTTATAGGATTGCCCAGTTTCCCCACTTTCTTTCTGTTTTCCAAGAAACACAAAGTACCTTGACAGCCCCTGACTCAGCCAGCTGCATTTCTCTTGCAAGCTTGAGCCCCAGCCAGGGCCTCAAACATTTTCAGGCACTGATAAAGCTATTTAAGTTCTCCCCCCAAACACTGAGATGAATCAACACTAGTTTAAACCCTTACATAAACCCCGTACTTGGATCCTCTTGTGACAGAGGGTTGGATGGACATCCTTTTCCCTATCAAGATGATACACTCAGTAAATAATCTGGACTGATTGCTGTGTCAGTCTTTTGTATTTTTGAGACAATTCTTGCCTGGCTTGATACTTGCTAGGTAGTGTGGGCTGGCTTTTAACTCAAAGCAATCCTCTTACCTCAGCTTCCTAAGTGCTGAGAGTACAGATGTGTGCTGCCATGCCTGGCTACTGCCTCTTTCTTTGGAATTCCAATCAGTCCCATCTTGGGATGGTTTGGAGCACATCCTTGTGGGAACTCGTCTACCACTGTTATTGGGGGTAACTTTAGCTGTGAGTTTGACCCAAGTGATTGGAAGAGTCAGAAGCTCACTCAAGGGCAAATATAGGGGCATTAATGTCTGTAGGACAATCCTCCAACAATGGGAACACCCCACCCAGCCTTCTGTCTTGGCCATTCTGTGTACTTCCCAGAGGCTCTCATGATTACTGAAGGAGGGCAATGACATGCACTGAATGGCTCTCCTCTTCCCTGTCTTAACCTTCTCCCTTGCTCCTGTGTGTCTTGATTCCCCAACAGGGTCATAAACCCCTTAATATAGATACATAACCTGTTCCCTCCAAAGTGAATACTGTGTCTTACCCTGAAAAGTTGTCATTGACAACCCAGTAATAGCTGGACGGTGGAGGGACTCAGGCAGGCCAAAAATGAGATGGACTGAATTAAAGGAAGCTTGGCAGGGGCAGGGGGCTGAACAGAAGCAGAGAGCAGCTGGGAGAATGAGTTGTCTGGGTCACCTTCTCTCCTGACTGTGGGCCAAGGACGCTGGAGAACATAAACACTGCAGAAAGTGGACTGGAAGGACTGGGGCCAGAGCTGTGGAAGATGAAAGCAGGCCCAGGGAGGCCTCTGGCAGACAACTCCTACTCTCCTGCATGGTCTGAGCACTTTATCTGTCCCCCTTCAGCTTTATCCTGTTTCCTAGGGAGGCTGGTTCCCACATGTCTGGGCCTGTTAGTGATGGGAAGGAGTAGGATGAAGGAGGGGCCCCAGGAAAGGCCCAGCATGAGCACCATCTTGTCCCTCATTCTTACCTCATCCTCTGCAAATGTGACAGGCACCTGAACAGGGCTGCTTCACCTGTCAGCCTCTACAAACCTCTTACAGGTCCCCAACTCTTCCTGCTCCCAGCTGGGTAAGTGGAACTGTTCATTCCCTTGTGTTTGCCACACCTGGCTCTGACCTGGGGTATAAAGAATGGGGCTGGATAAAGAAGGGCTCGCACCAGAGGGGCGGAAGCCGAGAGAGTGGCAGTCTAGGTTGAGGACCGGGGAACACTAGTGCCACAGTAGTGCTGGGCTCTGGGAAGGTGCCATGGGAGAGGTCAGCTTGGAACAGGGGCTGGGCCTGGCTCCTGGAGAGAAGAGAGCCAGGCTGCAGAGAAGTTGGAGGCAGGGTCCCCTCTCATCTAGCATCAGAGGGAACCTGGGCCCCTGCCCTAGCCCTGAATATGCCCCGTGGCCTCTGCCAGCCCCCTGTAGGAGGATGTCGGCCTGCTACCGTCCCCCGGGCAACGAGACACTGCTGAGCTGGACCGCCTCGCGGGCCACCGGCACCGCCTTCCTGCTGCTGGCGGCGCTCCTGGGACTGCCGGGCAACGGCTTCGTGGTGTGGAGCTTGGCCGGCTGGCGGCCCACGCGGGGGCGGCCGTTGGCGGCCACACTGGTGCTGCACCTGGCCGTGGCCGACGGCGCGGTGCTTCTGCTCTCGCCGCTTTTCGTGGCCTTCCTGACCGGGCGGGCGTGGCCCCTGGGCCAGGCGGGCTGCAAGGCGGTGTACTACGTGTGCGCGCTCAGCATGTACGCCAGCGTGCTGCTCACCGGTCTGCTCAGCCTGCAGCGCTGCCTGGCTGTCACCCGCCCGTTCCTGGCACCACGGCTGCGCAGTCCGGCCCTGGCCCGCCGCCTGCTGCTGGCAGTCTGGCTGGCCGCCCTGGTGCTCGCCATCCCGGCCGCCGTCTACCGCCACCTCTGGGGGGACCGCGTGTGCCAGCTGTGCCACCCGTCGGCGGTGCACGCCGCTGCGCACCTGAGCCTGGAGACCCTGACCGCCTTCGTACTTCCCTTCGGGATGGTGCTGGGCTGCTACGGCGTGACGCTGGCGCGTCTCAGGGGTGCGCGCTGGGGCGCCGGGCGACAGGGCACGCGGGTGGGTCGACTGGTGAGCGCTATTGTGCTGGCCTTCGGCTTGCTTTGGGCCCCCTACCACGCCGTCAATCTCCTGCAGGCGGTGGCCGCGCTGGCTCCCCGCGACGGGTCCTTGGCCAGACTGGGTGGCGCGGGCCAGGCAGCGCGCGCGGGGACCACGGCATTGGCGTTCTTCAGCTCCAGCGTCAACCCAGTACTCTACGTCTTCACTGCTGGGGATTTGCTGCCCCGGGCGGGTCCCCGGTTCCTTACTCGGCTCTTCGAGGGCTCTGGAGATGCCCGAGGGGGCAGCCGGTCTAGGGAGGGTACCATGGAGCTCCGAACTACACCGAGGCTAAAAGTGGGGCAGGGCAAGGGCAATGGAGACCCTGGAGGTGGGGGCGGGATGGAGAAGGACGCCCAGGAATGGGATCCCTGACACCAAATCCTACCTCTGGGCCGGCTCTCGCCTACCACTTCCCCTGTTCCCTGGAGCTCACTGCTAGGGTACTTGGGGACCCTTTTCTGACTGCAGTTTGGATCTAACTGGGCAGGATTCCTATGCTCTTGGGGTAGGCCCATGTTTCTCCAAACTGAGGGATTGATTGTGAGGGTGCCCTTGTTAAAAATGTGTGCTTGAAATTGGCATGGATTCATGTGCCAGCATTCCCTACTTGTTGCCAGGAGCTATTATTGTGAAATACACTGGGAAGCCATTAGCTGATGGTTCACATGTGCTCCTTTTAGTGATTCATCTGCCTGTGTTATCTTATCCTGAAGCCCCCTCATCCTCAACCCGGACAGCCTAGGATTGGACAGTGCCAGCCTTCAGTGGTGTTCTGCTCTGCCCTCCTCATGCAGGCTACCCCGGGCCTATCCATAGACCCACTCCGGAGAAGTACTGGAGTTTGGATGGGGATGGGTGAGAACCCTTCTTAGCAGTATATAAAGCTGCCTGGAGGAAGAAACTGGCTCTGCACAAGAAAGTAAATCTGTGGGTGTGAAAGGAAACTGTTCCTGTTTGTCTTATGGTTGGCACAGTGAGAGAGAGGCACACAAGAATGGTGGTGTAAGCGCCTGGGAGTCCTAGACTTACCTTCCCATTTGACCCTCTGACCTCCCCCCCATTCTCAAAGCTGCCTGGTTTTGTGAAGCCCAGCAGCTGCCGTCGCTCAACCAGGGGATGTTTGGGGCTGGTGAGGAGGAGGTATGGGGAATGGCGAGGATATCTGGGAAACTGGAAGAGCTTCTCAGGAAGGTGGCACCTTTCTTTTTTCCTCTGTTGTCATCCCTCGTCCCACAGTGCTAACTATTCCTAATCCTCTCCATTACTTTCCAGCGCCCGCCTTTTGGAATCTATTACAAGATCTAAAAACAGACACTTTTGACTTGGAGGCGGTTGAATGTGAGGTTTTTAGGGGACATCATGGGTACACACAGGACCTCAACATTCCTTGTCCCAGCCCATCAGTCCTCAGCAGCTGAGATGGTTGATCATCTGAGTGGTTACTCTATCATTCCCCGCTCTGCTTCAATGATTGTTCACACTCTCCAGGCAGAGGCCAACAGAATAAAGGAAATCCAGGCTCTAGGGTCATACTAGGGACACCAAAACAGGTTGTATGACCTCTGAACCAAGGAGAAAGTGTGCTTAGAACATCTAGTCTTGGTGGAGGAGGAAAGACTCCCAAAGGAGATAGAGTGGGGAGTAGTTTGAGAGAAAATGTAACAATAACCCAGCTGTCTTTCTGAAAAGATGACCCTGGAGCTCATCGGAATCGGAAGCTTCTATCCTCAAACACAGGCTTCTTCCTGTCCTGGTGCTCTGGGGTAGGGGTTCCCTAACTTCCTCTGTTATGTATTCCTCATCTTACACACCCTGTGTGGTTAGCAAGCCCTTCCTCAACTCTGTCTTCAGTTCTTGCTGTGGTTTCAGCCCGCTTTTCAACATATCCTTTGTTTGACAGTTACTGGGTCAACTCTACTCTGGCTTTTCTCAACACAGAACAAGTGGAGGCACTAGAAAGCATAACGGACCTCAATGGCCACCGTTACATCTGTCATCTTTCCTGACAAGTGACAGGGTTGAAAGGTAACAAAAAGGCTCCCAGCAGATTGAAGGGTGGTATTCTTAGCGTCCATGGCAGACTTCAAAGAGAAGAGACAGCCTTCCTCTCACTCAGGGAAGGGGAAGGGGGACACTCTGGAGGCAGTTTCTCTTTTCACATTCTCGGATCCTCTCAGGAAGGCTGGAGTGAAGCATCACTGCTCCTGTGCTATCACTTCTGCTCTTCGCGCTCAGCCCAGCCTAGCTTAACCTCTCCCTTCTCTGCCTGTCAAAGTTGAAACTGGACCATGTAAGTCTAAAAGGACGTAGGAACGAAGTGGTGCCAATCTTCCTTGCCTAGCACCCAGTTCTTAAGTCCGTCAAGGCCACTACATGGGCAAGTAGATGGAGGAAGGGGAAGAGATCGACATTTGGTGACATCAAGGTGATCATTTAGACTTTGGCTTTTCCCAAAAAGAATGGAGAGTGGGTTGATCTGGAACAGAACTAATCCCCCTCATGTGCAGGGAGAGATGGGAGGTGCTGGAGATGGCCCTCTTCCAGCAACCAGGATCCCTGCCACCCTCTCTGACAGAATCTCACATAGCCCAGGGTGGCCTTGAGGCCAGCATGCTCATCCAACATGATGTTACCTAACTCACAACAGACCTAATCCATAACCAGACACAGAACATAGACCTTCAAGCTACATTTCCCATAAATCTAAAAATCTACATTATGTATACAAATATTTTAATGTGAAATACAAAGAAAAGTTCTTTTTTCTGAAACTAGAAGTCTCAGTCTGAGCCTGTTTCATCTCTCCCGTGTTCTTACTTTTCCTATGATTCAATCCATCACTTTGTTCAATTCTCCAGTCTAGACCTGCATTTTGAGACCACACCCTAGCCAACTCACTCTTGGTACCCCTCTTTCCTAACTCGTTGTCCTTTCCTGGGCTCTTCTCATCTGGCCCCATGTCTCAGGAGTCCCCTTCTGGGCTTCTCTGGAACACAAAGACTGTCCCCCCTCCTAGTGAAGGAGGGTGTGGGGTTTTTCAGCCCCACCCTCAGGAAGATGAATCTTCCCCCTCTGCTCCGTGGTACTTCCTCTCTGGCTGATTTAGCTGACAGACCTAGAACTGGAACCAGGGAGAGCCCTACCACTGTGACAGGTTTGGCTACACTGCTTTGCCCTGACTGTGGACTTACAATTGGCCTCTAATCAGTATCTGGAAAAACTGGTAAGTAAGTGTCTTAGTAATGGGGATGGTAGTTGGAGGGGGATGGGGCAGGTGTAGTCAGGAGAGATGGTGAAAAAAGGAATCTTCAAAGAAAGCCTGACCACTGTAAAAGAGATTTGTCCTCATGGCCTGTCCATTAACACCCCCTTTATCTCAGTTATTCCTGGTGCACCCTGGTCATCTCTACAGAGAGTGGGTAGGTGACTTCCGAAAGCCGAAGGTGCCAAGCAAATAAAGGTCTGTTGGGAGACAGAGCAGCTAGGTGTAGCATTGGTGAGCAGTCTCCCAGGCTGGTTCTGGGTTTCAGGGGCCCTTAAGGGAAAGAGGTTAAAAATCTCTGGAAATATTGCTGTTGCTGTATATTTTGCAACTGGATCTGTGAGGATGAGGGGCCCCACAGCCTAGTTGGGAAACTAGTCTTTCTAATCAACCATATCCCCCCAAGACAGTGCAGTTGGCAGTAATGGGGCAGTCTATTTTGGAGGTGTCTCTGATGCTTCTGATTTTGGAGACAGACCAGAGTATTCATGCTATTGTGTCTGGGTGTCAGGAATCCTTTGGCTTTCTACTCTCATGGGTGTGTTGGCTCTCACTCTCCAGGTCCTTTCCATGGCTACCAACACTACATCTCCTGCAGCATCTTCCTCTGCCGGTAGCATGTCCACGATATCTGTGCTGTCTGTTGTCCTACTGTCCGTGGCACTGGCTGTGGGGCTTCCTGGCAATAGCTTTGTGGTGTGGAGCATCGTGAAAAAGATGCAGAAACGCTCTGTCACGGCGCTGCTGGTGCTGAACCTGGCCCTGGCTGACTTGGCTGTATTGCTCACTGCTCCCTTTTTCCTACACTTCCTAGCTCAAGGCTCCTGGAGTTTTAAAGTGACTGGCTGCCGCATGTGTCACTATGTCTGTGGTGTCAGCATGTATGCCAGTGTCCTGCTGATCACAGTCATGAGTCTGGACCGCTCACTGGCAGTAGCCCGCCCCTTTTTGTCCCAGAAGGTGCGCACCAAGGCGATTGCCCGGTGGGTGCTGGTGGGCATCTGGGTGGTGTCTTTTCTGCTGGCCACACCGGTCCTCTTGTACCGCACAGTAAGTCTGCTACCGAACAAGACGACTCTGGTCTGCTATTCCAAGTACCCCAGTGAAGGGCACAGGGCCTTCCACCTGCTCTTCGAAGCCATCACGGGCTTCCTGCTGCCCTTCCTGGCGGTGGTGGCCAGCTACTCTGACATCGGGCGCAGGCTGCAGGCTCGGCGCTTCCGCCGCAGTCGCCGCACCGGCCGCCTCGTGGTGCTCATCATCCTGGCCTTCGCCGCCTTCTGGCTGCCCTACCACTTCGTGAACCTGGCGGAGGCCGGCCGAGCGCTGGCGGGCTTGGGCCAGAACGACCCTGCCGGGCAGCGGCTGAAGCTGGCCCGCTACGTGCTCATCGCGCTCGCCTTCCTGAGCAGCAGCGTGAACCCGGTGCTGTACGCATGCGCGGGCGGCGGCCTGCTGCGCTCAGCGGGCGTGGGCTTCGTAGCCAAGATGCTGGAGGCCACCGGCTCCGAGGGGTCCAGCAGCCGCCGCAGGGGCACCCTGGGCCAGACGGCTAGGGTCCCGGATGCCACTCAGGAGCCAAGTCCCACCGAGAGCATCATGACTTCCTCCAACCCTCTTGCGTGAACTGAACTGCGCCAGGCCTGGTGGAAAGACGCCCATTTTCTTACTCAGGGAATAACCCGAGCTAGCCTGACTTAATTCTATACCTGGAGGAGAAGAACAGGCATGGTGGCGATTGGGCTGGACCGGAAGACGAGGGAGGGGTGGGGCGAGTCAGGGCCGAGACAGCATGTTCTGGCCTGGCTCCTGTGGGCAGCTTTACAATTAAAACTAAAGTCTGAAATCAGGTCAGTCCTGAGTGGGGCATGTATTGTGAGGCATTGGGGTGTTTGTAGGTGTTCTGGTGGAGTGCCTCTCAGTCCTTTTTTTAAAAAAAAATTTTTTTCTTTTAGGGGCTGGAGAGATGGCTCAGGGGTTAAGAGCACCGAGTGAGTGTTCTTGCTTCTGACTCGGGTTCGAATCCCAGTACCCACATGGCCGCTAACAGTTGTCCGTAACTCCAGTCCTAGGGGATCCAACAGCTTCTTCTGACCTCCACGGGCATTGCACAACATGGATGTACATGCATGCAGGCAATACACACATACACATAAAATAAAAAAATTTTTTTAAAGTTGCTTCTAGCAACTTTAACCAAGGTAGGTTATAGTTTCTAGAGTTCTATCAGTGTTGCAAAAGACAGACAAGGTCTCTGTGACAGGGAGATAGTATAGTTAATAAAAAGATAATTTAGCAAAAGAAAAAAAAAAAAGCTTAAGTGAAAGGAATTAGGCTGGCCTAGAGTTCCCAGAATCCACAGAGTGGTTAACAACTGTCTGTAACTCCAGTTCCAGGGAATCTGACACCCTCTTCTGACCTCCGAGGACATTGCACGACACGGGTGCACTTACCTACATGCAGGCAATACACGCATACACAGTGTATGCGTGTATTGCCTGCATGTAGTCAGAAAAGGGCGTTGGATTTCCTGGAACGGGAGTTACGGATAGCTGTTAGCTGCCATGTAGGTGCTGGGAACTGAACCTGGGACCCGTGGAAGAGCAGCCAGTGTTCTTAGCTGCTAAGGCATCTCTTCAGCCCCCTTCTCAATAGGTTTTTAGTGCCCCATGACTTAGTTTTGGAAGGGACACAGGGCAGATATGGCCTCATTCCAGTGATTCTGAAATAGGTGATCTACATACAGATTTCACTTAGAAAAGCACATTATGAGTTCCTACAAGGAAGCCTGTCATCTGGACTCATGATTCCAGAGACCTTCTAAGAAAATGTGTTCTTCTGAAATGTGTCCCTGGAAGCTCACGGTAACTATCCTTAGTGTGACCCCAGCTTCCCACCAATGGTCTTCGTTCTCTCAGCAGAGCCCTGGGAGATTGCTTTCCTTCTCTCCATCTCCCAAGGAGACCTCACTAGGAACTTAGGTCATCAGATCTTATCTCCCACAATTCTGCACATCAGTACCTGCTATATCCCAGAAGCCATTCCCAGGAAACTAAGATTGCCCAGAGTGACAAGCCTATGGGTGACTGTTGTCTTAGAGACAGGGAAGGAAGATGGGCTGGGAAGAAACCATCCCACTGAGGGGTAAGGAGGCGATTCTCTTAGAGGCAATTCTTAGTTACAGTGGCACCTTCTGACATCCATAGGCTCCATAGTCATTTTATTGAGGATCTTAGCATAGAGGGGTGGGTTGGGGGTCTCGGCCTAGGGCTTAGGGAGGTCCAGTTCGTGTCAAGTCTGTGTTCAAGAAGTAGGTGCAGAGCTGCCCTTTGCCTTTGACCTTGATGATACCCCGGCTGTAGCATGTATAACCCAGGGACTGCAGGGCCCTGGCTGTCTCCTCAGTCACCTGCAATTGGAGGGGCATTAAGGGACTGTGGGTGGCTTTATCCTTGTCCCCTCCCCCATACCTCCAAGTGGGTCCCTCACTTGGATCTTGCCAAGGACTCCTGTACTCTCCATGCGGCTGGCTACATTCACTGTGTTGCCCCAGATGTCATATTGTGGCTTCTGGGCCCCAATCACTCCAGCCACTACTGGTCCATGGTTCAACCCTGACAAGGAACATCGTAGTGAGGAGCCTTGATGGGGTCGGGGAGACTTAACAGAAAGAGAGAGGATACCAAAGGGACTGGGGAGATGAAAGGGTCAGATGGTCTTAAACGAGTCTTTGGGGTTGGACGGGTGTGGGTTAGGGAAGGGAGGGGTAAGTCTCTTAGTTCCTGGACCAGCAGCTTCATGCCTCAACCAAGGAAGTGTCTGGAAAGGCTGTCTAGAGATGAGCTGGAGAACAGCTAATGAAGGACTTGTGGTTGGGTGAGGAGGCACCTCCTTGCCCTAGCAAGGTAAGAGGTCCCTCACCTACACGCAGGCGGAAGTTGTTGAATGAGTGCTTGTTGATGACATCCAGTTTAGACCCCAGGGCCACTGCAAATTCCACCATGGTGCCCAGATGGCTGCAACTTCTTTCAGCATCCTGGCAATGGGCCCCCGACCAGGATGAGCCAATAATAAGGAATAAGTACCACTTATGGACCCACCAGTAAAAGCCCACAGGAGGTAGGGAAGGGCTGCTCTACCTGTTGTGTGTCCTGTCCAGATGTGGCATTTAAGCCTGTGGCTGCCATGTAGGTACTGCCAATAGTTTTGATCTTCTCCACCCCACTGAATTTTGGCTTGGAGAGCAGCTGCAGAGAAAAGAAGCAATGTTCCCAGTCTCTCTTACCACTCACCATCCCTGCTCCAAAGAGCCTGCCCCAGGCCTTTGATGGCTAGAGGACTAAGCTGTGGGGTTGGAGATGGTGGCAGGAAGGCGCTGGCTGGCACTGAACAATGTCAGAGAGGGTAAAACTAGGGCATCAGAGGAGAAGGAGGGCTGGAGAGGTTGGGGGTAGGTTTGGCTTAGTGGCCTGGAGAACAAAGTGAAAGGAAAGACTCATGGGAAATTCTAGAGTTCAGGACATAGGGTCTTAGGAACCTTTGGAGTTAGTTGTACCTCATCAAAATCAGCAATGATCTCATTAAGCAGCCTCAGACACTCTAGTCCCTCGTGGTTGATGTTGGATTCTGAGTAGAATTCCTTAAAGTCTGGGACTGATGCAAAGAGCACACAAACACATTCGTACGACTGGTGGTAAAGGTCCTGTGGGACAGAAGGAGGGGTGAGTCTCTCAGCTCCTGGCCCAGAGCTTTATGCCTCTCCCAAGGCAGTAAATCTGGAAGGGGGTGAGCTGGGGAGTTGCTGATGAAGGACTTGGGAGTGTGGAGAGGAGGCATCATCTTGACATATTTTTGTTTTGGAATTAAAAAAAACCCGAGTTATATTTTAAAAATTCATTCATTCATTGATTGGTGTGTGTGTGTCTTCTGCAAGAGTAAGTATTCTTAACTAGTGAGCCCCCGAATTTTCTTTTATTATCTATTTATTTACTTATGTGTGTGTGTGTGTGTGTGTGTGTGTGTGTGTATGTGTATGTGTGCATGTAGGGGAGTCAGAGGACAACTTGCAAGAGTCAGTTCTCTCTTTCCGCTATGTGGGTCCTGGGGACTGGATTCAGGTTGTCAGCCTAAAGGCAAGCACCTTTATCTGCTGAGCCATTTTGCTGACCTTTGGTTTGGAGTTTTTGAGATAAGGTCTCACTGTGAAGTCTTAGCTAGCCTGGGACTTACTACATAGACCAGGCTGGTCTGAAACCTGTGTCAGTTGTTCTACCTCTGATTCACAAATGCTGGGATTACAGGTCTGCACCACCACCATTGGCTTACCACATTAAAAAAACCCAAGATCTCGCTCTATAGTCCTGACTAGTCATCTTCTTGCCACAAGTCCTTGAAAGCTGGGTTTACAGTACCGTGCCTTCTGTCCCTCTGTTTAAGATGAATTGGGAAGGAAAAGAGAAGTAGGACCAGATTCCCCAGGTATATTACTTGAAGTCAAAGATTTGGTCTCCTTGTGATTCCAGAAAACAGAGGTTTGGGTCAGGATTGTCTCACACATATATGAAGGGTCTTACTCCTCAAACTGGGATTATGGCAATGGGGATCATTTGTATATCTTACTACTGAAAGACATAAAATCAGGTAAGTCAGCTTACAAAGTCAGCAATTATCTGGAATGGAAAACAATAATAAAGCACGCGGGACAAAATAAAAATAAAGGTAAGATGGTCATGGAATCAGATCTGAGGTTGGTTCACAAAATGGATGCCATGGAATCCTTGTTAGTCCTAGAGTCTGGCTCTAGGCTCTCTAATAGCTAATGTGAAGAGAGAAACAGGATCAGTTATAAGATTTCCTGTGTCCAAAAGGGAGGAAACCAGAGACTAAACTACTTCTGATCTTGAGAGAGAGTCTAGGCAGTATGGATGCAAGTATGTGAAACAGCTCCTGAGTTGTTTCTTTCAACCTCCCCTAGTATAGGACAAGAATATTTCCCTAGCACAGAGGCCCAGGTAGTGGTGCCATGAAAAATATGGTGCAAATATATAGGTGGGTGACTTTCTGGTGGTTTGGCAATAGAGTTTTGAGTTTAGAGCAGCAGCACCCAGTAGGAATGTTTGTAGTGATACAAGCACTGAGTAGCTATGTGTGCTATAGAAATATAGAATGAGAACTGGATTAAAATTATATTATTATGTGTGTGTGTGTGTGTGTGTGTGTGTGTGTGTGTGTGTACCACAGCCTGTGTGGAGGGGTCAGCAGACAACTTTCAGCTGATGATTCTTTCCTTCCACCTTTACATGGGTTCCAAGGATTGACTGAACTCAGGTTGCCAGGCTATACCTACTGAGTCAACTCTGCCAGCCCCAGAGAACTGAAGTTTTTTTTTTTTTTTTTTTTTCGGTCTTTTTGAGACAGGGTCTCTCTGTAGCTCCAGGTGGCCTGGAACTCGCTATATAGACCAGGCTGGCCTTGAACTCACAGAGATCTGCCTGCCTCTGCATCCCAAGTGCTGGGATTAAAGGCATGCTCCACCACGCTTGGCAGTAGAGAACTGAAATTTTATTTTAATTAACTGAAACTTAAATTTGAAAGGCTATATATGGTTAATGGCTATGCAGGGCTAGAAAAATGGGTGGACTATTCTTCAGACAAGTCCCATCGACACTTGACTAAGCTTCTGAAAGGTCATGAATTGGAAAAGGTGTTCCTTTTTTTGCCCATCATGGGCCACCCTCTTGGCAGGCAAGCTCTACCACTGAGACCTATTTCTGAGTCCGAAAGACGTTCCTTCTAAATGAGAACTTGACATGCTGATTCTGTGGTCACCAAAGACAGAGCTCAAGATTCTGATCTGATGGGGTCAGGGGTTTGGGTGACTACCTCATCACTATTTGGGGACCCCAGAAAGGATGGGCCAAGGTCTAAGGCTTTTATCCAAACTCATTCTCAAACTCATGACATCAGAGACTCTGGAGTGAGGGGTTGGAAGTCACCTCGTTGCGCCGGTTCTGGCCAATGAACTGGGGGGCCACGTGGGCAGGGAGCACATTCTCCAGGAGTAGCCGGGTCAAGTTCTCCATCGTCTCTGTCTCCTCACGCTCCTGCCTCAGTTTCTTCTTCCACAGGAAGTCCAAGCGGCAGTAATACTCATTCTGGGGAGACAGTGCAGGGGAAGCTCAGCTCCACAGGGCCCGACCTCTGCATGCCCAGCGTAGCGATAAAGCTTCAAGTACAACTGTTCTGGAGGAGAGACAACTCTTGAAACCAGTTTCAAATTTGAGCGCATAGGACTGGCAGCATGTTTTTTCCCCTTAACTTTGTCTTTTCTCAGATTTGGGGACAAGAGAGAGGGGTGGTGGTGAGGGCTCGAGGGATTTAGAGAGAGATGACGCAAGAAAGGGAGTGGAGATGTTCTTTAGACATTCGCTCAACCCTAAGATGAGATAAGTAAGTTACCAACATGGGGGTCCCAGCCTCACCCTGCACCAGGATGCCCTGCGAGACTGAGTTTGGGGACTTACCTGCCGAGCCAGGACAAGGAGGGTGAAGAAGAAGATGAAAAAGGACATCGCTCCCATCAGTTTGGGCTCCTTCAGCACTCCTGGCCTGAGGAGACCAGAATTAGGACTGTCCCTTTCTCTGCCCCTTCCTGATGGCCTCCTCCCTGCTCCTGGTACCCACGTAGCCCTCAGCACCCGCCCCCTTTTGTCTTGTGGGTGGCTCAGGTCAGTGAGGCAAGGACAGCTCTGCTGGGTCCTCTTTGACTCCCGCCCCGAGGGCCTGAGCAGTGTGTCCTGTGGCTGTACATACCTGGAGTTCAAAGGGCCTTGATAAAGGCAGGCGATGAGGCAATCAGACAGCCAGGCGTGGGAGTGCAGGAAGAGGGAACAAGATGCTGCCAGCCACAGCAGGAGCAGCAACAGCTTCAGTTCGAAGCTCATGTGCAGAAAGAGGGAGCAGGAGAGGAAACCCAGCACACAACAGTGCATGGAGTACTGTGGGGCCAGGCAAGGTGGTCAGGAGTGGGTGCATCCCCAGGGAGCAGTGGGAAAATCCCCAGGGCTCCTCTCATGTCCTCCCAGGCCCAGGACTTATGTGGGGAAGAGGGGACATATGTCTTCCATGCAAATAGACATGTCTCTTGGAGTGTTCTTCAGTTCATGAGTTGGGGAGTAGTGAGGAAGGGTGTGGGGAAGGGGATCCAGAGCTATACAGCAACACTTACTGGGATGCTGATGAGAGGCAGGGATCCAGGAAGCTCCCAGGAGTGATTGAAAGCCATGGAAGAAACATTGGAAACCAGGAAGAGGCAGTCTGATGACACCGGTAGGAAGAGCTGCGAAAGGAAATGAGTGAGGGGCGGGGAGCTCCTTGGACACGGGGAGAGCTTTGGCTGAGTTTTACCTGGGCTGGAGATGAGTTAGGGCCAGGTTCCTACAAAGGGGTATATCCTGCTACTTCTGATTGGTAAGCGAGCCTCAGCTGGGCCCTCACTGGTAGGAGGGATCATGGGTAGTGTTATGAGCACTAGTCTGTCATCAAACCAGTGTCAGCTCTTGCCAGCCATTTAACCACTCTGGGCCATAGCTTCCTCATTTGTAAACTGGCTGGGGGATGATTCTTAGGTGCCTTCCAATGACAGAATTCTAGGGATCGTCGTAAATTCTGTAAAAATCAGCCAAGTAAGCTAAGAATAGTATCTGCCTACATAGGAAAAAGATAGGAAGGACATCCATCAGAGTGCTACCAATTATTATGCCCAGAAGGTAGGGAGCGGGCAGCTGCATTTCTTTCTCTTTACACTCTCTACGCACTGTTTTGTACATTTCCAGTATCCTTTGGTCTTAGCCCAGATGTCTTTCCAGTTCCAAGGATCCTCTTTCATACCCTGGCAGGTCCAGCATGCCCTGACAGTAGTGGGTGGGGCCCCCTTTGTCCTCACCAGGCTGGCAGTGGCCATGGTGAAGACCAGGAGGATGGTGGCAGTGCCCAGGGCCACTCGAAGTCCTGGCCTTGTGGCCACCAGGCCAGACAGTGCAGGCAGCCAGTGTAGCATCTTGGGACCTTTCCGCACACACTTCTGTGAAGGGAGAACCGGTGTCTTAGCTGCAGACCTAAGGCTCCTTCTTCAGACTAGGTCATGACCAGGGCTCAGCTTGTCACTTCCCCTCTCCCCAGATCTCTTTACCATCAGGTGCTCTGAGAAGCAGACGATGAGGAGGAGAAGGAAGAGGAGGAACGTGATGCTGTAGGTGATGGCCAGAGCTGGGGGCCTGAGAGAAGACAAGAGGGGGTCTTTGAAGGGCCAGAAGGAGTTCTGTTTTGAGAGGCTGTGCTATCTGATTGGGGTTTGGGTAGCAGGTGGGTAGTCTTGAGGCTCCAGCTTAGCTGCTGATGGGGTCTAGCATAAAACATAAATGCTCTGATGTTCTGGAAACTGAACAGTCTAGGGCAGTGTTTGGGTGGAACAGGAACAGATAAGGTGGAGATAACATTGAAGAGGGCAGAGGGGTCACAAGAATGGCTAAGGCTGAGTCAGATCAATCTCTAGGCTGAAGCTCTTTAACCCTCTGGATGTTCAGCAACACTCTTCCTAGCAAGGGCCTAGGATAGAGGACCCACATTGTGACTCACTCATTTACTATGAGACTTGGGCTTTTCAATGGGAACACAGGACCTCTTGAAAACTAGGCAGGCTCTCTACCACTGAGCTATAACCCCCGCCCCAGGATGTGCAATATTAAGATGAGGGCTGTGATTATCATTGGTTCCCCAGAGCATGTTGTTTCCTCTGTGGCTAAGAGCCTAAAGCTCAGGGGAAGTAGCCAAAGGAAGCAAGGGTGGGTCAGGGGTCAGGAAGGGCAAAGGATCCTCACAGGAGAGCCAGGGCCTCCCTCGTCTAGTGTTCTCTCACCTGTTTGTCACCAGCATTTGGATAGTGAAGTTGGACAGAAAAACCAGGAAGGTGCAGGCTGCATAGTACTTGAAGGCAGGGAGTGCAGAGAGCCGATACTGGAGGCAAAGGGGGAGATGGAGACAAAGTATTGGTGCTGATCATTGCTTGAAGGTATCAATCTCAGCAAGTCTCACTTCCCCCCACCAGGTCACTTCTCTGTAGGCCCCACGAATTATCAAGGAGCACCTGCTATTCCTTTCACCACCACCTAATAACTCAATCTACAGATGACCTTTTTTTTTTGAGACAGGGTGTCAAGTAGCCAAGGCTGGCTTGAAACTCATTATGTATCTCCAGACCTTGAACTCTTGATCCTCCCGCTTCCACCTCCCAAGTGCTAGAATTACAGGGTATGCACCACCACGCATAGCACGAGTTTCCTTTCTCAGAGAGGCAGAAGTCCCTCATTCCAGGTGAAAAACTAAGCAGACTTGAAGGAGAGAGGTGGGGATACATATCTTAATGCTTGCCAGGGACAATGGCCTAAGCTTGGGAAATCTTTTGTTGCTCCTCTATCTAGCCCACCTGTTTCTCCATCTCCTTCTCTCTGAAGTACAGTGTCAGTAGGTTGAAGTCCTTTGACTGCTTCCATTGTCTGGGTGAATCAGGAGGTGGTGAGTACCAGAGAGGATGGGGCAGGACAGAGCAGGGAGAGGATAGAAGGAGGTGGTCAGGTGGGTCTCTCTAGAATAGCTCCTCCTCCACCACAGGACTTCAGGGCCTCCCCCAGCTCTCCCCTAACCCCACCCCCCGCCCCCGCAGCCCTCTGCTTCCCGTACTTCTGAGAGTTGAGTTGCTCGATGACCTGGAAGAACTTGGCATCCCCAGTATCCAGCTCATCGTCTAGTCCCCGAGGGGTGCGGCTCCTGTACAGTGACAGCCAAGCCTGTTACTATGGAGGCCCTCAAAAGTGCCTAGGTAAAGCAGAACAGTTCCCCAGGGAGGTTTCACCCAATCTGCCCCACTGTCAAAGATGTTCAGGCCTCCTTACCGGTCCAGGCTCCACTGGGGGCTGAAGGCCTCCTGTTGGGAGAACACATAATGGTGAGTATTCCCTCTGCATGAAGACAGACTGTGAACATGACTGTATGTTCTACACATGTCCTTGACCTTGGACATTTGACCTAGTTGTTTCTTCTGCTTCTAATGGCTTCCCTCCCTCCCTGTACCAACTCCCACTTACCCACGAAGGGGCATTTCAAATGCTATTTCCTTCTTAAAATTTAATCCTAACTCTAGATTTCCACTGTCTTTAAATCCTTTATTTCCTCCTGGTGTCCATCACTTAACTGGGCAACGCTTTATCTTCTCTGTGTTTGTTGGTTGCTAGATCTGTCTCACCTTCCTTAAAAACTGCAGACTCTAACAGCAAGGACATTCCCATCACCCTTGAATGCCCCAAAATTCATTGGCTTGATTAGATGCGGCTACGTGGCAAATACTGACTCCTCTCTGACCTTTTGTGAGGCCATCTAGGCTGAGCTGAGAGGTGGTTGAAGGAGATAACAAGGGATGGAAAAGAAGGAAGAAGAATGGAAATCAATTTGATGATAATCACTCTCTTCTTCACTAGAAGGAATATACAACATATGCAGAGATATGAAAACGAAGAATCACTGAGTGAAAAAGAGCAGTCACTGAGGGAGAGAGTGATGTTCTGTGGGCCGCAGACTAGTGCAAGAAGTATGCTGCTCACTCTTCCCTACCCTCCTTGGTTCATTTGATGGAAACGGGATCACAAATCAAAACCTGGTATACAGGAGGAGGGCGACTGTGAGATACTGAGAGGGATGGCACATTCTAGGCATGGCATCTATGCACATATAGGCCTAGCTTTGTCAACCTACTCCCTATGCCTGTAAAGTACATGATCTTATTCATTTCTGTCTTTTAAAGTATTAGCCGAGCACCTGCCACAGAAAGTATTCAAAAAGGGAGCTGGAGAGATTGTTCAGTGGTTAAGAACATCGGCTGCTCTTCCAGAGGACTTGGGTTGGGTTTCCAGCACCTATATGGTGGCTAACAACGAATCATAACTCCAATTCCAGGGGATCCAATGCCCTCTTCTGGCCTCTTTGTGCAATGCATGCATGTGGTGTACGTACTTGTAGGCAAAGCACTTATACACATAAAATTTTTTAAAATTAAGAAAAGAAAGTACTGAAAAATGTGAGGGGTAGGTGGCTGTGGTATCCTTGATGAGCTCTTGACTCAAACAAAAGAAAACAGGGCTGGGATCAATGCGTGACTGGAGTGTCCTAGCACAGACACTGCCCCACTGTTCCAAAGTTACACATATTTAAAAGTGAGTAGATGATGGGCTAGGCACGTGGCTCAGTTGGTAGAGTGCTTGCCTAGAATGCTTGAAGCCTTGGGTTTAATTCCTCACATCACATCAAACTGGGTGTGGGGGACCACACTTGTAACTCCAGCACTTGGGAGGTGGAGGCAGGAGGATCAGAAGCTTCAATGCTACCCTTGGTTACATAGTTCAAAGCCAGCCTGGGATACATGAGACCCTGTCTAAAAAAAAAAAAAAGTAAGTAGATGATGAGTCTCAGGACCACTAACATTTGACTGGAGTTCCTAGATCTTTAGGGGCTGAGAAGTGGAATTTCTGGGCCAGTGAGGCCCCGCTTCACCTGGGAGATAACACTGTACAAGCTATGCTTGCTATGCCAACCCTTCCTAGCTTTCACACCAAGGCCCTGGTGAGCCTTCTTATTGCAGGAATTGCACCCAAGCTTGTCTCACGGTTCTTGGACTTGTGGCAATTGCACACATCATTCCTTCTGTACCCTGGAGGCCTCATTCTGCAACAGGGCGTGAGCTCCAGGAGTCTTCCTCTCCTTCCTACCAGCCTAGCCCTTCTGAACTCGCCCCTTCCCTGAGCTGAGGCTTAGAACAAATTGAACTATGGCATGCAGTGTCCCCCTCCCCATGCTGTGTTTACTGGTCTCTAGCCTTCCCCCCTGATGGATAGAAATGGAGAGGATGTAGTACAGAAGTATTCTGAAGACATCTCAAAAATCAACTCGGTCTCTCTGGTAGAGGATGTTCTGGGAGATCTCAGAAAGGTGGCTAGAATGTGGAGCAGATGGAAAAAATGGTACATTGGGGGTGGCAGGCTGAGGTGCAGGCCTTTAGGAATATGACCTGGCCCCTGTACTGATCATTGACTCCAAGAACCAACCAGTGTGAGCGATCCAGGTTCCTACACTGGTGGTGGGTCACAGGTTACCTCAAGGTGCTACACATAAGGTCATTCAGTAACAGGCCCTGTCCTAGATTCACTTAGGCAGGAGGTTAGCCTGCTTCTTCCACTTGTCCACCACCCTGCCTGCTCATGGTGCCTTCCTTCTTCAAGGCCATGTGAACTTTTTACTGTCATCCCCTTTTCCCTATGTTTAAGCAGTGAGGACCAGAAGCCAAAACCAGCTTGTCCCCCACCTTTTTAATTTTAGAACACACTGAAGTTGCAGGAATTGAACTTCATGGAGGCATTTCCTGGTAGGATGGGTATGCAGTATTGAAATCTGAGTCAGAAGGAAATGAGGTTTCAGAGGAAGGGGGCATTGAGGAGCAGTGGGCATGGTGTCTGTGGGGACCTTGCATGGAGGTGAGCTCACGGACCTGTGATCTTTGCTCTTGCTCTGGAAGGGAGGGTAAGGAAAGGTCTGAACCAGTGGCTGGGGCAACCAGGCCTTGGGATGTCACAAATCATCAAGCGGCTTACTGGGGGTAAGGGGAGGCTGGGAGTAGAGCCTCAGAACAGTAGAGGTTGTGCAGGGGCTCATAATGGATGTATACATACCGGGAGCGGAGTGGAAGTGGATACAGGACTGTCAACGTGGCTCAGGTGGGCGAAAGGTTTGGCTGCACCCCAAGACTCTAGGTAACGGGTCATCAGTAGTGATGGGCGCATCTTGTGGCCCTCCAAAGAGGACAGTAACCCTCCTGCTGTGCCCTTCTCATCTTCCTCTTTGGCCTGGAACATGTGAAGTCTGAGAGTAAAGATCACAGACATTTCCCGACTCTATTCCCAGCTTGCCCCTCTCCCCCGATCAGGGCACAGGAACTCAGTTTCTGGCATAGAAGAAAGACCAGTCTTGTTAACTAAATGGTTTGCTTGGTCTAGCCCATGGGGTCCAAGCTGGGCTTTTACCCGAGGATCAATGACCAGGTATGTAGGCTCGCCTAGCTCCCGAAGGTATGGGTCTCGGTGTTCCATGGCTACGTCCTCCACAGCATAAACTCCTGCCAGCAAGGCCAGGGTAGCGCCTGTGATATGCACTCGCCTGGAAGGAAGGGGCAGTGAAAATCTGGAGGGACGGCCTCCAGACCTCGTAGTTCCTTCAAAGGCTGTGCCTGGAGGTGTGACATCAAGAAAGGTCTCATGTTATAAGAGGTGCCTCCCAACACCCCATAATCTCCCTGAACCCCACACGGAGTTTATCTTAAGGAATTAAGAATAGGGTGGCAGTATGTGAGAGGTCTGGTCCATCCCTTGCTGTGGCTGCCTGGGGTTTCAAGTCTTACCCTGGTACACCACCTGCCTCCATGTGGTTGGCCAATGTGACGTCATGAGACCAGACATCATACTGCCACTTCTGTAGCCCGATGACTCCACAGAGCACACTGCCTGAATGCACACCCACACGCATGTTGATGTCTACACCAGTGGCTGCCCGAAGTTTCCTGAGCAGAGTGTGGGGCAAGCTGAGTCCTGCCACAGCCCTCCTCTTCTCAAGAAGGGTTCTTTCACCCTGCCTCCCACATCCCTTCCCACGTCCGTCCCTTTGTAGTCCTCCTGCCCACTTCCCAAGCTGACCTGATGGCCCGGCACATGTCCAGTCCCATGCGTACACAGTTGATGGCATGGTCTGGCAGCGAGAGTGGCAGCCCGGAGACACAGTAGTAACAGTCCCCTAGGATCTTGATCCGCATGCATTCGTGCTCCTGGGAGCATGTGTGTGGGTGTGTAGAGGAACCTGGTTAGAGGCCAGAGGGGTAGGAGGGAGTTTGGAAAAGTGGGGGAGTGACTGACATTTCTGAACTTCTGAGGTTGGGAGTGTCTAGATCAGATATAGGGGCTCCCTTGATACGAGGCTATGTCTTTCTCAGAAGGGATGACCAAGTGGCTCTTCCCAGTTTTGGTATATGTAGGGCATACCCAGATCTGAGCACATGGAAGTATCTCAGGATTGAGGGGTAAGGGGGCAGACCCCAAACTAGGTTGTATCCTTGGGGTCTGATTAGTTGCTGAGTTGTAGAGGGCAGATATTTCTTCTGGAAGCCTTCACCCCCGACCCTGAGGTCTGAATACTTGAAAATCTCTACGCATATGTGAGGGCATTGTGGTTGGGACAGCTGTAGAGATATGAAACAGTCTCTGGGGTTTAAAGTGTGTAGTGACAATTTCCCGAGTGGGAATGCGAGCAGTTCCCACTTCCACTGGAGTATCTGGAAGCTTGCTGGGCTCAGAAGTAGGATGGGGTTCCTAGAAGGCAGGAGCTTCTCTTGCAAGGGGCTCCCTGGAATTTGGTAGTTGAGAGCCCCTGGGTGGGGAAGAAGCACCTCTGACCTTGGCAATCTGGTCAAACTTGCCGAAGAGCTCGTTGAGCATGAGTACCAGCTCCTTAGGGGAGCACTCGCTGGCTAGCCGTGTGAAGCCCACAATGTCAGCGTACAGCACACTGCAGGGAAGACTGTATTAGTGGGGCCAGGGTCTCAGCCCAGAGCCCTTCCCCTCCAGCTGCCCTTCCTCATACCTAACTCCTTGGTGCCTCTTGACATATAGGCTGTGGAAATTGTTTGTGTTCTCCGGTCGTGAGCCCTGTCCAGCCTGCAGCCGTGCCATGATCTCTGCTTTCATCTCTTGGGCCAGGTAGGCAGGAAGGATGGACAAGAGAAGGTGCTCCTGGGGGAGGACCCTATAAGCACCAACCCTCCCACCCTTCTGGACCCTATAACCAGGAACCCCAGCTCTCAAACTATCCAGGATCCCACATAACACATGGTACCAACCGGTATGCTCCCCCATTCTTCTAGTCCCTCTTGCAGGACTCCAGCACCCCATTCTTTCCTGATCACTTTTGGGGACTGAACTCAGGGTCAACACCTGATTTGAGATCTCCCTATAATATCATAATTTCATTTTAAAATTTAATTTTATTATTATTGTGTGTGTGCATGATGTATGTGTGTGGGTAGGATATGTATGCTACTGCACACTTATAGCGGTCAGAGAACAACTGTAGAGTTGGCTTTCTCCTTCCACTTTTACCTGGGTTCTATGGAACCAAACTCAGATCATCAGGCTTGTGCGGCAAGGGCCTGACTCACTGAGCCATCTCACTGATCCCACAACTTTCTTAACCGCTTTCATAAGTTTCAAATTGAGCCTGGCAGCTACATTTCAAGAGTGGGCAATAGTCACATTTCATACAAAAGAGGGAATACCTTAGAAAGGCAAATCAATTGTCCAAAGCCACTCAGTATGAAGGCGCTAAATAACTATTCTCTGAGCCACTGCCCCTCTCTGCCTCTTAGGCACTACTGACCTGGTGCTTTTTCTCTGTGTCCAGCCTCCGGCGTGAGTGCAGGGAGCTGAGTGCTTCCCGGAATGTGGCACGCAAAGCTCGTTCCATCAGGGCCTTGTGGTACGCTCCCACCACATTCCCACACAGGAACAACACTGCATTTGCTGCCAGCTGTGGGTAAGGGCTAGCCTCAGAAGGAGCAGCACCACGTGGGGTTGGGAGTGTCTATGTGTAGCTGCAGTTGGCTACAAGAATGAGATGGGGGGGCAGGCTCTACAGTTAGGGACCTAAGTATCTCGGGACAATTGGTGCCACGCTGTGACATCTGTGGGGTGGTGGTGGGGAGTCTTCTTCTGTCCCTCACGCTGTCTGCTGTAGACTCTTGGCTACTGGGCCAACCTCTTAGGTCTAGAAAATTTGCATCTATATTACCTCTGCTATTCCACCGCCCTCACCTTCTGGACTAAAGCACTCAAGTTCTGAATTACATTCTCCATGAGTGTTTCCCCATGTACTTCTGTCACTGTGAGGGACCATGGCTCGCTT
Organism: Nannospalax galili; assembly: GCF_000622305.1. NCBI lineage: Eukaryota > Metazoa > Chordata > Mammalia > Rodentia > Spalacidae > Nannospalax > Nannospalax galili. Next base: position 265,910 of record NW_008343597.1, on the reverse strand, counting down.
CCCCAGGGGCACAGAGCCCTCTTCTGGTACAGGCGGGCTTGTGTGCCAGCTCTAAGAGGACACTGTGGGGAGTCTATCCTGTGCTCAGGGTGGACCCCTACCTCAGACTCCCAGCTTGGCTAATGCCAAGAGGAGCTTCTATCACACAGCAGAGCCAGCTCCCGCACTGTGCTGGACATTGCATTTTTACCTGTGGTAGCAGTGCGGGCTGTGAATCGGGCTGCCATCCGAGGTACAGCCCAAGGACAAGCAGGTGTGAGAGTGACGAGGTGAGGCCTGCTGCGGCAGCATCCCGCATGCCCAAGGGCAACATGGCGTACACAGTAAAGATGATGAAGAGGAAAAATGACACCTGGAATAGGGTGTGAGAGGCTAAAAGCTGCACAAGGCCTGCGTTTCAGCTCCACATTTCCCCATCCCTTGGCCGTGATTCTGCTCACCTGGTCCCAGGCACTTACTACGCCCCCCGTGAACAGGAAGCCATGGCCTAGGGCCAGCAGTGCAGCCCATATTAGGCCAGAGAGAGGTCGTGTCCAGCGCTGCAGTCTTTGCTCTCTAGAAGCTAGCCCCAACAACAGCGAGAAGCCACCCAAAGCGCACAGCACAGTGGTCAGGAAGCTTGTGTCTGAGGTCAGCTCCTGTGAAGAAAGGTTGTGTGAAGCAAGGTTGGAAAGGGATGCTTTGGAGTTTGCTAATGGTGAGGAGGAAGAAGCCACATGGGGGAAGAACCAGCAGCTCTCCAGATCAGTTCTCAAAGTGTCCCAATCCCATGTACAAAAAGAAAACAGGGGGGCTGGAGAGATGGCTCAGAGGTTGAGAGCACTGACTGCTCTTCCAGAGGACCTGGGTTCAATTCCCAGCACCTCCAGTTCCAGAGGAATCTGAAGCCCTCTTCTGACCTCCATGGCATTGCATGACACACGTGCACTCACATACATGCAGGCAATATACTCATACACATAAAAATTTCCTAGAAAAATCATTTGCTAAACTGATCTCATCAGAAAAACAAAACTTAATTTCTTTAAAAAGTTGAAAAAAAATTTTTTGGTCTTTTTGAGACAAGATCTCCCTATAGCCCCAGCTGTCCTGGAACTCACTATGTAGACCAGGCTGGCCTTGAACTCACAGAGATCTGCCTGCCTCTGCCTCCCGAGTGCTGGGACTAAAGGCGTGCACCATCACGCCTGGGAAATAAAATATTTTTTAAAAAAGAAAAGAAAAGAAAACAGCGCAGGTGAGATGGCTCAGCGGGTAAAGGTGCTTGCAGTAAAGCCTGATGACCTGAGTTCGATCCCCACAGTCCACATGGAGAACCAACTTATGAGAGTTGTCCTTTGACCTCCACATGCATGCCTTGGCATGTGCACATGAACACACACACACACAATTGAAAGAAAACAATTAAAAAGAAAACAGGGCCGCCTCTGAAGTCCTGACACTTTTCTCCATAAGAATCTAGTCTCACATGGTTCAACTGAATGTCTCTCTTGCATGTTGCAGTGGAACCTGGAACAGCGATGGGAAGGCCTGGTTCCAACACAATGCTATTTGTAAGTCCACAGTCCTTCTGCATTTCAATTTATTTTTTATTTCTTTGTCTTGGTTCAAGGCAGAGTCTCTCTCTGTAGCCCTGGATGTTCCAGTATCTGCTTTGTAGTGCATACTGTCCTTGAACTTATGGCAATCCTCCTGCCTCAGTCTCCTGAGTGCTGGGCACTAAAGGAATATATCACCACACCTAGCTTTTGTTTGTTTTTTTGTTTGTTTCTTTTGTTTTGAGGCAGGGTCTTCTGTAGCTCAGGCTGGTTTCTAACATACTATGTAGCTGAAGATGAATTTGAACTGGTCCTCTTGCTCCCATTTCCCAAGTTCTGGGATTCCAGGTGTGCCCTACCATGCCTGGCTATACCCACTGCTGTGGGTATCTGTCAAAGGGTAACTAGCTGTAGCAGCATCTGCTTGTCATCCAGAATGAATGTTACCCAAATGGGCTAATTTGCTTGGGAACATCCTCCCTCCAGGGGCCATGGTTCCAAACTTCACAAATAGCTCCCTGAGCAGTCAGGTTTCAGTAATTCCTTATCTGCCAAGTGCTGAGATCTCATCATTGTCTTCTTTTCTAGTCTGGAAGTCCTACCATTACCCTCACAGTTTGTGCTCACCTTGTTCTGTACTTTGGGGTAGACCAGTGGGGACTGGCTGTGCCCAGTGATCCCCCCACCCCCACCCCAGCCTCCTAGGAGTGAAAGAAAAATGGAACTGAAGACCCCTTTCCTACCTAAAGAGAAATTGGAACAAAAGTGGGGGGGGGTACCAAAAAAACAAACAAAAAAACTGAGAGAAGGGAATGTGCCTTTTGGAAGCCTGTGGGCACAGTTAACTGCCACACATTCCCAAAACGGGAGAGAAAAATCAGGAAATGAATTCCCCCAGGGTCATGAGTAGAGTTTCCCCTCTGGAAAACTGGAAAATCCGGTGTTGGATTGACTCTAGAACCAGCAGGACATCGTGAGAGGCATCCCAGACTCACCTACCTCCTGGAGTAGACGCAGAAATCAAGGCTAGAGGGTGGAGGGCTTGTTCACCCGTGCCCAGAGTAACAACAGTTCATGACCTGGTCCATACTTATTATTCCGGTTCCCAGCAAAGAAAATATTGGCAAGAAGACCTCACAAATAAATCCCAGCCCTCACAATGTCCCAGCCCGAGGCCGAGTCGTGGCCCTGGATGGCACAGGTTTCCCAGCCCTCCTTACCCTGCCGCTGGCCCAGGCGACGGCGGGCAGTGCCAGGAGCGCGCACAGCACGATCACCAGAAGCAGTAGCAACAGCGGGTACTGTTGGCTCAGGCTGTAGTAGGTCTCATAGAAGAGGTCTTCGCTGGGGGGAGGCCGGGGGCTGAAGAGACGGGCCATGGTCTCCCCCGCCCCAGCCTCGGCGGGACCCAGGACCCTGGGAATGGCAGGGCGCTGGGTTTATAGTTCCCAGGGGCCGCCGCGCCTCCCTACCCCCAGGAGCCCCAACCACCCGAGCCCCTAACCTCAAAGAAGCAATCGGGCCTCCTGCCAGGTACTCCCTGCATCCAGCTTCCAGCTGGCTGGTGGCTCCCAGTTCTTCCCACAAACCCAGACTGTGCCCTATTAAAAACCTCTCCCGAGGAGCAGGATTTGGAGTTGCGGAGAAGGGGCCCCAGGATCTCCCTACCCACCAACTCACTGAGCGAGAAGCTCGGGAGTCTCAGGCTGCAGAGCGGCTAGGTCCTGGGAGGTAGCCCGGGTGGGCTGCTGGCCGACTCACCCTCGTTGCTTGTGGCTCTGAGCCTCGGGCGACAGGCGCTTCCCTCTCGGCCCCAAGGCCCCCTCCCACTTCCCCGACGGTCCAGCCCGGCCCCTTCCCGCGCTGGAGGAGCCCGACTCCCCAGCCTCCTCCCCCGCGGCTCGATTGTGTCTCCTAACCATCGCCTTCCCTCCCTTTTCCGCACCCTCAATGAAGAGCAGGTGGTCCTTGGGAGAAGCTGGACATGGTGAGAAGGACCTAAAGGGATGCGTTAAAATAAAGGCACCGCATTTGCAAGTGGAGAGACAGGGGAAAGGCTGGATGAAGCCTGGGGATGTGAAGCCCCGAGAAAACGTCAAATGGTCCTGACATCCTTTGAGAGCTGGGCTCTAGGTCAGAACAGGAGCAGCCTTTCAGCTACTGTGGCCAAGTGTGACCTGTTCAAGTTCCCACCGTCTCTAGCTCCTTAGCACAGGGCTCCTGTGTGTAGCTTGTTCAATTATAGTGTCCACCCTTGGACACTGAGAATCAAAAGTGCTCCCATGCTTAGAAAGCAAGGTGCGTGTGTTTGGCTACAGTGGAAGGAGGTGATTGTATGGGAGATAGCCTAGAGATCCAGGGGGCTTTGGATTTCCACAGACACCCTTCTTCTCTGGGGGTCCCAAAGCCTAGTGCCCCAAATCAAGAAGAAGAGGGAGTGGTGGTGAGACCTCAGACTATCCTGTGAGTTTAGACTGAGGGTGGGGTCATTCCTGAGCAGTAGAGGAAGGACTCCACCCTGAGATTGAAGTACCAGAGAGCCAGGCCTCTGTGATTCCTTCCTGCTACCAGCTGGGCCCTGACCTTATGTGCCAGGAGGTTGCCTATACCCAACCCCTCTTCCTGCTTTGGACGGCCAACAGCACCTTCTCCTCATCCCTGGTAGCCAGCCCCACCTTTGCTGTCCTGGATGACAACTCGGACTCCCACAGTGGCTAACATTTCATGATGTTTATTGACTCTTGAGTGGTAGATCACAAAGTCAGTTAGGGTGTAGGCCTAACTGCTATCAAAGAATGTTGAGGGCCACAGAAGGGAAATGACACTGGATGTCTCAGCCTCTCCCAATGGCTTAGAATATGCTTTAATTCCAGGATGATTATACCGGCTCTGTGGCCCACTCCACAGAGAGCGCTTGCAGATCCTCTCTGGAATCTACTGGTAGAAGAGCTGCCAGCCCCAACCCCTGCCAGAGGGTGTCGGGCCCTGGTTGGGGAAGGCAGTTGTTGGTTGTATAGTCAAGTAGTTGTTTCCAATTTGCACTTGAGAGCTGTTATTGATGGTAACAGTCCATGGCCCTTTAAGAGAAAGGGGGATGGTGATGGGAGGGTTCAGTGATTGGAAAGTCCTGATTTAACAAGCTTTGGGCTGGGGCAGAGACATCTTGTGTTCACTCTGAGAAATGCAAGTACAGGGTGTAGGCCTGCTAATGGCTGTGTCAGAGTGTGCCCTGTGCCTTCTCAGGCAGGCTGTCTCCCTAGAACTGGTCTTGCAGAAGCTTAAAAGGAATCGTACCTGATCCTTGGGTGTGTTTGCTGAGAGACTCTCTGGACTACTATAGCAGCAATGGAGCTGAGGGGGCTCAGGGGGCTGGTGCTGGTGAAAGTCAGCAGAGCCAGGGGCAAACCCAGACTTTGTTGTATGGGATCCTCTTCTAGTGGATCTCACTTTCCTCATGCATTAAATGAGAAGATCTCTAGTCTTTTATTCTCACCTCTAATGTACCTTAGAGCTACATATGGGTGTTGAGGAAGAAAGTGGTAGGAAAATTGAGCGGGAGAAAGGAAAAGGGTAAAGAATGGGTACCTGCTGGAGGGTTTGGCCCTGGGGTCCAAGAAGACCAATTGGTGCTATGTCTCTCATCCCCCTGCAAACAACATAGAGTTCTCAGGCTTCCCAGTCGGGAGCCCAGCTCCCTCACTGCATGCCCCAGCCCTAAGTTTCCCTTGGTAAGAGGCCATACCCTAGTTTTGTAGTTGCCTCGCCTGATTCTTTTGGGGGCCAGGACCTGGAGTCCCAGTTAAGACTGAGCTGGGTATCTGGCCTCTGAAAGGGAGAGTATCACGAGCTTGGGAAGTTCCAGTTACTGTATTTGAAGATGTCTCTGCTGTTCTGGCACCACCAATCTGTTCTGCCTGTTCCCTGCTCTTCCTGGTAAGGCTTGTGCATTTTTCAGGAACTGGGCTGGACGATCCCTCCAGATTCAGGTTGTTCAGCATCTCAGAAATTATGGGATCAGTACATAGGTATTGGTTTCTTGGGGTTGCCCCAAGGCCATCTAATTCTGTACCTCTTTGGCCTGACTCCGAGACGGACAATTTTCTGTTGCTGCTTCTGTGCTCAGACAGAAAGTTCTTCACCTACATGGACAGGAGGAGCATGTGAGTCATGAGTTAGGGAAGCTAGAGTAATCCAGAGGGAATCATTTCTTGGTTTGTAGTTTGTTTCCTGGAAATTCAGGGGTAGGATAGGGTGGGAGGGGGATGAGGGTCAAGGCATAAAGAATGGTGGTCAGTGAACATTCACTAGACCATATGTGCCATCCCGAGACCAGCTCCTGGGTAGGAGGTGGTGTTAGAAACTCACCTCAGACACAGCAGCATCTGCCTTGTTTTGCACCAGGATGTAGGCATCATTGGTTTTTGGTCGGCAATCTGAAAGACACCAGAGTGAGTCCTATGTGGGCAGAACCTCTTTCCCTGGGAAAAGCCCCCCGCCCTGCTGAAGCCCCAAGCCTCTCCTAGGTGCCAGAGAAATGGCCAGCTTACCCTGGAAGGATGGCCTATCCTTGGGGTCATCACTCCAGCACTGCTGCATTAACTCCTTGAGTCCTTCCAAACCAGGAGTGTCAGTACTGGATGGCGGCATCTCTGCCAATGGGGGCCGATTCTGCCTTTCACACACTGCTCCATAAACTAGTGATGTCTAGTCTACCACTGGAGTGGGGCAGGGTGGTGATAGGAAAAGGTGTTTAGGGTATGAAGAGATAACGTGTGTCCAAGGAGGAGGGGGACATGAGGATGGAGGATGGCAGTCTGAGTAGGTGAGCACAAATGGGAGGACTCAGGGTTTTAGGTGCTTTGGGGTGCCTAGGGTAAGCGTCCCAGAGTCCGTCTAGAGTCTTACATTCGGCTTCTCTTCCAGCTAGCACTGCCCACATGAGGATCCCAAAGCTGCATGAGACACAAGGTAGAGGCTTAGCTGACCACTGGCAAGATTCCTCTCCCATATCCCATCCCTTAGAAGAGTCCACAGAGAGGTAAAGAAATACAGGGTGTGTGTGGGAGCGGATATCTTACCTGTAGACATCACTGGCTGTGGAGGCCTTCCGGTTTACATTAGCAAGTAGTTCTGGGGCCAAGTAGGCTAGCGTGCCTCCTGGATACTTGGACCCTGCTTCTGACTGCGACCCTCCCTGAAATGTAGACAGGCCAAAATCTGCTAGCTGTAAAAGAAAGGAAGAAGAAGGTATTGGATGAAGGGGGCCAGACACCCTCCAGATATTTCCTTCTCTCCTTCAGAAGGTACAGGTCCAACTTTGTGAAGGCAGCTTGGAGGGCCAGAGGAACGGTGAGTCAGTGAAGGCCTTAGGGAGGAAATTTAGGTCCCTCATGGGCAGGCCTGGGTCTAGGTCTTTCTGAGTGTCAAGGATAGGCCTGTGGAACTGATTTAGGTGGGTAGGAGGGCTTCTGTTTACCCGGTATGGCCAGGGTTAAAATCTTGCCGGGGCCCTGGATGCCTGAGCATTCAGAGGGACAGGCTGAGGGTATTCAACAGACAGGGCTGTAGATGAAGCTGGGGTAGCTCTGGGGCAGGGCAGGACCTTGTGGCAAGCCTGCTCTGGAGTGTGATGGATTGACCTTGGCGTGTAGCTCTGGATCCAGCAGAACATTGGAGGGCTTGAGGTCCCGGTGCAGGAGCACGGGGTTCAGGCTGTGCAGATAACACATCCCTAGTACCAGTTCTTGCAGTAGGCGGCAGAGGAGTGGCCAGGGCCTAGGGCACTTGGGCTGCAGCAGCCCAGCGAGGGAGCCGTTCTCCATGAAGCCTGTCACCAGAGCCGGCCCAGACACGTAGTCCCACTCCAGGTTCTCGATGGTTCCCAGCAGGAGCAACATGTGCTGGTTACACAGACTGGCCATTGCCTTTACCTCCCTGGATAGGGCCTTCCTGTTCCGGGAGAATCGGGTCAGGGTCAGGGAAGAGTCCCCCCTCCCGGCTGGGAGCTCCGACGCACAGAGGCTCCGCCCCCTCGGGTCTCACGAGTTCACAATCTTGACCGCCACATCATGGCCCCACGTCGTGTGTTGTGCCCGGAACACCGCACCGAACCCGCCTTTGTCCACAAACTTTGGATTCTTCAACTCATCCGGGTGCACGAGAGAAGCAGGGGTACCATGGGGCCTGAGAGAGGCGTCTTGTCCACTCCGCGGCCTGCCCCGCGCGCCCCTCCCACCCCTGCCACCCCGAGGTCGGGCCCCCTTTGTCCCGAGTTTTGTCCCCTGGCCCCCGCAAAGGCGTTGTGAATGTGTTCTGAGTGGGTGTGCCGGAGGCTGCGGACCCACCGCCCACTCCCCCACTCACCATAACTTGACACCAGACATCGAAGTGCCAGAGGCTTCCTTGTTGTGCTGCAGGGATGCAGTGACTTCTACAGTGCGGGGTTTAGGTGAGAGGGAGGGTCAGCAGAGGGGTCCACGGATGTCCAGCCAGGCGTGGATTCCGCTTCCCAGGTCGTTCTCCCTACCTCGAATGAGTAACTGAACTACTACTTCCTTCTTCACGGGGAGCCTCGGCGATCCCCGCCCCCAGGGTGGGGCAGAGAAAACTTAGGGCTATTGTTTCCTCTGCACCCAATGAATCTGCAACCACCTTTGGAGTAGGTGGGCCTCAGGTGTGACACTGGAGTCCTCAACATCCAGAACTCACAACCAACTCACCACAACAGCCCATCTCTTTCCTTCCTCTGTATTTCACAGCTCCACACTTGCTAGGGCTGGAATGGAGCTGTGCCTAGGAGGGTTTTGTGGGTCTAGGCTTATGATTCTCCTAAGATCGTAGGCAATGCCTATCAGCCTTGACATGTGCCAGGTACACATATTAACTTGTTTAATCTTATATCAACCTTAAAGGCTTTATTACCTTTCCATAGATGAGGAAACTGGGCCACTGGTCGGTTAAGCACCTTGCTGAAATAAGTATGGAAATAACTTAGTTCTGCTCCATCAAGCTAGCCTATATTTATTTATTAAATTTTTTGGGGGGGGTCTTTTTGAGACAGCTGGCCTAGAACACACATATAGACCAGGCTGGCCTTGAATTCACAGCGATCTGCCTGCCTCTGCCTCCTGCTGGGATTAGACACGTGCACCACCATGCCCAGTTTATTTAAAAGTTTTTGAGGCAGGGCCTCACTATGTAGCCCTGACTGCTCTGGGACTTGCTGTGTAGACTAGGCTGGCTGGCCTTGAGCTCACAGAGATCCGCTTGCCTCTCAAGTGAGCACTGGGATTAAAGGTGTGCACCATCGCACTTCATCTATTTATTTATGTGCACATGCACACACACACATGTAGGGGTACATACCATGGTGTGTGTGTGTGTGTGTGTGTGTAGGTCAGAGGAACACCTCAGGTGCTCATATTGACCTTCCATCTTAAAGAGACAGGGCCTCTTCATTGTTTTCTTCTGTGTACTTCAAGCTGTCTGACCTGGGAGTTGCTCTCTATTTTCCTGTCTCCACCTCCTATCCACTATAGGAACACTGAGATCACAGACACATGCGACTATGTCTGGTTTCACTTGGGGTATAGAGATTTGAACTCAGGTCCTCCTGCTTGCACAAGAGCTTTACCTACTAAGCCATCTCCCTAGCTCAAGCTAGCCTATTTTTGCAAATGCTTCAAGGGCTACATTATTCAGCGGGTGGTGCAGGTGGCTGGGGAAGGTGTGAAGCATGCAACAGTGTATTGAAAGGTTCTTATGTCTTAATACCTGCCAAGGCCACACAGCCGCTTTTGCCCAGGCAAGCCCTTGGCATTGGTAGGGCTTGTCTGTTCTATGAACAGAAGCTCGTGGAGCTGGAAGACTAAGCCAGTCCCTGGGCATGTTGGCCAAGCTGGGTATGTTGTGGTATATGTTGCATTAGACACAACTCAGAGCTTCCCGCCTTGTCCCTTGCACAGCATCTCCTTCAACAAAGCACTCTGATTGATGTTCCTGACAACATATACTCTTGAGGAAAGCCTTTGAGGACTCAGGAGCATGGGGAACTGCAAGAATTAAAGGTAGACAAGAGATGCCCATATTTTAACTCCCTGTGGCATGACTGTGGCTGGAGGCCTAGGGAACTGGAAAGAGTCAGATCTAGGCATTCAGTCCTTTAATGGGAGCCCCAACCCCACAGTTATGTGTCAATGCTGAGAGACTCGCTTTGGTACATGTTTTCCATGCTCTCTAGTAGTCCAGAGGCTCTGCCAATGAGAGCAGAAGTGATCAGTAACTGGTTTCCAGAATGACTAGGAACCCCAGCAGCCACATCACAGATGGTGGTAGGGATAACCCTGCTATTTTGGAGCTACTTAGTTATTATTTGACTAGAGTCTCTTAAATAGTCACTACATGGCAAATATCTAGTAAATATTTGTTGAATTGATAAATTACTCAAAATTCAGAGGGTTTTTTGTTGTTGTTCTCTGTTTTTTTTCAGACAGGGTCTCCCTGTAGCTCTCATGTAGACCAGTCTGGCCTCCATCTCACAGAGACTGCCTCTGACTTCCGAGTGCTGGGATTAAAGGTGTATACCACTATGCTTGGCTCTTCTGGTCACTCGAGATGGAACTCCATACTTACTGGGAGGAAAGAGGGCACTGGGATCCTTTAATGTTTGCAGGCTTTCATCCTCACAGCAGATAGACTCTGTCTGAAGTAGTCTGTACTATGGAGATGAGGTGGCATCCCATAGAATCTAAGAAGGCAAGAATCATGGCCATCCTCAGGGAAAACTTTCTGTGATTCTTTTTGTTTTTGTCTTTTGAAACAGGGTCTCTCTGTAGCCCCAGCTGTCCTGGAACTATGTAGACCAGGCTGGCCTTGAACTCACAGATATCTGCCTGCTTCCCGAGTGATGGGATTAAAGGCATGTGCCACCTCACCCGGTTAACCGCCCCCGCTTTTTTTAAAGGGCAAGTGAGAGAGGTAGAGAAGCAACTCCTTGCAGCAGGGAGGGGTCCCCAAGTGGGTTGCCCCCAAAGACCTTTTTATAACTTGGTTGCTTAAGACTGGGACAAGACCTGGAGAGTCAGGGATAAGGCTCTGTGTTGACAAATCTTGATTGTCAACTTGACACATGTGGGAAGAGGAAACCTCAATTGAAGAATTTCCTTTATCAGATTGGCCTGTGGCCATATCTGTGGAGCATTTTCTTGGTTGATAATTGATGTTGGAAGACCCAGTCCACTGTGGGCAATACCATTCCTAGGCAGCTGGGTCTGGGCTGCATAAGAAAGGTAGCTGAGCAAGCCAGTAAGCGCGTTCCTTCATGGTCTCTGCTTCAGTTCCTGCCTTCAGATTCTTGACTTGAGTTCCTGCCCTGACTTCCTTCAGTGATGGACTGTGACCTGGAAGTGTAAGATGAAATAAACCCTTTCCTCCCCTAGTTGCATTTGGTCCAAGACTTTCTTCTTAGCAACAAAAAGGAATTACAACAGGCACCATGAAGCATAGGACCAGGAATGGTGACTCAAGATAATCTGAGCCCTTTAAATGAAAGAGGGACATAGAGAAGAGCCTGGAGAGCTAAAACAGTCTTCAGCTTCTGGGTGTGGTGGCGTACACTTTTAATCCCAGCACTCGGGGGGCAGGCAGAGGCAGGCAGGTCTCTGTGAGTTCGAGGCCAGCCTGGTTTACATAGTGAGTTCCAGGCCAGCTGGGGCTACAGGGAGACTCTGTCTCAAAAAGACAAAAAAGAAAAAAAGCTTTCAGGGAGTGGCAGGGGCTGGTGGTGTTCTAGGGGTGGCAGGTGTCGCAAGAGCTGATTTGGAGCTCTAGCCCCTCCTGTGGCCTGGTGCCTGTCACCTTAGTTTCCCCAGGCTTTAGGAGTCAGTTTGGATGCTCTGCCCCTGATGACTCTGATGAGCTTCAGCCCGTCCCCACTATAAGCCCAAGTGCCCTCTGCTTGGGTGCTGTGGGGTTGGAGGACAAGAAGCATGTGCAGTTCTCTTCTTGTACATTCTAGTCCCAGTCATCTTCCATTGTTTAAGAGATTCTATTGTAGGTCTGTTAGTGTTCGTTGGGGTGATAATAATGAAAATTATAAATATTCTCATTTTTCTTAGTGTTTTAATTTTAATAAATTGTTTGAATTTTTTTATATTGAGAATACATTACTTATTAACAGTTAACCAGGGAAAACTGTAATGCATGCAAAACTTTATTTTTTAAATAAATGTATTTAGTTATTTTTTGGTCTTTTTGAGACAGTGACTCCCTGTAGCCCCAGCTGTCCTGGAACTCACTATGTAGACCAGGCTGGCCTTGAACTCACAGAGATCCGCTTGCCTCTGCCTCCTGAGTGCTGGGATTGAAGGTGTGCGCCACCACGCTTGGCAAATTTATTTATTTTTTATTTCATGTGTATGTGTGTATTGGAGAAATGGCTTAGCGGTTAAGAACACTGACTGTTCTTGCAGAAGACCCGGGTTTGAATCCCAGCACCCACATGGCAGCTAACAGCTGTCTGTAACTCCAGTTCCAGGGGATCCGACAGCCTCTTCTGTCCTCCATGGGCATTGCACAGCATGGATGAACTTACCTACATGCAGGCAAAGCTTTATTTTTAAAGATGGATGCCGAAGTCTGTTGCTTCACACTTGTGAAAAAAATGAATCCTATATATCCAATAACAAGAAATAGATTAAATAAATCATGTGATAAAAATATGCATCCTTTAAAAAGATGCTGCAAAGCTGGATGTGGTGGTACCTGACTGTAATCTTAGTATTTGGAATGTGAACGCCAGAAGATTGCAAATTCAAGGCAAGCTTGGGTTAAATAGTGATACACTACCTCATTCTCCTTCTCCTCCCAAAAGATGCTGTCCACCTATATTTATTAATAGATGTTAATCATATATCAAATGAAAATACAGGTTATGAGACAGTAAGTACCATATTCTAATAGACTTTTGGTTTGTTTTAAAAATCCTCTTCTTGGCTGGAAAGATGGCGCAGCTGGAATTAACCTGTAATTCCAGTTCCAGGGGATCTGACACCCTCTTCTGTCCTCCGTGGGCATTGCACAACATGGGTGCACTTACATACAGGAAATACACACATACACATAAAATAAAAATAATAAATAAAAATATTTTAAAAACCCTCTTCCAATACATGGCTCCATGACTTGATTGCTTAGTGTGCCGATCCCACAAAAACACTCTTTCAGGGGCCATCAGGATGGCTCACTGGGTGGAAAACACTTGCTGTGAAAACCTGACAGCCTGAGTTTGAGCTACAGAACTCATGTAAAAAGCAGGATGCAGTAGTACTCACCTTCAGTCCCAGCACTCCCACAGCAAGATGGGAAGTGGATACAGGAGAATCACGGGGAAGCTTGCACCACAGCAGAAGCAAGGCAGATCCTGCCTCAACACAGTGAAATGTGCCAAATGACTGTAGCTGGGCATGGTGGCGCACACCTTTAAAAAAATTATTCATTATTTTTATTTTGTGTGTATGAGTGTATTGCCTGCATGTAGGTAGGTGCTCCTGTTGTGCAATGCCCGTGGAGGTCAGAAGAGGCGTCAGATCCCTTGGAACTGGAGTTGCGGATGATTGTTAGCCACCATGTGGGTGCTGGGAATCGAACCCGGGGCCTCTGCAAGAGCAGTCAGTGCTCTTAGCTGCTGAGCCATCTCTCCAGCCCCCAGTACACATTTAATCCCAATGCTTGGGAGGCAAAAGCAGGTGGATTCCTGTGAGATAGAGGTCAGCCTGGTCCACATAGTGAGTTCCAGGCCATCTGGGGTTACAGGGAGACCTTGTCTCAATAAAATAGTAAAAAAGGGTGTGTGTGTGTGTGTGTACTGGAGAGATGACTCAGTGGTTAAGAGCACTGACTGCTCTTCCAGAAAACCTGGGCTTGGTTCCTTCCCATCACTCACGTGGAGACTAACAATCATCTGTAAGTCCAGTTCTAGGAGATCTGATGCCTCTTTTGGCCTCCACAGGCACTGCACACAAATGGTGCACTTACATACATGCAGGCAAAACACTCATAACACATAAAATAAAAATAATAAAGAATCTTTTAAAAACTGTTGTATGGGGGCTAGAGAGATGGCTCAGTGGTTAAGAGCATGGCTGCTCTTGCAGAAGACATGGGCTTGATTCTAGCACCCACATGACAGCTTACAACTGTAACTGCAGTTCTAGGGGATCTAGACACCCTCTTCTGATCTTTGTGGGCATTGCACAACATGGGTGCACTTATACATGCAGGCAATATACTCATAAATATAAAATAAAAAAACCAAAATATTAAAAAAATTGTTGTGTGACCTCTATGTCTGTGCTGTGGAATGTGTGTGTGCATGCGTGCACACCTTACAAACATTCTCTTCTTTTAGTATGATTACCTTGACAATCTCAAAAGTCTACCATGGCAGATCACTTAAATGCTATGTAGCGCATAGCAAATATGCAGTTAAGTTCATTAGTAAGCTCCCAGGGAAATAAAGTAAGCCCCCAAGGACATCTCCCTTTAACCAACAAGGTAAAATAATATGGACCAAAAAAATAAGTAGAAGTTACCTAGAAACCCAGAGCTCTTGTAGAGGGTATGGATTTGGGGAACGATAGGACCACTGAACATGGGACTCCCTATTCTCTGTTTTCTGTTGTTATAACAGAAAAACCAAGAGTATGTTATTTACAAAGAAAAGAGTTTAATTTGGGCTCAAGGCTTTGGAGCTTGGGAAGTCCGTTAGGCACGGGCATCTCCTTGGCTCTTGGTGAATGAAGGCCTTGTGCTGTGTCAACTCAGCAGGAAGTGGAAGGACACATAACTGCATGCAGAGGTGAAACACAAGAGGCTGTCTCACCTTGCAATGTCCCTGTCTCATGGTAACAATCTGAGTCCCATGAAAAGGACACTGATCTCTTTTAATGACCTAGCATCTCTTAAAGCTCTCAACATTGGAGATCAAACCTCAATATGAGTTTTGGTGAGGACAAATCAGACTCAACCCATAGCATCTCCATAAAGCTGGGGGCCTCAAAATGGCTACATTCTTAGTTAAAAGGGAGAAGTTCAGTTGTCTGCAAAGGAGACCTTTCTGGCTGAAGCTTGAGATATTAAAGTTAATAAAAACATCAGTTTCCACGTGAGGCCTGCTCACGTAGATCTGTGTTTAGAATGTTTTATTTTTTCTTGTATCAGGTAAACTATAAACTGAAAATTCTTTTAAATAAAAAAAAACTAAAATAAAAAAACAAAATTGAATCAAATCTTCCTTGGAGGGCTGGTCATGGTGGTATATGCCTTTAATCCCAGCACTTGGGAGCCAGAGGCAGGTGGATCTCTGAATTCAAGGCTAGCCTGGTCTACATAGTGCGTTCCAGGGCACCCAAGGCTATGTACGAGAGCCTATCTAAACAACAACAAAAAATCTTCCTTGAAGAAAAGCAACTTCAATTTAGCTTATACTGGATTCAATTCAGTCAAATATAAACTCAAACAAAAAGTTATCAAATAGACAAGGATTCAAACTACCATAAATGAAAACCTGAAGAAACAATGTAATAAACAGACTTAAACTTTTTTTTTGGTCTTTTTGAAGCAGGGTCTCCCTGTAGTCCCAGCTGTCCTGGAACTCACTATGTAGACCAGGCTGGCCTTGAACTCACAGAAATCAGCATGCCTCTGCCTCCCAAGTGCTGGGATTAAAGGCGTGCGCCACCATGCCCAGCCAGATTTAAACTTCTAGGGAGCTCAGATAATCAGATAAATATTTTTAAAAGCTATTATAAAATGTTTCAAGAATAAAAGATGGGATAGTAAAAAATAAGAAAAGAACAAGATACTATTAAAAAATTCCCAGATAGATTTAGGAAAAAATGAATATCAGGTAAAAATACATGTAACTATTAAAATTGCAGTACTGGGTTAAACAGAGGTACATCTGAAGAAAAATTAGTGTTCTAACTTGCTTTTCTATTGTGATTAAACACTGACCAAAAGCAACTTGGGGAGGAAGGGTTTATTCCATCTTAGAAGTCCCAGGGCACAATCTATCACTGAGGGAGGTCAGAGCAGGAATTCAAGGCAGGGACCTGGAGGCAGGAATGGAAGCAGAGACCAAGGAGTGATGCTTACTTGTTGGCTCCCTCTGGCCTGCTCACCTACCTTTTTTTATATAACCTAGGGCCTCCTGCCTAGGGATGATACTGTCCACAGTGAACTGGGCCCTCCTGCATCAATTAGCGACTAAGAAAATGCCTCACAGACATGGTCACAGGCTAATCTGGTCTAGAAAACTTCTCAGTTGAGGTTTCTTCTTCCCAGGTGACTCTAGTCTGTGTCAGGTTGATAAAAACCAACCAGCACAATTTACCCCTTGTCAATTTTGACCCACAAGTACATCTCTTTAAGACATACTCTTCATTTCTTGACCTGAAGATCTCATGCTAATTCACAATATAAAACATAGTCCAAGCTGGGCGTGGTGGCTCACACCTTTAATCCCAGCACTAGGGAGGCAGAGGCAGGGAGATCTCTGTGAGTTCCAGGCCAGCCTGGTCTACATAGTGAGTTCCAGGCCAGCTGGGGCTACAGGGAGACCCTGTCTCAAAAAGACCAAACAAAACAAAACAAGAAAACCAAAAAACCCACAATCCAACTTTTTAAAGGCACCACAGTCTTCTAAAGGTTCCAGTGATTTAAAGGTCCAAGTTTTCTTTAAAAGTCCAAAGTCTCTTGACTGTGGGCTCCTGTAAAATACAAAATAAGTTACATACTTTCTTATTCCAAGAGGGAAGAGCTAGGGTACAGTTACAAACAGATCAAAGCAAAATAAAAATTCAGCAGTGTAAATAGCTCAGTGTCCAACATCCAGAACTCACTCATTCACACTCTTCTGGGCTCCAGGGGGCTTAGGTAGACCCACCTCTGCAGCTCTACCATCTGCAGTACCCACAGCTTCTCTGGTAGGCTCAGGCCAGCTTCACTCTACACTTGCTGTTTCCCTCCGTGGTTGACCCAGAGTGCTGGCATCTCCAATATGCTGGGGTCCCCGCAACAACTGAGGCTGCATCTTCATCAACGGCCTCCCTGGGCTTCTCTTCAGGGAGTCCAGGCCTGCCACATGGTGCCAAACCTCAGCTTCTCTCCATGACCCCTTTCATCTTGTAGCTTTCATGGTCAAAATCAGTATTCTGTGGAGATGATTATACATTATTAAGCTGACTGCCGGTATGAGATGCAGCCTTGTCCTCCTAGATCACAGCTGATAGGATCCTTATCTGTTTAGTTCCTAGAGACACCATGGTTGATTATCCAGTACCAAAGGTCCAGACAGGCCATTGTAGACACTGCCTTTCTGTGCTGTGATTAAATGCTCTGACCAAAAGCAACTAAGGTGGGAAACCATTTATTTCATCCTAGATTCCCAGGTAACAGTTCATAACTGAGGGAAGTCAGAGCAGGAACTCAAGGCAGGAGCCTGGAGGTAGGAATGGAAGCAGAGACCATGGAGGAATGCTACTTACTGGCCTGCCCCTTTGAAGGGGCGTGCCCCTCAGACCCCCCTCCTTGTCCTCTGAGAAAGAGCTGCCCTCTGCCTGACTCTGGAAATCAGCCCTAGATTGTTCGAACCCTTTCCTGGTACATCTGTTTATGGTTTCTATAGAAATCCCTTGCTCTGTGGTTTTTGTGCTTAAAAACCCTGCGTTTCCATGGCTCTGGGTTGCAGTGCAGCTCCTGTGCGTCCCCAGCTGGTCGGTTTCAATAAGGGAGTTAAGTTTTCCTGAGTCTCAGTGTCCCAGTGGTCAATTCAGGGAATTTTTTGGACCTCAAATATTACATTTGTCTAGAGATGTGACCTCTCCAGCTATGTGCATTTGGCTAGGTTTACAGAACCACACATGAGTTTTTTTTTTCCCATTGAATGGACTTTAAGTCCAATTAGGTAGCTGTAGATTACGCCTGACTCTGGAAATCAGCCCTAGATTGTTCGAACCCTTTCCTGGTACATCTGTTTATGGTTTCTATAGAAATCCCCTGCTCTGTGGTTTTTGTGCTTAAAAGCCCTGCATTTCTATGGCTCTGGGTCACAGTGCAGCTCCCGAGCCTGCCTGCATCCCTGGCTGGTCAGTCTCAATAAAGCGGTTAAGTTCTTCTGAGTCTCAGTGTCTGAGTGGTCAATTTAGGGAATTCTTTGGACCCCGAATGCCTTCTGGCTTGCTCAGTTATCTTTCTTATATAGACCAGGCCCACCTGCCTAGGGATGGTACCACCACAGTTGGCTGGGCCTTTGTACATCCATTAGCAAGGAAGAACATGCTTCGCAGATGTGGCCACAGGTCAATCTGATCTAGGAAATTCTTCAGTTGAGATTCCTTCTTCCCAAGTGATTCTGGCCTGATAACTGATGCTAAGTATGACATTTGTTTTATGAAAGATGAACATGAAGAATCTTCATAATGTCATCAAGGAGAGGGAAGCTTATAGAAAAGTTACGGAAACCGGTGTGGTGGCACATGCCTTTAATCACAGTACTGAGGAGGCAGAGGCAGGTGGATACCTATGAGATCAAGAACAGCCTGGTCTACATAGACAGTTCTAGGTCAACTTGGGCTACAGGGAGATCCTGTCTCAAAAAAAAAACCTAAAAAAAAAGAAAGTTATGGAAAGAACAGGGAAGGCCAATATATATTATATATAATGTATATATTACATACATATATAATATACATATAATATATTATATATATATATATATATATATATATATATATTCTCCCAAGTCACAGTTCATCAGGGAGCCCAGGAACTTGGAGGCAGGATCTGGAGCACAGGTCATGGAGGAATGTTGCTTACTGACTTGCTGCTCTGTCCCCCCGCAACCTGCTTTCTTACACAACACAGGAACACCAGCACAGGGGTGGCACCACCCACAGTGGGATGGGCCCTCCCACATCACTCAGTAATCAAGAAGATACCCCACAGACATGGCCACAGGCCAGTCCAATGGTGGCAGTTCCCCAATTGAGGCTCCCTCAATCCGGGTGTGTCAAGTCGACACTAAAACTATCTAATATATATAGTTAGAAATCCACAAGGAGAGAAAAAATAGGAGTAAGGCAATATTGACAGGGTGCTTGCCTATGCTGCTTGAAGCACTGGGTCAGCCCCCAGCCCCCATAAACCTAGAGTGACGGTACACACCTGTGATTTTGCAATCTCAGCACTCCAGAGGTGGAGGCAGGAGAATCAGAAGCTAAAGGTTTTTCTTAGCTACATAGTGAGTTTAAGGCCAGCCTGGGCTACATGAGACCCTGCCTCAAAAAAAGAGGGGGATATGAAGATATATTAATAAACATTTAACTATTTGTATTTAATTTTAAATTTATTTTTATTTTATATGTATCAGTGTTTTGCCTGCATTATGTAAGTGCACCTGTGGAGGCCTAAAGGGGCTGTCAGATCCCCTGGAACTGGAATTATAGACAGTTGTTAGCCACCAAGTGGGTGCTGGGAATTAAACCTAGGTCCTCTGGAAGAGCAGCCACTGCTCTTAACCACTGAGCCATCTCTCCAGCTCCACATTTAACTGTTTTTATTAATAAAACATTTAGCTATTTGTAGATATTAACTTTTACTCAAGGGAGAAAAAGAAATGTGTAGAACTGGTATGGTGACACATGCCTGTAAGCTTAGCACTTGGGAAATACAGGGAGGAAGATGATGAATTCAAGGCCACCCTCCCATAAGCAGCAAATTCAAGGCTAGCCTGAGCTACAGACTGAGAGCCTGTCTCAAAAACTAAAACAGAGACAATAAATGGAAATGTGTATATGCATGTTTAGAAAAATACCTGAATGAGAGCTGGGTGCACCAGTCCACATTTTTAATCTCAGCAGTAGGGAGGTTGGGGAGGGGGGCAGATGATGAGATTGAGGCCATGTAGTGAGATTCTGTCTCAAAAAGGGCAGGGGGCTGGAGAGATGACTCAGCAGTTAAGAGTACTAGCTGTTCTTGCAGAAGACTTGGGTTTGAATCCCAGGGGATCTGATCCGATGCCCTCTTCTACCCTTCTCAGGCACTGCATGACACAGATTCACTTACACACATGCAGGCAATACACTCACATACATAAAGTAAATAAACAAATTATTTTTTTTTAAAAGAAAAAGGCCGGGAGTGGTGGCATACAGCTTTAATCCCGGCCCTCAGGAGGCAGAGGCAGATGGCGTTCTGTGAGTTCAAGCCCAGCCTGGTCTACATAGTGAGTTCCAGGCCAGCTGGGGCTACAGAAAAGAAAAAGAAAGAAAGAAAGAAAAAGAAAGAAAGAACAGAAGGAAGCCAAATTGAATGAACAAGCAAAAAAATACTTAAAGTAGTTGTTCCTGGCTGGTGGGTTTATAGGTGACTTACAGATTATTTTTATTTTCTTATAGTTTGTATTCTTTTTTAAGATATATTTTTAATTTTTATTTGGGTGTGTCTGTATGTGCAATATGTGTGCAGGTGCCCTCAGGGGCCAGAAGAGGGTGCCAGATCCCATGGACCTGGAGTTACAGGCAGTTGTGAACTGTCCTGACGTGAGAGCTGGGAACTGAACTCAGATCCTCTGGAAGAGCAAGTGCTCTTAACCACTGATCCATTTCCCTAGTCTCCTACCTTCTTACTTCTGATGTGCATTTTCTAATTTTGCTATGATGAACTCATGATGTGTGCACAGTGACCCTGCATGGTGGACATCTGTGTTCCTGTGGGACATGGTCCTGAGATGCAGCAGCTGCCCTCTTCTCCCCACACTATGGTAACAATAATAGACAAACCCTTTGTTCTTCACAGGTTGTACCTGATCGAAGTTACTGGCTCCTGGAGTTTGCGTATGGTATGATTCTGACAGACATAAACTTGGGAGGGGTGATTCTAGTCCAGGAAGATGTGAACCAAGGAGGAAGTTCGCAGTGCAAATATTTAGAAGGACTAGAAGGCTGAGTGCCCTGCATTTTCGGTTTTCATTTCTGCCTCAAATACCATTACATCACTGTCGTCAACAATGATAAGTGTGGGTCTTTTACACACTTGATAGGTCACAAAGTACTTTTACAGTAAATTGCCAGCGAGGCTGGACATATTGCTGATGAAGAAATGTGAAGTCCCTCAACTGTGTGAACAGACACAGAGCGGTAAGGAGCCTTTGTAGTTGTATTTTTAAAAAGTTATTTATTTATATTTTATGCGTATGAGTGTTTTGCTTTCAGTAAGCACACATTGTGTGTGCAATGCTTGCAGAGGCCAGAAATGGACGTCCTGGAACTGGAGTCCTGGAACCCAGATCCTCTGCAAAAGTAGCCAGTGCTCTTAACTGCTAAGCCACTTCTCCAGCCTCAAGGAGCCATTTTTTATGGTGGCAGTGTAGGTGCCTTATATTTGGCCAAAGATTGCTCCAGCTCAGTGTTTCTTGGTCAAAGGACCCCCAACTACTATGGCCTCTGCTTCCACTTCCTCTTGGGCTGCTTTCTTTTCGGGGCTCCCTCCAGTGCTCAGGGCAGGGTCTCCTGCAGGATTCCATGCATGTCAGAGCCCTTTTTTGTTTTTCTGTAGCAAAACTGAATACTTTCACAAGGAATCACACAGCCACTGGGTCACGTGTTATCTATGCTTTCCTGTCTCAGTCAAGTAGAACCCCCGTGCCTCACATGGTTCCTCACTGACAGCAAGCAGCACAGAGTGTATCCCAGTGTATCCTCCTGGCAAAACCGGTCTTCTATCTCAAGATAAGGACAGCTCGAAAAGGGGACTTTTTTTTTATTCTTTTTTTTTTTCTGTCTTTTTGAGACAGGGTCTCCCTGTAGCCCCAGCTGCCCTGGAACTCACTATGTAGAGCAGGCTGGCCTTGAACTCACAGAGATCCGCCTGCCTCTGCCTCCCAAGTGCTGGGATTAAAGGTGTGCACCACCACGCCTGGCTTTTATTCTATTTTAGTGTGGAGGGACTAAAAGGATTTTGGGCATCCATAACTGCTCGTGTCCACACACGAACATCCACGATATACATTCTGATTGCATAGAGTACTTTTGTTTGCTTACTATGTCCAGTTAAGGTCAAAGATTTAATTTCTGTGCCTTCTACCTTCCTGGTCCCAGAGGGGCAGGCCACTGCTTCTCATGGACTGGTACCTTGGGGTACTGCATTATTTTTTAAAGGGAATGAGCCTATAATGTGTGTGTGTGTGTGTGTGTGTGTGTGTATGGAGGACTTTTTTAAGAGATAAGGATAAGGCTGGGTGTGGTGGTATACACCTTTAATCACAATGCTCTGGAGGCAGAGACAAGGGGATCTCTGTGAGTTCAAGGCCAGCCTAGTCTTTATAGTGAGTTCCAGGCTAGCCAGGGCTACACAGTGAGACCCTGTCTGATTCCTCCCACAGAGAGATAAAGGTAGGAAAAATAGCTTCAGACCAGAGAGTGAGGAGGAGAGGAATTTTTATTTGATCCTTTGCAATGCGTCTTTTAAAAACAGGAAACAGAGTTTTGTCTAATGAGTCAGGGTAAAAAGTCTCTGGAGTTGGGCAGCCAGGAATCAACATCTGCTCTGTTAATTAATAGCTGTTTGACCATTAGCAATTTATTCACTGTTTCTGACTTTGGGTTATGGTACCTATTAGATTAGGCATGGAAGAACATGGCATATTTCCAGGCATATTATACATGCATCATTATAATAAACATTATTGCATTTGCAATGTGAGGAATATTGAAATTCAAATTTTCTTCATAGACCAGAGTAAGCTCATTTAACTACTCCTTGGTTATACAATAGCTAGCTTTTCCTTCTGAAAATGTCCAGCCCCACCCTTTCCTGTCAGGGCCCCTTTAATGACTCACCCCTCAGATGTTTGGGCTCCTTTCTCCCAGACACCTGTCCTAAGGGAGCTACTAAGGAAGTCAGCATCTTCCTCTTGGAGAGGTCTTTACCTGAGGGGGTCACTGCTGAAAGGCACTCGGCATTTGCCTGCCTGGTACATTTGCTCATTAGAGTTAAAATGAGTGATATTGCCGACCCAAGGATGGGCTGTTGACCTGAGGCAAGCCACTTAGGGTGCCAGGTATGGGAAGCCTCCAGGTGTCCTCTGGTTTGAGCTGCAGCTATGGTGGGCCTTCTGCTGACCCTGGCAACTGCTACAGGTAAGAGACCTGTCTCTGCATTTCTCCATCTGCTAATGGAAGTGTGGGAAGAAGAGGCGAGATTAAAGCTCACAGGGTGTCCTCAGCCTCCTCTCTGAGTGCATGCTGCAGCACTTCGGAGGGTTTCAGGCAGGACTGAGCCCTGCATCGCTAGCAAACCCAACATGCATTTCGGCATTCGTTCCTTCCCTGACACACAGCCTCTGCTCTCTTCCTCTAGAGCTGGGGCACCCCCTTCCCAGGAAGTCTCTAATCTAGCGCTCAGGCTCCGTTTTTAAAGGAACACAATCCTAGATCCTGGCTGTTTCCTCCTCATTGTTTCTCTGTGAATGTCTTTGTGACTAGGTCCCTGTCTGTAAGGAAAGAGGAAAGAAGAAAGAAAGTAAACAGAACCAAATCTAACCGGGTCAGAGCTGGGGCCTTCTGTACTCTAGCACTGGGGATGTGCCAGAGAATCGTCTGCCATCAGGTGAACTTGTAGTGCTGGTCATTGCCGGCCCCATTTTAAGGCAGCAGGGCATGGTGGCATACATTTATAATCCCAGTGCTTGGGAGGTTGGGAGGTTGGGGCCAGTTTGAGCCACAGTGAATTCCAGGCCAGAGAGAAAGGTTGGGGGTTGAGGTTCCACAATCAGCTCAAGTCCACAATCTGTGGTCTTTGTGTCAGATGAAGGCTTTAAACCAGTATCTGTGCTCTGTCACCCACAGCCCTTTTTGGGTGAGTTTCTTGATAGACCCCGAAGAGGGATTTTTTCATTAAGTGAAATGATTTGCTTTTCTTGAAACAGTTCAGCTTTGTTGAAATAGGACATAATTTGATCGGTACTGATAGTACACGCCCATGAAGTCACCACCACAGTTAGTGAGCGTGTTAGTCATCCCCACTTTTCCTCTTGTCTCTTTTTAGCCCTCCTGTTCTGCTCTTCAGTGTCCCTCCTTCTTTCGTAGCAACTATGATCTGATGACATTTTAGGTTGGTCTGTGGTTTTTGTTTTATATAAATGAAACCACATATCCTTTTTTGTCTTGATCTCTTACACTCAAGGTATTATTTTGAAATCCATCCATGTTGTTATGTGCATCAGTAGAGCATACCTTTTATTGCCGAATAGTATTCCATTGTATAGATACAATATGCCTCAGTTTCTTCATCTATTCATGGACAACAAGTATTTGCTATTACAAATAAATTGAGTATTCCTTTTAATTGATGGGTAGTATTAGTATACATATACAGATATACATTTAAAATTTGGTTTTTATAAATAAAGCCCCTTGGGCTGGAGATGTAGCTCAGTTGGTAGGGTGCTTGCTTAGCATGCCCAAGGCCCTGGGTTTGAGCCTCAGCACTGTACAAACTGAGTGTGGTGGTGCATGCCTACGACCCCAGCATTCAAGAAGTAGAAGCAGGAGGACCAAAAAGTTCAGGTCACCCTGGAATACATGAGCCTTCATTTCAAAAACCAAAACCAAAACCAAAGCAAAAAACTACCCCCAAACATCTATAATCATTCACTTACAAGACTTTTATGCATATGATTTTTTGCCTGTGGTGTCAGGGATCGAACCCAGGACCTTATGTGTGACCTCTACCTCTGAGCTGCATCCCTAGTGTTATATTTACTTTGAATATACATAACTATTGAGGAAAGGAATGGCTTGACCACATCATAGGGAATATTTAACATTTTATGAAATTGCTAAATGCCAGAAGAATTGTGAGTTGGAGGCCAGCCTGGGTTATGTAGCAAGCAAGCAAGCAAACAAGCAAGATTTAAAAAAAAAGGGGGGGGTGTTGAAAAATGGTTTTCCACAATGTTTTACATTCTATCCAGAAGGTTAAGAGAGTTCCACTCAGTTCTTCCATATCTCTGCCAACATTTGTTTTGTGCAAGCCTCTTAATACAGCAAGCAAGCAAGCAAGCAAGCAAGCAAGCAAGCAAGCAAGCAAGCAAGATTTTTAAAAAAAGGGGGGTGTTGAAAAATGGTTTTCCACAATGTTTTACATTCTATCCAGAAGGTTAAGAGAGTTCCACTCAGTTCTTCCATATCTCTGCCAACATTTGTTTTGTGCAAGCCTCTTAATACCAACTAGTCTGACAGGTGTATTTTCAAGTGCCAGGGATAAAATAGAGGACTTCATAAATGCTAGGCAAGCACTCTTTTAAGAGTGCTGAAAGAGTGCTCTAAGTCATGCACTCCAGTCCTTTGATAGCTATCGTACTGTGTTTTTGTTTTTGTTGTTTTGTTTTTGTGTTTGAAGCAGGATTCCACCATGTAACCTGACTAACCTGGAACTTAGTATGTAGACCAGGCTGGCCTTGAACTCACAGTCTGCCTGCCTCTGCCTCCTGAGTGCTGGGATTAAATCTCCTACTGTGGTTTAAATTTGTATTTCCTTTTTCAGAAAAATTAAAAAAATTTATTTATTATTTTTATTTTATGTGTATGCGTGTATTGCCGGCATGTAGGTAAGTGCACCCGTGTCGTGCAGTGCCTGTGGAGGACAGAAGAGACTTTCGGATCCCCTGGAACTGGAGTTACGGACAGTTGTTAGCTGCCATGTGGGTGTTGGGATTCAAACCGGGTCTTCTGCAAGAACAGTCAATGTTCTTAATCACTGAGCCATCTCTCCAGCCCCTGAAAAATTTGTTCATTTTCTTACTGGATTTGTTGTCATCTTATTTTGAGGATTTTTTTCAATGCCGGGAACAAACCCAGGGCCTTGAGTATAAAAGGCAAATGTTCTTCTGGCTGCACTGCACCCCAACACTGTTTTTGTTTTAGAACAGTGACTCATTATTAAATTTTGAAAATTATGTATTCTGGATACAAGCCTTTTTTGTTTTTTGTTTTTTGAGATAGGGTCTCATAGTATATAGCTGTAACTGGCCTGGAACTCATTATGTAGACCAGGCTGGCCTTGAATGCACTGAGATCCACCTGCCGCTGCCTCCCAAGTACTGGGATCAAAGTCATGCACTGCTCTGCCCCACAGATGTGAGCTCTTTTAAAAGATATATCAGTTAAAATGTTTTCTTCTTATTATGACTTCCCTTCCTTCTCTCCTCCTCTCTCTTCCCCCCCTCGCTCTCTCTTTCTATGTAGCTCAGATTACCTTGGAACCCACAATCCTCCTGCCTCAGCTCCTCCAGTGCTGGGATTACAAGCACACACCAACATGCCTAGTTTCTTAGTATTTTTTTAAAGGGTAAAGGTTTTACTTTAAATAAAATCCAACTTTGGCTTTTTTATGGACCATGCTTTTGATGTTAATTATAAGACATTATTGTATGATACAAGGTCTTCAGTGAGGATTTCCATTCATTTTATTCTAAATTTTAAAATTAATGTTTCATACTTAAGCTTATTGGATTTTAAAAAGTAGTTTATTCATTTTTAGAAGTTCTGATTTTTCTGAAATATGAATGTGTATACTTTGTGGATTTTCTTAGGTTTTTGAGAAAACTCATTTTGTAGGTGTGTTAAGTTGAATCTTTCTTTTTTTTGAGACATGGCTTCCCTGTAGCCCCAGCTAGCCGGGAACTCATTATGTAGACCAGGTTGGCTTCGAACTCACAGAGTTCCACCTGCCTCTGCCTCTGAGTGCTGGGATTAAAAGTATGTGCCACGATGCTCAGCCTCATTTTTGATAAGAGACCTATAAGCAGGAAGTTTGCATTGCTTAGGCCAGGCTCTGTGGAAGAGGATACCCTCCACAAGAGCAACTTTGGAGCACAGTGGAGAAACAACCCAAATGAATACCAGGGATTTTTTTTTTTTTTTTTTAATTTTGGTCTTTTTGAGACAGGGTCTCCCTGTAGCCCCAGCTGTCCTGGAACTCACTATGTAGACCAGGCTGGCCTTGAACTCACAGAGATCCACCTGCCTCTGCCTCCCGAGTGCTGGGACTAAAGGCGTGCGCCACCACACCCGGCTGATTTTTTTTTTTTAACTTAAAAAGATTTTTTAAATTTATTTTTTATATGTATGCGTGTATTGCCTGCATGTAGGTAAGTGCACCTGTGTTGTGCAGTGCCCATGGAGGTCAGAAGAGGCTGTTGGATCCCCTGGGACTGGAGTTACAGATAGTTGTTAGCTGCCATGTGGGTGCTGGGATTCGAACCCGGATCTTCTGCAAGAACAACCAGTGTTCTTAACTGCTGAGCCATCTTTCCAGCCCCAACACCAGGGATTCTTAAACAACCACTGTCAGCTTTCTGTGCTAAAGGCTTGAAGGGTTTTTGCTTTTTTTTTTTTTTTTTTGGGCTTTTTGAGACAGGGGGTCCCCGTAGCCCCAGCTGTTCTGGAACTTACTATGTAGACCAGGCTTGAACTCACAGAGATCTGCCTGCCTCTGCCCCCCGAGTGCTGGGATTAAAAGGCGTGCACCACCATGCCCAGCATAGAGTTTTTGCATTTTAATATTGGGAACTGGAAACGTTTAGAGCTATGTTATGACATGGTCAGATCTATGATTTAGGATGATGAAGCTGGTTGCTGCTTGGAGGCTGTATTGAGAGCTGGAGAACAAGGAAACCAGAGACTACAGCTAGAGCCATTCATGTGATGCTGAGAACTTAAACTGAGTTATTGCTGCTGGGGCTGGAGAGGAGGAAACCCAGGATAGAGATATGCCCGAGGTATTAATAGAAAGATCTAGGGGATGAGAAAGAGAGAATATTTGAACTTCTATTTTGGGAAGTAGAGAAAATGGTAAGGCCATGAACTCAGATATGGAACACAGAAGGGACTCAAATTGTGTGGGAATAGATTATGTGTGGATATGGACACATTTGCATAAGAGTCACATGCTGCAGCCTCCAGGGATCCCCAGGAGGCAAGAGAAAACACGAGGCCAGACATGGGCAGTGCTGAGAGCCTGGCTGAGGTGTACAGTACGGACCAAGTGGGGTGGCACACACCTGTAACCCTACTCTGGAGGAGGAAGCAGGCGGATTGTAAATTCGAGGCCAGCTTGGGATGCATAGCAAGACTCTGTCTCCAAATAAAATTTTAAAGGGGATGTGGCTGGAGATGTAGTTTAGTGGTAGAGCTCTTGTGTAGTACTCAGTACCGTCTCCAGTACTCAGTACCGTCTTCAGTACTGCCCAGACTAACAAGACAAGACACAGCCTCCCTCACACATACACAAAATGAAGTAGTAGACAACTGAGGACAGAGAGGCAGAAAGATGGTAGCAAAGGCGGAAGGGAATCACTGGAGTCAGCTGCGACTGGGAGGCTGTCGTCTAGCGGGGAGTTTTCCAAAGAAAGCCTGGTCCTGAACGCGTGGTTTGGGAGGCACGAGCAAGGAAACAACCAGTGTGACCTAGGGAAGGAGGAAAAGCCAATTTGAGCTGTTGTGTTGGGACTGATGTAGGCTACTCCAGGAGAAGCTCTAATTTAGAGATGTGCCAAAAATGTCTGCAAAAAAGACACAAAAGACGGGAGGCTGAAGCCTTCATCCACCAATATGGGAACTCATTAGTCGGGGAGCACACCAGGGGCACCAACTTCCCTGTGTTTCCTACCTGTGTTTCATTCAGAGCAGGAAGTGGGCAAACTCTGCTTGCATGGGAGAAGAACCTTGTGTATTGTTTTGAGACAGTTTTCATGTATCCTAGGCTGGCTTCAGACTCACTATGTGGCTGTGGGTGGTTCTGAACATCTGATCCTTGTGCTGCCATTACAGGTGTGTGCCACCACGCCCAGTTTATGCAGTGCTAGGGAGCAAGCTCAGGGCTTCATGCATTCTTGGTAAATACCCCACCGACTAAGCTACAGCCCCCACGAGGTGAATTTTACATATGAACTCAAGATTGTTTTTGGATTTAAATATAAATTGGTAAAGTTCAAGTAATGCAGACAGCCTTTCACAATGTGGTTAGCCTCATCTGATCCACTAAAGTGCTGAATAGAACAAAACAGACTTGCTTCCCCCAACAAGACGGGATTTTCCTGCTGCCTTTGGACCTTATGTACATCTTCCACTCTCTTGGGTCTTGAGTCTGTAGGCCCACATTGAAAATTCTGTATTTGCCAACATCCGTAATCATGTAAGACCATTCCTTGTAACAAATCCCTGTGTATTGGTTCCATTTTTCTGATAACCCAAGTGATACAGACCTGGAGCAGAATGTGAACATCAAGGTCTGGGATCTGAAAGTCAGGTGTAATGTGCTCGCAGCACAAAGCTAGTTTGAGCTCAAGGAGCGATGGCCACCACAACAGTGGCTGGACTTGGAAATGTATGTTTGGAGTAGGGCATCTGCTGGAGATAAAAAGCATTCACTCTGGTGAGTGAGTGAGTAGATCTGAGGAGGCAGAGCAGAGAGCACGGACTGCTGTTGAAAAGGCTGCAGTGAAGGGAGGGAACGGGAGTGGATAAGCATGGTGTGGGGGAGTCTTGGCAGGGTAAGCCACTCTCTGCCATCTCGGCTTTCTGCCCAGTCCGGATCTCTGGGATGGGCTCCTTCTCTGCTCCAGCCTTGTGGTCCTGAGCTCTGTTTCTGAGACTCATCAGCAACCCACTGTCTTAGCTTTGTGCACCCCAGAGCTGCAAGACTCCACCCTAACCTATCTGCCAACCTGTTCACCCAGCAGTCCTCATTCAACCCTGCTGATAGAGGGCCCTGTGGAGTCAATCCTGGAATCTCAGCTCAAAAGTTGCACCTATTTCTAGCTGAACCGAGACCACTTCTTTCACCCCATATGTACATCAATGTAAAGTGGCACCAAAACCAAACATCAAGCATTACTCAGCTGGGCGATAACCTGAGAATTTGGGGAAACTACAAAGATACAAACATTTAACAAGGATGAGACAACTTACCCATACCAAGAAACACCACCCAGATGCCTAGATTTCACTGAAAAAACACAAACGTGTGGTGGCGGCATGTGCCTTTAATCCCAACACTCAGGAGGCAGAGGCAAGCATATCTCTGTGAGTTCAAGGCCAGCCTGGTCTACATAGTGAGTCCCAGGCTAGTTGGAGCTACAGGGAGACCCTGTGTCAAAAAACAAATAGCAATTATACATATATTCAAGGAGCTCAAAGAGGGTATGAGTAAAGAACTGAATAAACTGTGAAAACACATTTGGATGAATAATTAAAATGATTCAAAACATGAAATTAGAATTAAAAAAGAAAATCTCTGAAGAAAAGTCGATCTGAAATAAAACTTAAACTAAAAAACTCAGAAACTCAGCTTAAAGGAAAGAAGCAAAAATGATGTGGAGGAAATGGAACAGAGAATAGCAGATCTTGAAGACAAGCTTAGGGAAATGAGTCATTCAACTAAAGAAAATGTCGAATCTAAAATAACCCAGGAATGAAATATGCAAGACTTTGGGACAGTGTAAAGAGACAAAACTGATGAATCACAGGCGTAGAAGGAGAAGAAACCTGGGTCAAAATCATAGAAACTATTTTAAATAAAATTATAGAAGAAAAGTTCCCAAGCCTAGGAAAAGAGATACCTATCAAGAAACAAGAGGCATGCAGAACGCCAAGTAGACTGGACCAGAAAAGAAACTTCCCGTCATATAACAGTCACAACACTAAACACACAGAACAAAGAAAAAATTGAAAGCAGTGAGAGAGAAAGATCAAGTCACATGTAAAGGAAGGCCTATCAGAATATCAGCTGACTTTTTTTGGTAGGGGGTCTTTTTGACACAGGTCTTTCTATTGCCCCAGCTGGCCTGGAACTCACCATGTAGACTATGAAAGTCAGAAGGGCATGGACCAGTGTCATAAAAGTCAGGAAAGAACAAATTCCATCCCAGACTCCTATACCCAGCAGAACTATCAGTTGTAATGGAAGGAGAAAGAAAAACTGTCCATGATTAAAAACAGATTTAAGATGGGCGTGGTGGCGCACACCTTTAATCCCAGCACTCAGGAGGCAGAGGCAGGTGGATCTTTGTGAGTTTGAGGCCAGCCTGGTCTACATAGTGAGTTCCAGGACAGCTGGGGCTATAGGAAGACCCTGTCTCAAAAAAAGACAAAAAAAAAAAAAAGCAGATTTAAGGAATTTATGTCCGTGAAACTAGCTGTATGGGGAATACTTGATGGAATACTTCAGTCAGAAGAGAAGTTTAAACACGCTCCAGAGACACCAAAGAAAAAGTAAATTATACCAGCACAGACCAAAAGAGGTCTAAGAAAATAACACTACAACAACAACAACATAAAAGGAATTAATAATTAATAAACACGGGTCAATAACAACCCTCTATTAATGGTCTCAACTTCCCAGTAAAAAGACACAGATTAACCGATTGGATTAGAAAACAGGATCTATCAATTTGCTGCCTCTAAGAAACACACCTCACCAACAATGATCAAGACTACCCTAGGATGGGAAAGGTATTCCAAGCAAACAGAACTAAGAAACAAGCAGGTATAGTTATTCTAATACCCCCTCCCCCATAAAAAAGGAGACTTCAAACTAAAACTAGCCAGAAGTGACAGGGAAGGTCACTTCATACTCATTAAAGGAAAAATCCACCAAGAAGAAATTACAGTCCTAAATGTATATGCGCCACACATTGGGACATCCAATTTTATAAAGGAAACTTTATTAGCTCTAAAATATGACATTGACTCCAACACAGTGATAGTGAATGACTTCAGTATCCCATTGTCACAAAAACACACAGGTCAGTCAGACAAACACTAAATAGAGAAACCCAGGAGTTAAATGACACTATAAATCAATTGGACTTTCTAGACATCTACAGAACATTCCACCCGAACACCAAAGAATACACTTTCTTTTCAGCAGCCCATGGAACTTTCTCCAAAATTGACTACATATTAGGACACAAAGCAAGCCTCCACATATTTATGAAAATTGAAATATCATCTTGCATTCTATCTGACCACAAAGGAATAAAGCTAGATATCAACAACAATAAAAATGGGAAAAAGTGTACACATTCATGGAAACTAAACAACACAGTACTGAATGAAAATTGGATCATGGGGGAAATCAAGAAGGAAATTAAAAATTGAATGAAAATGAAAACATAACATACCCAAACCTTTGGGACACAATGAAGGTATTCCCGAGAGGAAAATTTATAGCATTAAGTGCCTACACCATAAAATTAGAAACATCTATGGGGCTGGAGAGATGGTTCAGCAGTTAAGAGTAGTTTGCTCTTGCAGAGGACCTCACTTCAGTTCCCAACATCCACATGGCAGCTAATAACCATCTGTAACTCCAGTTCCATGGGATCCAAAGCCCTCTTATGGCCTCTACTGCCATTGTATGACATGGGTGCACATATGTACATGTAGGTAAAACATTCACAGTCATACACATAAAATAAAAATAAATAAATAAGGGGACTGGAGCAATGGCTTAGTGGTTAAGAGCACTGGATGCTCTCTTCAGAGGACCTGGATTTGATTCCCAGCACCCACATGGCAGCTAACAACCATTTGTAACTCCAGTTCCAGGGGAATCTGATGCTTTCTTTTGACCTCCACAGGCATTGCATGACACAAGTGCACTTACATACATGCAGGCCGTACACTCATACACATAAAATAAAAATAATAAGTAAAATGTTATAAAAAATAGGGCTGGAGATGATGGCTCAACAGTTAAGAGCACTGACTTTTCTTGCAGAGGACCTGGGTTCGATTCCCAGCAACCACATGGCAGCTATGAACGGTCCTTAACTTTAGTTCTAGGGGAATCCGAAGCCCTCTTTTGACCTCTGTGGCATTGCATGACATGGGTGCACTCACATACATGCAGGCAATATACTCATACACATAAAAATTAAAAACAGAGACCCTGAAATAAAGAAAATAAATAAAAAATTAGAAACAGCTCATATAAGTAAATTAGTGGTGCACCTGAAAACCTTGGAAAACTGAGAACAAGCTAAAAAGAGTAGATGGGAAGAGGCAATCACAATCAGGGCTGAAATTAATGAACTAGAAATGAAGAAAACAATACAAAGAATCAATGAAATGAAGAGTTGGTTCTTTGAGAAGATTAACAAGATTGAAAAACTGTTAGTCAATTTAACAAAAAGAAAGAGAAAGGACCCAAATTAGAAAATTTAATAGAAATGCTGAGGAAATTCAGAAAACCATAAGGATGTACTTTAAAAATCATATTTCACTAAACTAGAAAAATCTAAAAGAAATAGATAAATTTCTAGGTATGTATGGCCTACTGAAATTAAATCAAAATGACATAAATAACTTAAACAGACTCATAACAACCAATGAGATAGGTATAATAATTAAAAATCTCCCAACTAAAAAGAGCCCAGGACCAGATGGATACAGTACAGAATTCCATCAAACTGTCAAAGAACTAATACCAATATTGGAATATTCCTCAAATCATCAGTAAAATAGAAAATGAAGGAACATTCCCAAATTCTTTCTATGAGACTAGTATTACTCTAATACCAAAATGAGACAAAGACCCAACCAAGAAAACATAGCCCGATCTCTTTGATGAACATAGATGCAAAAATTCTCAATGAAATTCTTACAATTGCTGGGCTTGGTGGTGTGTGCCTTTAATCCCAGCACTTGAGAGGCAGAGGCATGTGGATCTCTGTGAGTTCAAGACCAATCTTGTCTACATAGCGAGCACCAGGCCAGCTAGGGCTATAGGGAGACCCTGTCTCAAAAAGACCCCCCCCAAAAAAAATTCTTACAAACCAAATTCAAGAACACATCAAAGGTATTATCTACCATGATCAAGTTGGCTTCATCCCAGAAATTCAGGGATGATTCAACATTTGTAAATCAATAAATGCAATCCACCACATAAGCAGACTCCAGGACAGAAACCACATGAGCATCTCATTAGATGCAGAAAAAGCCTTTGACAAAATCCAACATCATTCATGATAAAAGTTGTAGAGAATCTAGGGATGCAGGGAACATATCTCAACATAATAAAGGCAGTATACCATATGCCCACAGTCAAAATCATACTAAATGGGGAAAAACTGAAAGCATTTCTATTAAAATCAGGAACAGGACAAGGATGTCCTCTCTCTCCATTCTTGTTCAATGCAGTACTTGAAGTCTTAGCTAGAGCAATAAGAAAAACAACAGAGATAAAGGGGATACAAATTAGAAAGAAAGAAGTCAAAGTATCTTTATTTGCAGCTAATATGACTCTAGACATAAAAGACCCCAAAGACTCCACCAGAAAACTCTAGATCTGACAAATACATTCATCAAAGGAGAAGGATATAAAATTAATACTCTCAAATCAAGTAGCCTTTCTATATACCAATAACAAACTGAGAAAGAAATCTGGGAAACAGTCTTATTCGTGATAGCCTTAAAATCCACAAACTAGCTTGGAATAATTTTAACAAAGGAAGTGAAGGACTTGCACAATAAAAACTTTAAGACATTGAAGAACAAAATTGAGAAGATACCAGAAGATGGAAAGACCTCCCGTGTTCACGGATTAATGGAATTAATATTGTGAAAATGGCCATTGAACAAAAGCAATCTAAAAATTCAATGCAATACTCATTAAAATTCCAGTACAGATCTTCACAGAATTTGAAAAAATAATCTCAAATTTCATATGGAAATGCACAAAAACCCAGGGTAGCCAAAATAATCCTGGAGGCATTACCATCTCTAATCTCAAATTATACCACAGAGCTATAGTACTAAAAACAGCTTAGCACTGGCATAAAAACAGACACAACTGATCAATGGAATAGAATTGAGGACCCAGATTTAAATCCATACATTTACAGCCACTTGGTTTTTGACAAAGGAAGAAAAAGCACATACTGGAGAAATGTTCAATAAATGGTGCTTGCCGAACTGGATAGCACCATGTAGGAGAACGAAACTAGATTCCTCTCACTATGCACAAACCTCAACTCCAAATGGATCAAGGACCTTAACGTAATACCCGATATCCTGCATCAGATAGAGAGAAAGTAGGGAATACACTGGAACTTATAGGCACAGGAAAAGACTTCCTGAACAGGACTCCTATGGTGCAGTCATTAAGTCCAACAGCTGACAAACAGAACCACATGAAACTAAAAAGCTTCTGTAGGTCAAAGGAGACAATCATTCAAGTGAAGAGGCAACCTACAGGATGGGAAAGATCTTTACGAGATGTAACTCTGATAGAGGGTTTGTATCTAGAATATACGAAGAACTAAAAAAACTAAGCATAAATAAAACAACCCAATTAAAAAGTGGGGCAAGGAGCTTAATAGGGAGTGCTCTAAAGATGAAGCACAAATGTCTAAGAAATACTTAAAAATGTTCAGCATCTTTAGTATTACTATTATTACTATTGTTTTTGTCTTTTTGAGACCAAGTCTCCCTGTAGCCCCAGCTGTCCTGAAACTCACTATGTAGATCAGGCTGGCCTGGAACTCACAGAGATCCACCTGCAGATTTACCTCCCAAGTATTTATGTATTATTTTTATTTTACGTGTATGAGTGTATTGCCTGTGTGATGTGCACCCGTGTCGTGCAGTGTCTGTAGAGGTCAGAAGAGTGTGTCAGATCCCCTGGAACTGGAGTTATGGATAGTTGTTAGCTGCCATGTGGGTGCTGGGATTTGAACCTGGGTCCTCTGCAAGAGCAGCCAATGTTCTTAACTGCTGAGTCATCTCTTCAGCTCTGGGAAATGCAAATTAAAATCACTTTGAGATTTCATTTTACCCATTCAGAATGACTAAGATCCAAAAAACAAACAACAACAAATTCTGGCAAGGATGTGGAGAAAGGGGAGCTCTTACCCACTGTTGGTGGAAGTGTAAGCTGGTGCAACAACTGAGGAAATCAGTGTGAGATTCCCCAGAAAGCTTGAAACTGATCTACTGAATAACCTAGCCATACTACTCTGGGGCATATACCCAAAAGACTCTATACCCTACTACAGAGATACCTGTTCATCCGTGTTCATTGCCGTCCTTTTTATAATTGCCAGAAACTGGAAACAACCTAGATGCCCATCAACTGATGAATGGGTAATGAAGGTGTGGTACATATACACAATGGAATATTATTTACCTCTTTGAAAAATGAAATTATGAGATTTTCAGGTCAATGAATGGAGCTGGAAACAATCATCCTGAATGATATAACCCAGAACCAGGAAGACAAATGTCACATGCCTCTCATACGGCTGAGTGCTAGCTTTGAAATCTTACATAGCTGTGTTTCAGTTTGAAAATCCAGAGAAGTCAGAAAACTAACAAATGGCCATGGGTGAGAGGGGAGGCTTCTTGGGAGGGATGGTAGAAAGTAGTGATATGAAGGGGGAAATGGGAACATTAGCATAGGAAGGGTTAAATGGGGTGAGGTGGGGAATGGGAGGGCAGGGAAGAGAAAGGAATATGGGGAGGGATAAGTAACACTAAAGGCCTTTAGAAAAAGCCATATGGAAACCCACCACTACAGAAGTTTCTTAAATATACACATACATTGGGGCTTGGAGAGATGGCTCAGTGGTTAAGAACACTAGTTGTTCTTGCAGAAGACCAGGGTCCAAATCCCAGCAACCACATGGCAATTAACAACCAATGGTAACTCCAGTTCCAGGAGATCTGAAAAAATATTTTATTATTTTTATTTTATGTGTATGAGTGTATTGCCTGCATGTATGTGAGTGCACCCGGGTTGTGCAATGCCAAAGAGGTCAGAAGAGGGCCTCAGATTCCCCTGGAACTGGAGTTAAGGATGGTTCGTAGCCACCATGTGGGTGCTGGGAATCGAACTCGGGTCCTCTGCAAGAGCAGTCAGTGCTCTTAACCACTGAGCTAATTCTCCAGCCCCATCTGACAGCCTCTTCTGACCTCCACGGGCATTGTATGACACAGATGCACTTACGTACATGCAGGCAACGCACAAATACACATTAAAAGAAAAGTTTAAAGAGTATACACATACACCATACAAAGAGATTAAAAGGAGTTCTCCTATAACAAGGGACATTGCCCTTTGAAGACATCATAGGCTAATGGAAAAAAAAATAACGCCTCTACAAGCCATTGACTGGGGCTGCCTTGGACCCTCAAACAATACTATCTCTCCTGCTCTTGATTACCCACCAAAACTTGATGGTAGGACTCTATTTCTGAAGCCACTACATACATAGCTGTAAAACAAGGAGAAATCAAGCTGATGCTGACTTTAGAGCCTCATCTCTTCTAGCTAGCTTTCATAGCATGAGAAAGTACTGTGCATGCTACCAAAAGGAAAAAAAATCATCCTCCTTACCCAGCTGTGAATCCTGTGAAGTACAACAACTGTCCTGGCAAGATATCACCACAGGTGCAATAGTGACATGAATATTATAGGAGTACCCAACACTCTTTAATTGGATTTAAGGTCAACTCCATAGGATGGAGCCCATACAGGACACTGATATCAGGCTTAGGAACCTGAGGCTAGACAGGTCACAGGGCGTAGGGAAGCCTAGTATTAGTTTTGTACTAAAATTTATAGTATTAAATTCACTCCTAAGGACCTATTATTATACCCATAGATGAATGCATCTCTCAGCTCTCACCAGAGATGCTTCCTTATGCAGCAGATAGTGATTAACACATAAACCCACAACTAGCCAATGTGCAGAAAACAAGAGCTTGCAGAGTGCTTATCCTTGAAGAGAATGCCTATATCAAACTTCTTCCCAAGGCTCAGGGATCATTGTTGAAGTGGGGGTAGAAAGATTGTAAGAGACAGCGGCGGTAGACGAACACAAGGAAATAGATTTCCAGACAGCTGGTCTGTTGCTCATATGAATTCATATCAACTGTTTAGCATGCATAAGTCCCATGCCAGCTCAAACAAGACAAAATCCCAGCATAAACATGGAGAAGAGGGTAAGAAACCCCAGCCCAACCAAAGGAACTTCTGTTAACCGATGACTGCTGGGAAGCTGAGAGTCAGTCTCTTTCAAGGGTGTGATTCTTGGTAGAACCATGCTTCAGTGGATAGACCCACACTAAACGATATTTGAGGACACAAATTAGATTTTGTAGGCATATATATATATGAAATATATATACATCTGTAATATATATGTATACTAGAGTACATCAAGTTGGGCAGGGGACAGTAAGGTGAGGTTCACATAGGGGAGGGGATCTACATGCCATCAAATTATATTGCATGAAAAGCACAAAATTCAATTAAAAATGGTGTGATGGTTAGTGTTAATTTTCAACTCGACAGAATCTAGAATCACTTGGGAGATAGGCTTCTTGGCATGCCTGTGAGGGTGTGCATGCATGACCGTGCACACACACACACACACACACACACACACACACAATGTAATTTTTAAAAAGCTACATATGTATGAAACAATTTTAATAGTCATTGATACATATTTTATTTTATTATTTTTTGGGCTTTTTTAGACAGGGTCTCCCTCTAGCCCCAGCTGTTCTGGAACTCACTATGTAGACTAGGCTGGCCTTGAACTCACAAAGATCCTCCTGCCTCTGCCTCCTGAGTGCTGGGACTAAAGGCGTGTGCTACCACGCCTGGCTGATTGATACATTTTTTTAAAAAGGTAAGACTTTGAGGCTGGAAAGATATCTCAGTAGTTAAGAGCACAGACTACTCTTGCAGAAGATCCAGGTTTAATTCCCAGCACTCACATGGCAGCTAACAACTATCTGTAACTCCAGTTCCAAGAGCTCCAATGCCCTCTTCTGACCTCCGCAGGTATTGCATGACACAGGTGCACTTATAAACATGCAGGCAATGCATAACCCCCCCCAATAAATAAAATATTAAAAAAGAAAAAGAAAGGTAAGACTCAAAATAGAAATTGTAACACTATTATTCATTCCCATGGTATACTGATATGAGATTTAAAAATTTATTACATTTGTTGGGGGCTGGAGAGATAGCTTTGTGTGTACATAACATGTGTTTCACAGTGTGTATATGTGTAGGTCTGAGGACAACTTTGTGAAACTCGTTCTCAGAGGACAACTTTGTGAGCCTTGTTCTCAGAGGAGAGTTGTGGGTCCTGGGAATTGAACTGTATTCAGTTTTTCAGGCTTGACAGCCAGCACCTTTGCCTACTTAGCCATCTTGCCAGCTCCCAGTGATGGTCTTCTGTAAAGTGTACATATACTGAGATAGCACTGATAAGGATGTGGGTGGCTTGGGTTCCAGACCTGTTACTAACCAGATTTGTGAAAGACATTTTACCAAATGAAAAGGTAAGCATCTTGATCACCTCTTTTTCTTTTCTTTTCTTTTTTCTTTCTTTCTTTCTTTCTTCCTTCCTTCCTTCCTTCCTTCCTTCCTTCCTTTCTTTCATAATTTAGTGTTAATAATTTTACTTTTTAAAAGATTTATTTTTTATTTTTATTTATGTATATGTATGTTCCTCTGTGTAGCACATATTTCAGGTGGGGGTGTCTGCCCAGTCCAGAAGTGGGTGTTGGAGTTATAGGTGGTTGTGAGGTGCCCAACATGGGTTCTGGGAACTGAACTCTGGTCCTTTGCAGGAGCAAGTATGCGTTCTTAACCTCCAGACCCTAGTGTGCTTTTTCAATATATTTTTTATATTTTATTTATTACTTTTTAATTTTATGTGTATGAGTGTATTACCTGCATGTGTGAAAGTGCACTCGGGTGGTGCAATGCCTATAGAGGTCAGAAGAGCGCGTTGAATCCCTGAAACTGGAATTACGGACACCATGTGGGTGCTGGGAATTGAGCCCGGGTCCTCTGCAAGAGCAGTCAGTACTCTTAACCGCTGAGCCATCTCTTCAGCCTGTCAATGTATTTTTACTTTGAGAGTTTCATACTATTTGATCATATTCACCCCTCACTCCTCCCAGATCCACTGACCACCTCCCCACCCTCTTTCAGCTTCTTGCCTTCTTTTCTTTTTAATGACCCACTGAGTCTACTTTGTGCTGCTGGTGTCCTCATGGATGTGGAGCTATCCACTGGAGCATAGTCAGCCTACCAGAGGCCACACCCTTAAAGAAAGCTGACTTCCTCCTCCAGAAGCCTTTAGCTGTCAGGAGCTCCTCTCAGTTAGGGGTGGGGGGCTCATGAGCCCCTCCTGCTCCATGCTAGAATGTTGACTGGCTTTATCTTGTGCAGGAGCCACAACTGCTGTGAGTTCATGAGTGCAGTGGTCCTGTCTTGTCCAGAAGATGCTGTTTCACTTTGGTCTTCCCTGACCCATGGCCGTTACAGTCTTTCCACCCTGTCACTAGAAATGGTCCCTGAACCTTGCATGCATAGTGCAGGGGGGTTGATATAGATGTCCCATTTGTGGGGCTGGAGAGATGGCTCAGAGGTTAAGAGCACATGGCAGCTAACAACTATCCAGTCCAGGGGATCCGACCCCCCCTTCTGTCCTCTGTGGGCACTGAACGACGCTGTTGCACTTACACACATGCAGGCAATACACTCACACACATAAAATAAAAATTAAAAAACAATTTAGATGTCCCATTTGTGGCTGAGCACCCCAAA
This sequence comes from Nannospalax galili, assembly GCF_000622305.1. Taxonomy (NCBI): domain Eukaryota; kingdom Metazoa; phylum Chordata; class Mammalia; order Rodentia; family Spalacidae; genus Nannospalax; species Nannospalax galili. The sequence goes on along the minus strand of NW_008343597.1, from coordinate 225,672 downwards.
GACACTTATTCTCCACACTTTGTCCAGCTGTGAGTTTCTGTGTTTGAAAATAGTAATAGCAAAGTGATAGTAGTAGGTTTACCCCTGGGGACTATGTGCTTTCCAGCCATGGGTTCTTAGACAGATTTACAGTACCAAGCATGCATTTCGTCCTGTGGAAATGCATTTCCTTATTGTGGTGCTAGTAGACCACAGGGGGCCTAAGACTGCTGGGTAAGGCTGCTGGTGACCCTCCCCACAGCAACAGCACTTTCGGTTACTATTAGTGATCATCACTTTCAGAGGTACATGTACTTACGGAAGATCCGTAGACTATTTATTTGTTTGCTTTAAAAGAGGGTTGTGCTTTATAGCCCAGACTGGCCCCCAGCTGGCAATTTTCCTGCCTCAGCCTCCTGAATATTGGGATTACAGGCTTGCCATGAGGTTCAGCTGCCATTATTAACAGAGGGGATAAAAGCAAGTCAAGAAAAAGTACTTTGATCATGAGGTCGTGTGCATAAAGATCATATTTGTATACATACATACATACATGCATACAGTAAATGCACCCAAAATACAAAACAGTGAACTATCACAGTTAATTACATAGTTTTGTCTGACTTGGATCATCTACAAAGAGAAGACATTTTGCATAATTTAAAAAAAGCTAAGGTTGGGCTGGAAAGATGTCTTAGCAGTCAGGAGCAGTGGCTGCTCTTCCAGAGGATCTAGGTTCAGTCCCAGCACCCACATGGTGGCTAACAACCATCTTTTACTCCAGTTTAAGGGGATTTGACACTCTCACAGGCCTCCACGGGCATTGCATAATACGGGTACACTTACATACATAGCAGGCAAAACACTCATACACATAAAATAAAAATAAATCCCCCAAAATTAAAGCTAAGGTCCACCTCCAAGTCTGTCGAATGATGATTGTTAAAATACAGAGCACAAACTGGGAATGGCAGCTAGGCTTATAATCCCAGCACTCTGGAGGCAGGAGGATCAGGAGTTCCAGGCCAGTCTGGACTACATGAGCCTGCCTCAAGAACCACGGAAAAAGATCAAGTGATGGGAGAGCCTAGGGAAAACCACAGCACGCCACCCTTGAACTGTGCTGAGGTGAGCACTAGAGGGCAGAGGAGCTGAGACTAGGTGGCAGGAGAAACCGCGCAGGGCATCTGGGCTTTGCGGTCGCCAGGGGGCAGGAGTGTGGGGCAACCGAAATTTATAACTACCATGTCTGTCTCGGGCTCCAAGGCCAGGCAGGACAGGTGAGAGGTCGTAGGTTCCACCCCACAGCGAAGCCCAGACTGGTTTGAAGTCGAGACTCTGAAAGAGTCTGGCTTTGGAAGCAATCTCTGCCTCCAAGGCCTCACTTACGCGAAACTGCTAAACTGCCTCCCCCCAACCACCGTGGGGAAATTGAGTCACCCGGAGGAGAGGGGAAAGAGGGCCGGAGCCAACCCTCCAGGCCTTCCAGATGAGAGGAGGAGGGGTTTCCAGGAAAACAAAGCCGACGTGGGGGTGGAGAGGCGGTTGGTTGGGCAGAAGCAGAGCCAGACGCATGGAGAAACGCTGCCCAGGATCAAAGGAAATATGACATTTGAAAAAAATGTGCACGTCTGCTGGCGCT